>NC_136499.1:100571108-100638608 GCF_053919585.1 Euprymna scolopes | reverse complement strand
TAGGGGTTTCTCCTGATTGTAAAACAAGCAACAAAGACTGCACATAAAAAAAAAAAAAAAAAAAAAAAAAAAAAAAAAAAATCAAAGTCTTTAATTTACAATTAGTTTTAGCTGAGGTTATTTCAAAGTTCATAACAGAAAATGAAAATCACAACATCGGCATCACAACATCCAAAGATGTGTAATTGTCTTTGAACATAAGTGTAAGTAAGAAGCAAAGTGGTTGACTATAGTCAAGGCAACTCAAAGACTCCCATTTCATTAGCTCACACACAAAGATGATCCCCTTGAAAATTAATAGTGCTACCATACTGAACCTAATCGTAAAGCAAAACTTACTCTAGAAAGGTTTCACTCAGGAGAATTAGAGGATAGTACAGTTATGGCATATTTTTAATTTCTATATTTAGTCAGGGGTCACTCAAAAGCTTTTTCATTTATTTTCTAAGGTCATCACTAAGCTTTGACCAGCACCTTGTAATGCTGAACGTTTAGCAAATGGCCATAAAGTACCACTTTTTGAGTCTTAGTCAAGGTTTTGAGTCTGGGTCAAGAATTGAACCCTACTCTCCCAACACGCTAACCATTATATGAAATCGGTAGGAAGATTCAAGCCATTTTTCTTTGTTTTTTTTTTCTCAACAATCAAGATCACCTCAATTTCCTACTGTAAATATTCATAAACTTTCATAGGCAAGCCAAAAATGCTGATTTATGTTTTGGTCAGTTTCTACAAATTATATCTTTCAGCAGCCTTTTAATGTTTGCTTTTGATATTCTGTCTTTTAGTTCTCACATTCAATGAGCAACATTTCTGACAAAGGGAGAAAATTGTCATTTTCTAGGTCAGAATCTATAATCAAACACTTGTTGGCTAGTTTTTGATCTTGCACTAACTTGGAATGAGTGAAACTTATTTCCAAGGCCATTCCTATAACAAGTAATTTTCTCTAATAACACCATAGGATTTTCAGGAAGTTATACAAAGCTAAAAATAAATTCTATTTACTCCCCACAGATTTGCTCAAATAACAGTGTATAATTGATTGAAACCCCCAAAAAATCTAGTTTCTCCTCGTAAAAGCCATTGCTTTGTTTATAGAAGCTTATCTAGAAAAAAAAAAAAAAAAAAAAAATCTGACGCCTTAGAATCCTTTTTCAGAATGAAATTTGTGTGCTTATTTAAAACTAGCCTGAGTGCCTGGTGTTGCCCGGGTGTTTGATCCCGTACCGTGAAGGAGGAAAACAATGGAAAAAAAAAAAAAAAAAAAAAAAAAGTGACGTCTTTGTTGTTGCATTCATCGCCAAACTAGAAGTGACGTAGGTTTAAATTAAGGCTAGTCAATAGAAAAGAGGGGATAACTTCCGAAAATATCGGCGAAAAAAGCGACCCTCCTTGTAAAAAAGTGTCAAGTTGAGGGTGAAGGAATTAATGTTTTTAGCCAATTTTTCGGTATTTGTTTTCTGAAGGATCGAGCTTCAAAATGATACCGATCTTGTGAAAATCAGTTGTCTCTGTCGAAAGTTTTAGGCAGATGTACAAACATACATACATTTAAACAGACAGGTGAGATTTATATTATAGATTACAATATATATATATATATATATATATATATATCTTTATGATGTACATACTTGTCACAAAACAAAGATGTCATATTCCAAAAATCATATAAATTGATCAAGTAGTTATTTTTATATAGCAAATCATTTTAGGAATTTTAGCAATCTTAAAAGTAAGCTATTCATTACAAGACCAATTTTGATCTTCCCAATAGAGTTGTCTCTCCATATTTATAAACAATAGCCGACAAAAATTATTAATCACTAAAACTCGTGAAATTTGATTTTCTTGATTAAAAACACAGCAGCTCATTCTTTTTCATTGTCATTCTATTTAATGTGTGTTTATTAATGTTGTGGTTTTTCTTTACTATATATCTTTTAGATCTTTTTTCATTCTGGGGTGGGGGGGGGGGATAGGGAGCAGCTGTCCCAACACTTTGTTTGCAATTGATCTATATATTAATATGATAATGTTTTATTTTGTCTATCACACTTACATGGTTTTCCTTCCAAGTAACTGTCGTTTAATTATGACCTTCCATTTCTTGTAATAATTTTACCAAGAATTCTTCATAAGTTTTGGTTTCAATTATAGCTGAAGGAACTCAAGCATTGTGATAGCCTTCTAAATCTCTACTACATATTTATCCCACACAATGCTTCAAGCAAACTACATATCAATCCTATGAAAATAAATTAACAACTCCCAAGGAATGTCAACCCATTGCCTCCCTTCCCACCTATCTTCCTATTTCTGACAACCGCAACACCAACCTAAACACCCAGCAGCCAACTGGAGTCCACCATCCCGCATCCCCTCCTCTCTCACATCCCACTCCTACTTTTATCCTTCAAAAGCTAACCGAACACAACTTACTAACGACTTACGTAACTTACATACACAAAGTCATCCCACCTAATACATGTCAGCAGGAAAACAAAAATAAATAAATAAATAATAACAATAAAGACAACAAAATAGATAGAGAACATACAAAATTTAAAAAAAAAAAAAAAAAACGCTCACGCTAAAGCAACAAGTTATAAACTAAAAAAAAAAAAAAAAAAAATATAAACATGTTAATTACCTAATCAGACCATACATAAATCTCCTCCTCACATTTGCTCCAAGGCCCCACACAGCTATCCAACTTCTGCTCCATCATCTAGCATGCTTTGAATCGATCTGTCACGTCTACCATTTGAAAAGGGAATTTTTCCGAAATTAATAATGGATATAGTTGCAGACATAAGTAAGACATTTTACCTAATACAACTGAATAAATATATGTATATATAGACATATATGTATATACTTATTGATTTGTAAATTGCCACTTATTTTCATCTCCTTTCACCAACAACGACTATATCTCATTCCTCGCATTGTGATAGCCTTCTAAATCTCTACTACATAACTCAAGTTTGTTTTTTTCTTAAGTTTTTGGTTTGATTCAAGCTGATGCACCTAAGTCATAAGAATACATTTTTGAAATCACAGCTAAATATAAAAATATAGATAGAAAAATTGGCCCTATAATAAAATCTGCATAAATTAAAACATATTTAAATGTATTTTAACACCAAGCTCTGCCGGGTGTCCCTACGAGCTTAGATAAATATTTTTGTAGTTTTAATAAAGAGCTACAATAATTTCAGATTGTCTTCATTTACACTGAACATCCACAGAAAGCCAACATCAATATATTACATATGAAAGAGTGCTGTAAAATTTCCACAGGCCCTACTAGTAAAAATGATTTAATCAATTTATCTGCTAGGTGTCACAATTTTTTGTGATGTCATTCCAACACCATTTAGCCTTGAAATCTTTCAAGTTGTAATAGAATTTTTCACTTAATCTAATCTTAAGGAGAAAATACCTTTTTTAACCTTTTTCTTTAACTATCAACATCGAATATTTTTAGTGTTTTGATGATGCAACTTTTTTTTCTCCAGGAGTTTTTATGATTGTTCTGCTCAGTGATTTGATATATTAATTTATTTTTATTTCGGACAATTATTCTCATCTTTATTAGTTGTTGTTTTTCATCTTTTATTGGTTTGTTTTATTCACAACGTTTCGGCCAACTATTCCTCTGGCCTTCGTCAGGTGGTAACCGCGACGGATAGGAACTTCGAATCTCCTAACTGCATTCTCAGCTATCACTGCCATCCGTAGTTGTCGTCTCTCCACATTTTTGGCCAAGTAAACCTCTGGCACGCTTTGGGTGGGATTGAAACCGCTATCTTCAGACAATGTTCATCTGGAACTGTAGAGATTCAACGTCTATCAACTGCGCCACGGGCCCCAATGAAAAACAACTAATAAAGATGAGAATAATAGTCAGAAATAAAAATTAATATATATAATGCTCATCTCAAAAATGAATTCCAATGAAGGAATAATATATATATATACAGTGATTTGATGTTCAGAAATTCACTTTTTATGGTTGACTCCAAAGGAATCCAGTGAGCGCATCTTGGCATTGGTTCACTTTTGTCTGTAAAGCAGTAATGATGCATCAGATGAGAAGCATTTCAAACAATTTGTATCAGGAGCATCAAAAATAAGCATCGAGTAACAAAGAAATTTTTTTTTCTTTTGTAATATTTATAAGACAAAAATCTAGATTTAAAGGAATTTTGAAAATACCCCCCCCCTCCACAACAACAATAATGATCACACATGCACTTGACCATTGTTTTTCAAGATTTATTACAAGAAGTGTGGAACATTTATATTAATTTTAACAATAAATAAAGTTTTGGTTTAAAAAAAATTAACCTTTGCCTCCAGGCTGTCAACAGAAAAATAAAAATGAAATTTTATTTTACATGTGATTATCAACATACCATAAATAGCTGGAAAATTAATATATATATATATATATATATATATATATATATATATATATACACACACACTTTAAATTAGAGGTTCACTTTATTATACAGTAGCATAAAATGATCACAATTTTGACCACATAGGATAGAGTAGGACTAGTACATATATTTTTTATGATTTTTTTTTTTTTTTTTTAAACTTACTAGTAGTATCACCACTTAGGGGTTAGTGTTGGCATTAATGATGGGCATGTATTTTTTTTTTAAGAAAGAAAGAAAAAGGAGTTGGAGTGGAAGGATTCTATTGAAAATAAATTAGGACTCTTAAAGAAGTCTCCGAGGTGGCAATAATATCTGAAAAGGGAAAAAAATCTAATCTAGTAATTCTGTAAAAATGAAAATAACCATTTTGGAAATACAAAAGAAATGTTTACTTGTTCTGGCCTACACTATGTAGTCAAAAACCTTTTCTGGTCAGAAAGTGGGTGATCATTTAACATTGTTTATATAGTAAATTGAACCCCAACTTTAGTGTCTAAAATCATTTCCTATAAAAAAAAAAAAAAAAAAAAAAAAAAAATCACTATTTCAAGGATGTTGCTGCGTAATGAATTTTTTGACAGCATTGGAGCAAAGGTTTAAAATTTTTAATGTTCGTGAAATATAACTTTTGGTGAGGACAAAATTCATTTAATAAAAAAATAAATATTGAAATTAATATTAAAATGGTTGTTGCGTTTCATTACATGGAAAAAAAAAATGGTTAGTCATTTGTTCAGAACAGCAATATTCATTTTTTTTTTTTTTTTTTTTTTTTAACCGCCGTTTTTGATTTGAACAGCTTTTATTTTAATGTGAATTTTATTTTTACCCTAAAACATTTCTCTTTATAGTTATAATCTTTCGATATAAACCTTTTTATTCATTAACATTGCATCCAAAATATTTACCCCCTCCTCCCCCAGTAATTATTGTTTTAATGGGATATATTTTTGTCCAAGAATTTTTTGTGATTTGTTCTAACAAGTGATTTGAAGAAGTTCAGCAGTTCCTCTTTAACAGTCGACTCTAAAGGAATCCAGTGATCGCATTTTGGCATTGGTTCACTCTCGTCCGTAAAAACGTAATGATGTGTCAAATGAGAGAGGAGCATTTCGAACAATTTGGTGAGCAAAGTTTCAGCTAACGGTAACAGGCAAACAATTACTTTGCTGAAATAATCCAGGATTGTACGACGATTCTGCAGAAAAAAAAATTTTTTTTGTAAAATTCAATAAGAAAGTATATCAACCATGGGTAAAAAAAAAAAAAAAAAAAAAAAAAAAAAAAATGGTGCTTATACAAAAAGAGGTGACAGATTAATATTTTTTTAAAATATGTCCCTTTAAGCAAAAACAATATTACTTGCTGCATTGTCATGCAGAAAATAGCAATATATCCAAAAATTATGGAAATTCATTGAGTACTATTGTGTTTTTAGTAAAAAAACATTTCACTATCGGCTAAACATGTTGGACGTCATTACGGGTTAATCTAAAAGATGCTTTCTGAATATGGTTTACTCTAAAACTTCTTTGAAAAATGCAATTTTTCAAAATTTTCCATAAAAATTACTTTTAACTACAAGTAACTTTCTACTCTATGAATTTTTGAATATTAATATCTTCCAAATGACAAGTAATATTGTTTTGGCTTAAAATAATATAAGTTTAAAAAAAATAAAATCTGTCACCTCTGAACAAGCCCCATAATTTTTTTTTGAAGGTGGGGGACAAAGTTTCTAGCAAATACAAGAATTTAAGAAAAGGATTTTCAAAACAAAAGTAAAATTATATTTTGATATTTTTTAAATTAGTATTGCATATGTAAAAAAAAAAAAAAAAAAAAAAAAAAAAATACTTAAATATATTCTACATAAAAATGTTTTGGAATTTTTTAGATGAGGATTGATAATTTTATGTATTTGGATTATTCTCATTGCGGTTATTTTAACGTTTCATGCAATATAACTTCGATAGATGCATAGACCTATAATGCACTAGTTAATGTTGTTGCTTAACAATTTTAACTGACATTCTTTCTGTAGATTAATGGTTCAATCCTTATTACAGGCAATAAAAATACAAATACTTTTACCTAATCATGGCTGAAATAAAGATTCAATTTGAAATTCCGTATATGTACACAAGTTCTAAGATTCCCAAATTTGAAAAACATGCATATGAAGGTCAGAGATCATATTGGCCAAAATGTGAAAATCAAGATTAGAACAGCAATCTGTAGGGTCCGAATAATATAAATGTTAAAATTTTACTGTGTTTTAAACCTGGCAGTATTCGTAACATTTGTTTCTTTTTAAAATCGCATAAATGTTATGGCAAAAAGGGAGAAGTTGATTAGGTTATGAATTTTGAAGAGGCAAAAATAGTTATGCAATATCAGTGTTATGTACGAGAGTAAGGGAAAAGAGTGAATATTAATGAAGCTCAAATTAGGACTTATAAAAATTTCACTTTAGTTTATGCTATTGCATTTTTTTTATTTCGATAAATATTCGATTAACTATATTAAAAAGTGGACGTGTTTAAAAAAATGTAATAAGAAAAAGGAATAAAAAAAAAATTAATCTTAATTCCCTGACAAAGCCGGAACACAGAAAGGCTATTCTATATGAATACAAAAGTACAGATATGCATGTGTGAGTGTCTGTAAAAAAAATAAAACAATACTTAATCAATAAACTCTGAAATTACTGGTCACATAACACTGAAATTAACAGGGAATAGCAATCATACACCAAGGATGGTTTATAAAAAGTAAAATACTTGTTTGGATGGATGAATAACACGTACAGAATTGTGTCAGCAAGTTGAAACAAAAATGTTTATTTCAATTTGCCCACATATTTCTTTTACTTTTGTGCATGTGCAAATTCATTCATAGCTTGAAGCGGTTTAATTTTAAAGCTTTCTTGTTTATCTGTCGATAGCTTAAACAGTAGAGAACACATCTGGAACGCTAAAGGTTTTGATTTCAATCCTAACTGATGGCACCCAAGTCATATTTAGTTTTTTTTTTAACTTTTGAAATCAATAGTATATATTTGTATTATTCAATAGAGAATTAACTCTAATAATAAATACGAAACATGTACGACTTAAAATATATTTAAGCATGTTTTATAACCAGTTGTTTTTAGTTGTGTTTTAATTTAAAATCATATTCAGTCCAATGTCAGTTTTACATACCATCCCAATTATAGTGTTAAAAAAAAGCTTCAACCAGAACTTGCTCCCATACTTACGAAACTGTTTAAGCATTGCCTTAAGGAGAAGTGCTTTCCGACTCCCTAGAAAACCTCATCAGTATGCCCTGTATTGAAGAATTCAGGTGATAAGTCATCTCCCTCTCAGTACAGACCAATAAGTCTCCTGTGTGTTATGAGTAAGTTGCTGGAATCCATATTAAATAGAGAAATAGTCAACCACCTCAGCAGAAATAACCTTTTTAGTGACACACAATATGGTTTCCGTTCTGCAAGATCTACCGCAGATGTGCTAACGGTTATATCTCACAGGATTAGTGAATCTCTTGACAAAGGCTTCCTTTCTAGGGCAATTGCTCTTGACATATCAAAGACCTTTGACAAGGTATGGCATAAGGGCCTACTTCACAAGATTTCCAATTACGGTATAACTGGAAATGTTTTCTCAATCATTAAATCATTTCTCTCTGATAGGCTCAAAAGAGTAGTGGTCGATGGACAAAAATCAGAGGCCTGCAGTATTAATGCTGGAGTCCCTCAAGGGTCAATCCTGGGCCCAACTCTCTTCCTGATCTACATCAATGATCTCCCTAAACACATACTTAAATCATTCGTTGACATCTATGCTGATGACACGGCCATCTACGGCAACACATCAAAGGCTGTAAATGACAAAGTTTTGATTCTCTCTCCTCTGATCTCGAGCGCGTGGTTCAGTGGGGGAAGACGTGGTTGGTTACCTTTAATGCATCTAAAACCAAACTCCTATCTTTACATCAACGCTCTGATCCCCATTTGGCATCAATTGAAATGGATGACTCTCGTCTAGGAGAAGCCCCATGTTTTGACAAGCTTCTGGGTTTGTCCTTTACTCCTGATCTGACACGTACATCAAGTCTGTTGCCAAGGTCGCTGGAAAGATGGTGGGATCCTTCTACCGCTCCAGTAGATATCTCACTACTGATGCAATTCTCTATCTATATAAAAGACAAGTACGTCCAAGGATGGAATACTGCTGCCATATCTGGGCAGGAGCTGCTAAAAATAGCCTATCCTGCCTTGACAGAGTACAAAATAGACTTTGTGACTTAGTGGGGGGATGCCCTTTCCTCTTCTCTGCAACCTCTCTCCCACAGAAGAGACGTGAGCCTATCTTTGTTTTATCATTATTTCCATGGCAGGTGGTCGTCTGAACTCCAATCTCTGGTCCCCCCTTGCCAATCTTTCACGAAAAACACACGTTTAGCTGAACCCACTGTCAAAAATTTTCCCCACTCTTTTTCTGTGCCTAAATCAAAACGTAGATTCCATGAACAAAGCTTCTTTCTCAGAACTGCACGCCTGTGGAACTGTTTCGTCTGCCTGCTTCCCACCTGACTACAACCTAGATGTCTTCAAGTCCAACGTAAACAAATTCCTAATGAACTGCCCCTTTAAGTAAGCACTTCATTAAATCTCCACACTAACGTACTGTACATGCAATAACCCTTATCCCTGAGTGGCTTCCGGGCCTTGATAAGTGGTGACCACCATGTAAAAAATAAAAAAAAAATAAAAAATCATGCAATGACGGCTTTTAGAAATTGACATTTAAACTAACCTATCTCTGACCAGGTTTTTATTCATCCCTCTGTCTCGTATCCCTTATCACTTCTACCTATGTTTTCCTTTGTCATTTCCCATCTACTAACCTGACTATTTCTACTAGAACTCATTCTTTGTTCAAATGTGACCAAACCAACAAAGTCTCCTGTTCTGCATACATTTTATACTATCCTGAGCTTGTCTTTAAGACTCATATCACGCATCTATCATGGCAAAAAAGTGCCTTTATTAGTTAAGGATATTAAAAAGCCACAGACCTTTTCAAGTGTTGCGAGGCCTGAATGGTCGTCATTTATATGAGGTAGTAATTCTTTCCAATCAGTGTATCGCAATACAGGTTCCTACAAAGAGATACGCAATTTTGGTAAATACAGTGGGGATAAGTATTCGATACACGCTGAAAATTTTTTTTTCTTTTTAATAAACACTTATAAAACAGAATTCAAAACAAAATTTTAACTGCATAAAGCTTGCATCATAACGAGCATATTACTACTCGACAAGTTAACATTCATTTTAGAAAAAATATCAAAACGAAAATTCTGAAATTGCTAGTGTAAAAAGTATTCGATACATAGTAACAAATGAATGAAATTTCCTAATTTCATTCATTTCTCTGCTTGGATCTAGTCTAGAATAAGGACCCCAATCCAAGTGCTGACAAAAAGGGACACATTCCGATTGACATTCAAGAAGAATGCATTTTTTAAGCCGAATTTTTGTATTTAAGAGTATGTCTCTATTCTATCCATTTGTAGTATTTTTTTTTTAATTTCAGACAGATTTTTTTAATACCATGTAGAATTTTGGCTTCTTCAACTTTTGGATTTTTCGTTATTTAATAAATTTATTTAAAAAAAAAAAAAAAAAAAAAAAAAAAATCAATCTTTGTCGTAAATTTTTCGGTTGGTAGGTGTGAATCATGTACTGAAGACATCTGCAGTTCCTTGCTATTATCTGACATTTTTAATAATGGTTAAAATCCAAGAACATAGTGTTGATCTGCGAAACGCGATTATTGATGTCCATAAGTGTGGTGAAGGGTTCAGATTGATTGGAAAACGGTTCAACGTGCATCGTTCAACAGTTCAATAATAAAGAAATGGAAAACGCATCATACCACTGTTAATCCTATTCGGGCTGGTCCCCCAAAGAAAATTTCGAATCGAACATTGAATAGGATGACCAGAACTGTTTCAGATAATTCTCAAGTTACCCACAAAGAATTAGTAAATGAGTTGGAAACTAGGGATTAATGTTACTAAACGCACAGTGACTAATACATTGAGAACATGGACTTCAGTCCTATGTGGCAAAGAAAACTCCTCACCAAATGACAAATCAGAGCCAGACTTGAATTTGCAAATAATTTCTTATCAAAACCGGCAAACTACGGGGACAATGTAATTTCGTCTGAGGAGACCAAAATAGAGTTATTCAATCATAGCCACCAACATCAAGTTTGGAAAAAGGGAGAAGAGTTCAAGCCAAAGAACACCATCCCAACTGTTAAATTTGGTGGAGGAAACATAATGGCCCAATCTTTTTAATCTTCTCTTAACGATATACTGACACCTCAAGACAAAATGCAATTCTTTTTCCAACAAGATAGCACTACATGCCACACGTCTCAGAGACATGAGTTCATGACGTTTATGGAAGAGAGGACAATAAGCAAAGGGTTATGGCCACTATTCTTGTCATGTGATTTTTTTTATTGGGGGGGGGGGGCTTTAAAACGAGTTTATGAAAATAATCCTCACAATCTAAACCAACACTACCAGGAGAACATTACCAACACTATTAGGAGAATCACCAGAGAAGATCTACAGGCAGTATCTGCAAACGTTAAACGTGTCCAGAAATGCATAGATGTCAACGGGGAGCACTTCCAGCATCTTTCATAACACTACAGATAATTTAAACAATGCTGCAGATAATTTAAACAATGCTGCAGATAATTTAAACAATAAAAGAATGTTCCTCCTTTCTACTATATTTTTTGGCCTACTTATATCACATATTTTTTATTAATAAACAAATTTATGCAAATATTTTTACGATAGCAATATATTATATCAAAGATTCTTTTATTTCCCAGGTGTTATCTTTTCTTTATAATAAAAAAAAATCCATCTGTAAAAGCAAAAGATAAAATAGTTAATTCAATTTTTGAATCCAAAATCCAATAAAAACAAAGTATTTTTAAATAATAAGCTATACATCATGGGGAAAAAATTGTTTGGATCAAGATAAAAGCAAAATTAGAGGAATGAAAAAGACTGGAAATTCCAGTCTTTGCTGTTCAAAAAATTATATGAAATCAGTAAAAACATTATCATCAGTCACTTAGAAAGGCTAAAAAAGCTGACACGGAATAATGTAAAATTTCTAAAATAAATCTGTCGATAATTATTATATCATGTAGAAAATTAGCAAGAAAACTAGAACAGAATGTGAAGTGTTTCAATCAAACTATTTGAAACTATTTAAATGATATCGGTTTATACTTGGCACTTTTTCTAAAAGCTTATTAAAATCACAACGTATTAATCAGTTTGAAGCAATCAAGAGATAGATAAAAATTTAAGAGGATAGCTGATATACAGCGATGAATCTAAATTTGATCTCTATAATGCTGATGGACAAAAAAAATGTATGGCAAAAGATAGCTTACGAGCTAAATCAAAAAAATGTTTGTGGAAATGTAAAATTTGGAAGAGGTATGTTATGGTTTGAGGGTGTTTTTGTATTTTGGTGTCTGAGAATTAGTTTCCATAAATGTTAAAATAAACACAGCTTATTACTGTAACATGCCAATTTCTTCCTTGTTTAATTCTGTAAGAAAATTTGGTACATTGGCTCTTTCTGAATACATTTTAGTTCAGGACAACAACCCAAAATCCACTAGCAATCTTACAAATTTGTTTTTTTGTTTGTTTCTTTTTTTTAGGAGAAAATTCCATGACCATTGAAAGCTGTCAGGCACAATCACTGGACGAAAAAAAAAAAGAAAAGAAAAAGAAAAGAACTTGTAGGCAATGATAAAACCAAAAAACTGGCAATAAAATGTTAAAAAATAAAGCTGACCCCAAATCAGCCATAAATGAAGAATTTTCTACATGAAGATTTATCAGTAGAAATTTCCTTATTTGTAAAAAAAAAAAAAAAAAAAAAAAAATTACATTATTACTTGTCAGCTTTTTTGGCCTTCCATTTCCACCTAAGTGACTGGTGATGCCATAGTTTTCATGTTTTCTTACAATTCTTTGAACAGTAGAGAATGGAAAATCTAGAAACCTTGAAATACTTCTTAGTGATTTGCCAGCCTTTTTCATTCATATAATTTCATCTTTTAACTTGATCAGAATGTTTTCCCATGATGTATAGTCATTTGAAAATATCTTATAGGATTTTTTTTTTATTTAAAAACTGAATTGAACATTTTTACAGATGACAATTTATTTTTAATAAAATTCTTAACATTTTTATCACAAAGAAAATATATTAGATGTGGGAAATAGAAGTTTCCTTAATATATTACTATTGTAAAAAATTTGCATATATGTGACCATTTTTTTTCTTTTTTACACACACACACACTATATATATATATATATATATATAGAACAGTAACTGATTAAAGTAAACTATTATATAAATCTCATCTGAGTTTAAATGTATGTATGTTTGTATATCTCGCAAAAACTTTTGATAGAGGCAACGGATTTTCACGAGATCAGTATAGTTTTGAAGGTCGACCCTTCGGACGACAAATATCGAAAAATTGGCTAAAAACAATTATTTCTTCATCCTAAACTGGGCAATATTCTACAAGGAGGGTCGTTTTTTTTGCGTCACCATTTTTGCAAGTCATCGTATCAGTTGGAATGACTTTACTAATTTCAATGTTCCAAACTTCTGGTTGCATCATGGAGTAGGGGTAAGACGTCAGGTTTTCTTCCATTTTCTTTTCCGCCTTTGTGTTACGGATTTGAGCCTGCCTGCCTACTACCACACATTTTTTTTTGCTGAACACACCTCCAAACACCCGAGCACACAGGCTAGTTTAATATAAAAAAAATATATTAAAAGAACTTTTCTAAAATTGAACTAACACCGTTTGCCATAAGAGAGAACTAAGCAAGGAGAGAGTAGCTGGCTTGTCTACTTGCTCTCTCTCAAAATGACTAAAAGGTTAATATTTATTTATATAAATGAAGTTGCATCTTGTGTTTGCAAGCAACTTATGAATCTAATGTTTATTATTTAAAGTTTTCGTTTCAAGTATTTCACTTAGAACTTTGCAAAGCAATAGTGAGCTGACAAAATCAGCTAGTTAAAAAAGATTAAAATAATTTACTGGTTTATGAAAACTGAAATGTATTCCAGTGGATTTAATTTTGTAATTAATATATTTTTATATTAAGCAAGATTAAATTTTTTTTTTTTTTTTTACATTATATTTTTGTTTTCAATAAAGATGAGATTATTAGTAATTACATTTTATTCTGATAGATTTTTTTCCCCTCCCACAACTGCAAGCTTGTGGAACTCTTCCTGCTGATTGCTTTCCTCTAACCTATAGCTATTATCTTTCGAAAACTAAGGTCAATAGATCTTTGTTTTAATAATCTTATTAACTTGCATCATGATTTATCTGAATTGATTTTCATGAAAATTTTTTTAAAAAAAAGTATAATTTAAAAAAAAAAGTGTAATTTTCAAAGTTGTGGTTGCTTATTTAGAACTACACTTATTTAATAAAAATACAGAAAAAAGTTTTTACAATGGACATACTGATCACAGAACGAAGATGTCATATTCCCAATATCACAAACTGATCAAGTAGGTTTTTTTTTTTTTTTTTTTTTTAAATAAGAAAATCAAATTCTATGACAAAGTGAAATGAAGTGTTTTGATTGGTCATGATTTATAAATAAGAGGGGAAACAAATCAATTTCAACTACCGAGATCAAAATCAGCCTTATAATTTCATATCAAAAATGCTAAAAATTGTAAATTTTGATTTTCTTAGTTAAAAAAAAAAAAACCCTAAGAAACTACTTGATCAATTCACATGTTTTTTGGAATATGACATCTTCGTTCCATGAGGAGTATGCACACCATAAAGATTTTTTTGTATTATATATATATTTTTTTTTCTTAATAAATACAATTTTACATAAGCACTAGTGCAAGAAGTACTCCTTGACATATGTGAACATTTCGATTAATAGAGTAGTACAAATTTTTAATTACTTTCTTTCACAAATTTTGGCTATTAATAAATTAGATTAGAAAAAAAAAAAAGTTATCTACTCTTATATATAAGAAAATATTCATATTGCTACTGGATTATGTAGCATTACAATCGATCAATTCTTCAACCCAGCAAATGGGGACTCATCACTACAGCATATTCTTATTGTTTTGACTCTAGTATATATCCGATAGACAGTTTATCAACCGAGAACAACATCACTATATAAACGCATACAAGATATCTAGATATATACTAGAGTTAAAACTTTAAAAAGAATATGCTGTTGTCATAGCTTACTCAGCACAGAAACAGCTAGAGTCATGTTGTCTATATAGCAACAGTCCATTACGTTTGGATTAAGACATTTAAATTTCTAAAAGTTTTCTGTAAACATGCATTACGATGCATGTTTAATGATGGTGCATACATGTTACAAAAGATCTGGGGGAGAAAAATATTTGGTTAACAGAAGAAGCCACCCAGAAATTCTTTTCAAAAAGTAATAAGTTCTAAAAAGAAAGAAACACAACTTCAGATTCGCAAAAAATTTATGTCCACGCCAGATAATGGCGTCCTCAGTTTTTATATCCAATGATTAATAGCTGATGATTCTCAAGTAGGCCTATTGTGTAATCCATCTAAAAGGAAAATGATGTGCATGTGTGTGTGTGTATATATATATATATATATATATATGTTTAGTCAAACACCTACGGAAATATCGATGGAATAGAGAACTGTGAGAAAGGGTCTGTAGAGAAGAGAAGTAATCAAAGAAACCACCTCTGCAAATACTGAAAATTTGAAAATCAAACCTTCAATTGATTCAGCCAATTCCAAAGGAGAGCAGCTAAAACTAATGGATCCGATTCATTTGCAAGTAATTCCCAAGCGGCATCATTGCTATTGAGTTGTTGCTGAAAATAAGAATGACAGACAATCAATTTGAAATTCAACAATTTTTTTTCCAAATAGGCAACTTTGTGGGAGGTGGGGAAATTGCAGTTTATAAAAAAAAAAAAAAAAAAAAGAAAACAAAAAAAGCCCAAATAATTAGAATTATATAAAAACTAAACCTGCTCAACTATAATAAAAACAATGTGTAATTATTTATGCGTAGGTAGGTGTATATATATATATATATATATATATATATATATACACACACACACACACACACACAAATAATTGTATAATTATACAGTTTAGTGTGGAGCCTAGCTACTACCAGATGGGTGACCATTTGGATATTCTAGGCACTGTATGTGCTCTCCGCTTATCTTGGCACAGTCTCCAGTCATCCTGAATCTCAATTTGCGACTGGTTGGAGATTGCGCAACTCTTGCTACAAATATTCCACGCGCAGGCACCCTTACAGTGGGTATCCATAGTCTGTCAAGGCTAAAGGAAGCCACCACACATATACAGGTTGATCATTTCCTTGAAATGTTCAGTTTGTATATGCCAATTGTAATGTATTCATTTTTTTTTTTTTTATAAAAAAAGTCCAAGCTCAATGAATATCTTCAGTGATACCTAAGCATATATAGTGCAATATAATAGTTCAAAATTCTAAAGATTAAGTTTTAAATGCTGGTAATTTGTTTTTAAAAAGGTACACATTACAATATTGTTACATTTACGACTAGCAAGTCAGCAAAATTAGGCCTTTCCTGTACTTTTAGTCACCTTTCAGATGTTAACCTTAAAAAACACGGAAAAAACATTTTTGAACAACTAACATAGTCCATGCAACAGACAAACTCTCCCAATTTTTTCTAGCTAAGTAGGCTGCAATCATCTTTGGAATTTTGGGAACTATTATATCACACTAATATATATCTGAGATTGACAAGAAAGTTCTTTCAGTTTTTAACTTTTTTTAATTCAAGTATATTTATGCCAGTAACGTAAAAATCTTGCGTTATGGTGGTGATGATATCGCTTAGGTTTTTGAAGTATTTCTCATGCAGAAAGTTGTCGAAATGCTTGAAAAAGTGGTAGTCAGTAGGTGAAAGGTCTGAAGAGTGTGATGGATGAGGTAGTGTTTTGAAGCCCAATTCATTCAACTTCTGTGGGGTCAATTTAGCAACGCGTGGTTGGGCATTGTTGTGGAGTAGAACTGGGCCATTTCTGATGACTAATGGTAGGTATTATTGTTGAAGTTTTACAGCATATCAACCACTTTGGGGTCATTTAATGCCGAAACGTTAGTTATGGTGTGTTATATATTGGTTTGTTCTTAATGTTTTTTTTTGGGGGGGGGGGGATCTTTTTTTTTTTTTTTTTTTACATAGGCATCGCCACTTATCAAGGCCAATATGCCACTCGAGGATAAGGGTTAAAGAATGTACAGTAGAAATTGGACAATATAGTAACCGTTAGTAATGGAGATACGGTAAACTTATATGGAACGGCTCATCAAAAACTTGTTTACGTTAGACTTGAAGACAACCATATTGTAGTTAGCTGGAAAGCAGAAAAACGGAAGACAATTCCATATGCATGCAGTTCTAAGAAAGAAGCTCTGCTCATGGAATCTACGTTTAGGTACAGATAAAGAGTGGGGAAATTAGTGACGGGTTTTTCTTGTGAAAGTTTGGCGAGGGGGGAACCATAGAATGGAGCTCAGTCGAACACATGCCATGAAAATAATGATAAAGCAGAGACAAACTAGCAACACCTCTTCTGCAAAGAGGTTGCAGGGAAGAGAAAAGGACATCCCCCACAAGGCTACGAAGTCTATTTTGAACTATCAAGGCAGGATAAGTCCTTTCTAGCAGCTCCTGCCCAGATGTGGCAACAGTACTCCATCCTTGGACGTACCTGGCTCTTATATTTTAGTGTATATTTTAATCTCTTTCAGAAAAATGATAATTTTTGGGGGATCAATCTTGTTTAATATTGTTTTTAGATTGTTTTCTTGGTAATACTTTGGGTTTGTTCAAGGTCAATGCAGTTTGTCAGTATATGGTGTACTGTTCTTGACACATTATACAGATAGGTGTCTCCTCCCCTTTTAGTAGATGTGAGTGGGTGATGTGAGTGTGACCTATTCGCAGTCTGGTCATTACTACCTCTTCCTTTCTTGTTAACTGTTTGGTGTCTCTCGTTCCAATATTTGGTGTTATTTGGAATAGTTTATTTTCTGTACATGAGCTCCAGTTTTCTTGCCATTTTCTCTTCAAATATGTGTTTATTTTAGTCTTTAGGCCTGTATGGGGGATTTTTCCACTTGTGTGGTTTTGTTGCAGAGTTTCCTTTGCTGTCTTATGTGCTTGTTCATTCATATAGATACCGATATTGGATATATCCAGCAAAAGATGTTTTTTTTTTCATGGTTATGGCATCTATTTTGTTTAGCAACTTTGTAATAAGTGGGTTTGTCATTTTTTTTCTTTTAGTGATATGAGTATCAAAAGTGAATCTGTAAGTATGAGATATTTTTGATGGTCATCGTTGGTTATTATATTTAGTGCCAAATCTATGGCTGTTGCTTCTGCGCTGAAAATAGAAAATTCGTTTGGGAGTCTTTCCTTTAGTTTTATTTTTTTTGTGAATGGCTGCACATCCGACCTTGTCTCCATCTTTTGATCCGTCAGTGTAGATTTGTGTGTATTCTTTATATTATTCTTTATATGTATTCTGGATGTTAAGCAGTTCTTCATGGAAGATTAATGGGTGGGTTTTCATTTTGGGATATTTATTTAATTTTAATATTATGTGTGGTTGTTTGATCATCCAGAGTGGAGTTTTTGATTTGTTAAGTCTGTTGCCAGGGTCGCTGGAAAGATGGTGGGTTCCTTCTACCGCTCCAGTAGATATCTCACTACTGATGCAATTCTCTATCTATATAAAAGCCAAGTACGTCCAAGGATGGAATACTGCTGCCATATCTGGGCAGGAGCTGCTAAAAATAGCCTATCCTGCCTTGACAGAGTACAAAATAGACTTTGTGGCTTAGTGGGGGATGCCCTTTTCTCTTCTCTGCAACCTCTCTCCCACAGAAGAGACGTTGCGAGCCCGTCTTTGTTTTACCGTTATTTCCATGGCAAGTGCTCGTCTGAGCTCCAATCTCTGGTCCTCCTCGCCAATTTTTTATGAAAAACACCTGTCTAGCTGAAGCCACAGTCAAAAATTTTCCCCACTCTCTATCTGTGCCTAAATCAAAACGTAGATTCCATGAACACAGCTTCTTTCTTAGAACAGCACGCCAGTGAAACTGTTCCGTCTGCCTGTTTCCCACCTGACTACAACTTGGATGTCTTCAAATCCAACGTAAACAAATTCCTGATGAACCGCCCCCCTTAAGTAGACACTTTATGAAATCTCAACACTAACGTACAACGTACTGTACATGCAATAACCCTTATCCCTAAGTGGCTTCCGGGCCTTGATAAGTGGTGACCTCCTTGTAAAAAATTTTGCTATGTCTATTTTGGTTTCTGTGAGGAGGTTCTTTATACAGAGACTATAGGGTTTGATGATATTTTCTTTCCTGTTGAAGAGGTGTGTGTATTGTGGATGGCGGATACATTGGTATGCAGGATTTGATGGACATGATGCAAACTTTAAGTAATATTGTAGAGATAACTTTGGTCGTCTTAGTATCAGTGGAGGCTCATGAGCCTCTATATAGAGGCTTTCTACTGGAGAGGTTCTAAATGCTACCAAGGCCAATCTTAATCCTTGATGATGAATTGCATTTAGTTCTTTTATGTAGGACTTCCTTGCTGCTCGATATATGAAGCATCCATAGTCCATTTTAGATCTAATTAAAGTTTGGTATAGTTTCAATAATGTGACTTTGTCTGCACCCCAATCGGTGTGTGCTAGGACTGATCAATTTCATTGTCTTTTGGCATTTTGTTTTTACACATTTTATATGTGGTATAAAAGTCAATTTTTTATCGAATATAATACCTAAATATTTATGTTGGTCGATGAGTGGGATGTTCTTGTTATCCAGTTTCAGGTTGGGGTCGTGGTGGAATTTTTGTAGTTTGCAGAAATGGATGCATTTAGTTTTTTCCTCTGAGAATGTAAATCCGTTTTCTATAGCCCTAATATAATTGGGAAGTGGTGACTTCCGCATGTATCCTTGTGTTCTACAGCTATAATCCATGTATATATTTGGGTCACATAGTATTATATCTATTGCTGATAGTGTTCCCATTGCTGTATTCTCTTTGTTATTGAGTAGACATAGCTTGTTTTGGTTAATTATTTTTTCAATGATTTGGCCTCTTGTTTTTTTTTTTTTTTTACTGCCCCACCATGCATTGTGACTATTGAAGTCTCCCAGCAGTAAAAATTGTTTAGGTAGTTGCTTGATTATATTGTTTAATTCTGTTTCGTTTATCGTTTTGTTTGGTGGTATATAGAGTGAACACAGGGTTACTGTTTTGTGTAGTGTTGCAGTTATTGCAACAGCTTGCATATTTGTTTTTAAGTTCACTGTGCTGTGTGGAATGTTTTCTTTTATCAGTATTGATGAGCCACCAGTGGCTTTGTTGGATAATTTGTTTATGTGGTTGCATATTGAGTAATGTTTTATGTTAATTTTTTTTTTTTTTTTTTTTTACATTGATCACCACTTATCAAGGCCCGGAAGCCACTCAGGGATAAGGGTTATTGCAAGTACAGTACGTTAGTGTGGAGATTTGATGAAGTGTTTACTTAAGGGGGCAGTTCATTAGGAATTTGTTAACGTTGGACTTGAAGACATCCAAGCTGTAGTCCGGTGGGAAGCAGGCAGACTGAACAGAGTTCCACAGGCGTGCAGTTCTAAGAAAGAAGCTTTGTTCATGGAATCCACGTTTTGATTTAGGCACAGATAAAGAGTGGGGGAAATTTTTCACAGTGGATTCAGCTAGACAGGTGTTTTTCGTGAAAGATTGGCGAGGGGGGACCAGAGATTGGAGTTCAGACGACCACCTGCCATGGAAATAACGATAAAACAAGGATAGGCTCGCAACGTCTCTTCTGTGGGAGAGAGGTTGCAGGGTAGAGAAAAGGGCATCCCCCACTAAGTCACGAAGTCTATTTTGTACTCTGTCAAGGCAGGATGCTCCTGCCCAGATATGGCAACA
Organism: Euprymna scolopes; assembly: GCF_053919585.1. Taxonomy (NCBI): domain Eukaryota; kingdom Metazoa; phylum Mollusca; class Cephalopoda; order Sepiida; family Sepiolidae; genus Euprymna; species Euprymna scolopes. The sequence continues at coordinate 100,617,961 of NC_136499.1, read as the reverse complement.
GTATTCCATCCTTGGACGTACTTGGCTTTTATATAGATAGAGAATTGCATCAGTAGTGAGATATCTACTGGAGCGGTAGAAGGAACCCACCATCTTTCCAGCGACCTTGGCAACTTTTCAACGAGTACATCGTATTTATCTTTTTTTTCTGTAATTTCTTTTTTGGTAATTTGTGCATAACTTTTCTCAGTCATATATCTGTCTATAATTTTCCTTGCTTCGGGGAATATATTTTGTTTTTGTTTTACTGTTACAATTTCCTTCTCTTTTTTCCATATGTCACAGTTCCTTGCATAGGCTGGGTGGTTTTCGACAGTTTGCACATTTGCATCTGTTTGTACACTCGTTTGAATTGTGGTCTGGGTTTCTTTGGTTAGATTTGCCTCATACAGGTTGATTGTAGCATACATCCTCATGATGTCCGAATTTTTGGCATATTTGACATCTAAGGGGGTTTGGTATAAATAGTTCAACTTTTACAATTGCAACCAATTTTTATTTCTTTTGGGGCCTTTGGTGTGTTAAACGTTATGATATAGGTGTTAGTTAAAATTGAGTTTCCATTTTTTTTAAATGGATATTCTCTTTATGTCTGTTAGTCCTTGGGATTTTAGTTCGTTTTTATTTCATCAATTGAAAAGTATGATAGTTCTTTGCTTCTTATAACACCCTTTGATGAATTCATTTTACCGTGGGGATATGCTTTGATCTTTTTATTATGGAATTTTTCCATTTTTAGAAGGATATTGGCATTTTTTTTTTTTAATTTTTTTTTTTTTTTTTTTTTTATTATTCACTTCTAGAATTGTTCCATTTCTTAAATTTTTAACTGCTTTGGGTGATATTCTTGCAGCGATTTCTTTCTGTATCAAGAATGGGGATAGTCTTGTCAGTGGGTTGTCATCTTCGGCTTCCAGGATAATAAATCTTGGAAAGTTTTGATTTTGTAGTTCTTCCTCTGAGCTGAAAATATTAAATATTGCCGCGTGATATCATTTGGAAGGCTTTTTTTTTTTCCCCCCCTCATTTCTATTTTTGGTAATTTTTCACTTTTGCTGCTCCCCATCCGCCTCGGAGCCCTATGTGGAAAGTGTTGGGTGGGGGTGAGGATAACCCATTCACCCCCAACACAACAGGGATACAGCAGAAGTATACTCTTCTTACTGTTGGATTCCAGCACTTGTGTTTCTTTCATCCCCTCCAAGAGCCTTATTTTTGGAAGGGATGATGGTTTTCTAGCCATATTTCGCCCGTACTCAGCAAGTTGATTGACCCTTCAGCCACTACTTATTAAATCAGTTTATTGTCTAATGTGGGGAGCACGAGCGTGTTTTCTTATGTTTGTCTAATTTAGGGCTAGGCGTGACCAGCCAATTGATCGGAGCGGGCCTCTCCGACCGCCCGTCTAGTCGAGGTAAGGGCCAAAATGGTGTGTTGGAAGGGGAGGAACTCATTTCTATCCTCCGCAACCCTCAACCACCAAGATTCCGTTCCAAGGTATCACGGGTCGCCACCCACGTCAAACAGGTGGCCCCATTGAGGGACTTTTTTTCTCTGCGAGAGGGGGGGGTAGATGGTGTATTCTAAAGCCCCACCGACAGGGCGAGTTTCTGATGCATTTCATCCATTTGTTAACAGTATTTCTCAGCCATAATGATTTCGCCTGCATTCAAAAAACTAATGGACGAGACCAGCCCCAAACCACCAAACAGTCAGCATGAACTTCTTTAAGTGCAACTCTGGCTTCGATAAGGGTCATGTAGCTTTGTCGGCGTCTAACCACCGAGCTGAACATTGCCGGTTGTCGTAAAGAACCCATTTTCATTGCAAGTCATTACCCGGTCGAGAAACGGGTCATTCTTGTTGCATAAAAGTGAAGATCCCACTTCATAACAGCATTTCTTTTGGTAGTTGTTCAATTCATGAGGCATCCATTTATCACGTTCTTTTCGTCTTTCCAATCTCTCAAGTGATTGGAAAATGTATATGTTACATCTAATTCAGAAGCAAGTTCACAAACAGTTATGCATGGACTAGATTCAACTAAGGCTCTTAATTGATCGTTCAACATTTGATGGCTGACCACTATGCTCATCTTCAAAACTCATCGCCACCATGAAATTTCTTAAACTGTCATTGTGCTGTGCGTTCAGTAGTGGTTGGTTGTTTTACAGCATATCAACCTTTTTAGGTTATTTAATGTCGAATCTAGTTATTTTGAGGAACGATTTTTAATGGAGTATATTTTTTTTTTTAGGTCAGATTCTATTCAACCCATATAGTTGGGACCCTAACAGGTACTACCACTCCGGGTCAGAGTGGACTTGGGAGCAATGGCAATTAAAGGGTGGCTAGACACTCCCAAGGCCCGCAAGGTGGGGCTTCACCATCGGATATAGTTTTAGGTCATATCCAGGATTGTTCAGTAGTGGTCCCTGGACTAAACGCTTTGTTGATATTGCAAGCTGTTTCAGCAGCTTTTCGGCCTACCTTGAATTGAAAAAAGAAAATTATTCGAATTTGCTTTTTCTTTTCATCTTGTATTCAACAATTCTGAAAAGACAATTGTTTTAAAATGATTAGAGTGAAAAATGATCTTTAAAATGATATCTAAAATAAAAGGTATTATAATAAAAACTTATTTGAAAATACATCATTTGAAATCAAAATTAAAAATTTGCAAGAACTTACATATATATATAAATTATATATATATATATATATATTACAATAGAAAAATGCGAACATGAAAAGTAATGTTTAAGTTTAAACAGGGAAAATAAAGGACAAGACATTCTAGTAAAAAAAAATAAATTTATAACTTAAAATATTACAGCATTAATTTTTTTTAAAATTCAATTTAACATTATATAATCTATTCTTAATGCTGCAATACTTTAAGTTATAAATTTATATTTTTTACTAGAATATCGTGTCCTTTACTTTTCAGTTTTTAACAACTAGTCCTTTACTTTTCCATGTTTAAGTTTAACCATATTACTTTTCATGCTTGCATTTTTCCATGATTTTTCGAGGCTTTCAATAATTTCACTTATTCTTTGTTTAAGTTTAGTCTTATTTTTTGCCCCCATAAACAAATGTAATAGCAATGTACGGCACTAGTCTGCTTTTAATAAAATACCCTCAATTATCTTCCAGGCTTTAATTCTCTCCATTTCACGTGTTACTTCTCTTTTCACAACAGCAATCGCTGAAGTGACGTGGTTGCTATAGAAACCAATCATAAAAAGTGTTGCTCACCTCTTTACATATTTTTACGATTTTGAACACCAGAAAATTCATAACTTTTGTTTTACTGAACGAAAATTGAAATTTTCTTTTTTCACAATGTAGATGAGAAGGTGATCTATAAACTGTAATAATTGTTTGAAATTTGGTCGAAAAATAAGTGAGCAGTGAAGCATTAAAGCAGTTCTAAACGACTAAAACTGCCACTTAAAACCATCAAACACTACAGCGTTTGAATGATATAAATTTCTGTGAATATATTCATAAGGAGGCAGCCTGCTCAAGCTGACCAGAATGATAGCAGCTACAAATACACCAGCATTATTATGGATTAACAGATTTAACCAATTTTCAATGAACTTCATTGATTGAAAATTGGTTATGTTGCGACATAATCTAAATATTTTTTGCACTTTTTATACTTTGTCGAACATTAGTTTATAATTTTTTGCACTAACCAGCAATGTTATAGCAAATTCATAAAAAATGTTAATTATTTTTCCTCTGAAGAAAAAAAGTAAAATTTTTAAAACTCCATGGAATAAAGAAATAATTCATTATATATTGTATTCCTTACTTTCTTGACCTCATGAGCCCTTTATAGGTATATACTTGGTTTTTAACCAAATTGAATTTGTTCCACTTTTGTCTCAAGTTTCAAGTCTTTAGGCTAAAAATTGATAGTTTGGTAGAGACCATTCTGCATACACACACAAGATCACTTTCACACACACACACTAGCAAAAGTACCCGTTGTTGACTGGGTTCAAAAACAGCCTACAGAAAATGGACTGATTTATGAAAGTATGATAGGTTATGAAAAGGAAGGGTTGTAAAGAGATAGCTTCGAATTTGGGGGTATCAAAGCCAAAGCAAAATATGAAAGTAAAAGTAAAATAGATAAACCCCATAATTTATTATACCATACCTGTTCACACTGAAACACTTATCACAATATTCTGTGGATCTATATTAAAAAATCTTGTTAAACTTTGTGACATATTTCCATTCTATGGAGGTCAGGCGCGAACAAACACCCCATAATTTTATTATACCATATTTCTTCAAACTGAAACATAATTATCAAAGTATACTTACGTAGATAGATATGAAAAGTCTTTAAAGTTTGTGCCTATTTCCATTTTATGGAGGCCAGGCGCAAATGTAGACCCCACAATTATACCATCCCTATTTAAGTTAAAACATACTTATCAAAGTATTATTATGTACATCTATATCAAAAACACTTGTAAAGGTTTTTTTTTTTAATTTTTAAATTTTTTATTTCCATACTTTGTGGACCAGGCACGTACGCAGACCCCACAATTTTAATGAATCATCATTATGCCAGATCAAACATACCCATTCCTGTATCTCGATACATCTACCATTATATGTGATCAATTTTCTATAATAGTCAACCATATAGGAGCCTATTCGTGACCAGACACAGACGTTCAGCTTATATATATATATATATATATTAGTCTATTTATTATACAAACATTATTGGTTGCATATGTGCAATACATGTTTCAATTTAAAGGGACCACTTCAGACAAAAAAAAAACAAAACAAGGAGATATTGAAACCTTTTGGTCTGATGAAGTGGTCTCTTTGAATTGGGATTCCACTGAAACATGTATGCACATATGTAACCAATAATGTTTGTATAATAAACAGACTGCTCTGTCCTCCATTAAGTACCCTTTAAAAATCACACTGGTTTCATTGAATTCATATCTAGAAAACCAATCTATACAACCATTATATATATATATATTCTGATTTAAACAACAGTAATCGATTTTGATTTAAAAACTTTCACTTATTTAGCTAAAAAAATTGGAAGCGAAATTGAATTAAAAAAAATAAAAAGAAACAAAAAAGTCAATTAACAGGACACACAACATCATGGATTTCCAAGTTGACAAGGAAGCAAAGGTTTCAATCAGTTTATGGAATGTGCACAAGACAGATCATCCATAATTCTGTAATAACCGAAAGGAAAACTTTCATAATTGCAAAAAGCGAAATGCCCCTTTACGATCTGTACATTGTGTTCATTCATTTATCCTTAATAAGATAGTTAATTTGTTAAGAGAATACTAGCATCTTATGTGTAAACTATTTCTTGCCAAAAACGCATGTAAAAAGACTCAAAATATTGCATAAACACATAAACATAAGTTTCCAAACCTTCAAATAATCTCTCCGGTTTATTACACCTTCTTCAAACGTTGTATCACATAATGCAATCGCGATTGCTTTTGCTTTTAAACAAGTCACTTCTGTTCGAGTCATTTTTCTCCACCAATTTTGAAGACTTGTTAAAAAAGAACTTCCTTTCTTCTTTTCCGGCGATCGTGGTGAGTCTGCAACAGATTCGGCTTCTTCTTTCTCAAACTCCCTGTCATCACTGTCAGTTTCAAGCCGAAAGAGTGAAGCCTCCTCTGTGTGATGAGAGTCCTGCCGACTAATCTTTCTCTTGTCCAGATTACTTAAATGTGACTCCGTTTCCTTGAGATCTAGAGACATTTTTGCAGCTTCAGCAATTTTGGCTTTGGAAAAAATTGAAGATAGGGAGTTTCCACGTTCTGCAAGTTCCAAAAGGCGTTCACAAATAAAATAAATAATCTGAAAAAAATAAAAAATTTTTTTGTAAATAAAACATTTTTTTTAATTTGCTACAAAAAGTGAAAATCTCATGGAGAGAATATATGTATGTGTGTGTGAGTGTGTTAGTTTTCGTTTTACAGCATATCAACCCTTTTCAGGTTATTTAATGTCGATTCAAGTGATTTTGAAGAAAAATGTTTTAACAGAATATATTTGTTGTTTTCAAGTCGGTTTCTATTTAACGCATAGTTGGGACCCTAACAGGTACTACCACTCTGGGTCAAAGTGGACCTGGGAACAATGGCAATTAAAGGGTGGCTCCACACTACCCAAAACCTGGGGCCTCACCATCGGATATTGTTTACGGTCATATCCAGGACTGTGTGTGTGTGTATGTGTGTGTGTGCGCACACACATGAGAACACGAGTCAGTTGTGAAACTTCATACCTACACTAATGTATATAATGTAAGAATGTATGGAAGCTTTGATACCTTGAACTATTTATGTGAGTAGGTTGAAATGTTGCATGTTACTGTTATGAAAGATCAGATACGTACATCCAAGATGGAAAAATCAAAAGTTAAAATTCTGTCAAACTTCTGATTATGACCAAACCTTTGAAGGTCAACATCAAAAAGATGCAGGACTTCATTGGTAACAATATCAGCTAAGTAGTTAATCGCTACAATAAACAGAACCAAAGTTATCACAAATTTACATAAAAAAAATTAAAAAAATTCTTTGACCTAAATTCAAAAAACAAAGCACACTGCAACTGAAACATAAGGGCTAGTGTACATTAGAAACTAAATTAATGGGGGGGGGGGCTCTTGTGAGGAGTTGTGCAATAAGATGTTGGTTTGCTGCTATTAGTACAGTGAGAGAAACAACGAGCAGGGAGGGAGTAGATCTACAACTACAATTACTGGCAATCTAGAGAACTATTCTTCTGGCTTGATACTGGCAGCTACTTTGTTATGTTATATATTAGGGATCCTGTGTCAATGTCGATTAAGTTAGCTAGTGTGAATTTTGACAAAGGTCACACTGAGTGCATGAAGATGATCCAGATCTGTTAAACAATCATTCCCAGAGTTGAATCCAGAATGGCTGACATGTAAGATCAAAGTTAAACGGTGTAGGCAAAGCAGAGGGAGATGACAAACGTCATGTTTTGAGTTGAGAGAAACAAAGGTTTTCAAAATCAGACTGTCTATAGTAGCTGTATATATAGAGGCTATTGATGATAAGAGTCTGCCATGGGTTACACGATGCAGTTAGCTAATAGTGTAAGAAATTTTAATTATCACTAATTGCAAAATGTTACCTTGATATCTGTCTGTCACAATTCAGTTAAGTTGACTAAATAACTAATTAAAGAACATTAAATCACCCTCATGTCAATTTTCTCCTTTAAGAAAACTCGACAAATGTCTCCTTGTGTCTTTCCTGCATGAAAAGAAGCAGCTAGAAAAGTGCAAAAAAATAAAAATCCACATTACTGTGCATAAAAAATTTGTTATTGAAAATATGACAATTCTTTAAGCCATTCTTTAAAAATAAAAAAGAGGTAGAAATTTTTGCCCTCTAACAGATTTCCATTGCAGTGAGAAGGAAAGAGAAAGATAAAGAGAGAGCAAGCAAAACAATACACATGAGAATTGAACTTTTGAATAAAAGAAAACCATTCATAAAAATGAAAACCATAAAACATGTTTTTTTGTATTTACCTTTGGAATGTATTTCAGTTTCCGAGCTTCATAACCATGAAGCAGTTTTTTCTGTCGACTTAAACATTGGGTTAAAGTAAATTCACAAGAAACATCATCTCTGGACAAAAAAAAAAAAAAATAAATAATTAAAAAGGTAAGCGGAGATATTTTTATTGAACGTCCACCAATTTACTACTGGAAAAGGGAATAAATAGACATTTTTTTAAAACTGCAAATTTCTCCCAAAAGACCATGATAAATATAGTTGAAGAAAGACACGAGCAGTTTATTATTAAAAAAAAAAAAAAAAAAAAAAAAAAAAAAAAAAAAAAAAAAAAAAAAAAAAAAGAAAAATCAAAATGCAATATTTTTGCCTGGGTCTGCTCTCCCAATTTGAACTGCTGTAATTTCATTAAAAGTAATTGAGCACTGTGGGATTTTTTTTCTAACAATTGAAACTAGGTTGATTATATATATAAGGAAAAAACATCAACACTAAATTAAAATTTACAAGGAAATTTATTGTTCGACAGAATACTCCAAAAACAATTTTCAAGAAATTCTTATTCTGCTGAGTTTCAAAGAATGCTATTCTTCTCTTCAGAGGAAAGAAAGAAATTAGCAAATTATTAGTTAAGCAGAGCTAAGAATGAGTTGGGTTGGATTTAAGTGACTGAATTTTAAGATCTAACCTTGTGATTTTTGGTCATATTTTAGCAAATACGAACAGATTTTTATATTCTTTTAAGCTACATTGAATTTCTTTTCCAATCGGATTGTTTTTCACTACAATTTATTTGCACGTTTCAGCTGACATTGGAATTCTATTTGTTTTTCAAAGTTTTTTTCTACCCTTCTTGGATTTATCAAGCGAGTCTTCATGCATTTTGGGTTTTTTTATATTCAGATTTTTTTTTTTTTTTCCTTTTTTCATAGGTTTTAACCAACATGAACATTTTTGCATTTTATGACTGACCATCATAAAGTGCTGTTTCATTTGACTGCCATAACCAGCAAATTATTAGCTTTGCTAAATTAATTTGCTAATATATTTATTTCCTCTGAAGATAGCATTCTTTGAAACTCTGCAGAATAATGATTTCTTGAAAATTGTTTTTGGAGTATTGTCGAACAATAAATTTCCTTGTAAATTTACAGTTTTGATTTCTTTTCCTTATGACAAGCTTAATTCCTTATGGTGTTTGTATTGGGCTTTTTTTATTTGGTTGGGATTACGATATAAATATTAAGATTTATATTAGTTTTAAGTTTACACTTGCTTTTATAGCGTAAACTTTTCATTCTTATTGCTTTCAGATTATATCAAGAGAAGAATAAATGACACTTGATTAGGTCAATGTTCCCCATAAATCAAATATAACTGAAGAAAGCTGTGAACAGTTTATGATTAAAACTCAAGAAAATAAGAAATATTTTGGTCTGGGTCTGCTCATCCATATTGAAACTTAAGGTATCATGTGTATCTTAACTTCTGTAATATTATAGATATTATGCTCTAATTAAATAATTGAGCACTGTTAGACATTTTTTTCTAATGACAATAGTTATGCATACTTATATTCTTTAAATTAAATATTAATTAAGATTTAACAGTTTCACGAGTGTGAAATTGTTTTTAATATTGCTATTTATTAAATCAAATTGAATTTTTTTTTTTGAATTTTTCGAATAGTTTTCCTGAAAATGAACATTTTATTTGAAAATTTGACAGGAAAAAATTTCAATTTTATTTTTAATAGCAATATTTATTAACAATTTCACACTCGTCTGGTCTTCTTAATTGTTAAATCTTAATTTATTATCGAGTATTTCAAACAGTGAATTCCTTTTTATTACACTTGCGTTCGACAGACACCAAACTATAATTGGGCATACAAATATCATTTTGACTTAACTCCAAACATCTCAAGTCATGCCAGAAATTACCACCACGACATATATAAATAAATGTCCAATTTCCTGAAAATGAATATTTTATTATTCAAAAATTTGAAGAAAAAAGTGCAATTTTATTTTTTATAAATATCAATATTTATTAAAAACAATTTCACACGTGTCTGGATTTTTTAATCATTAAATCTTAATTTATTATCGAGTGTTTCAAATAGTGAATTTTTTTTTTTTTTACATATAGACACTAAGATTTCATGCTTCCACAATCATCAGCTGCTGGTCAGGAGATTAGAACCCAGTCACCCTTGACTTCATAGGCTAACATTCTACCTCATGACCACCAGCAATTAACAAGAATTAAAGAAAATTAAGTGTCTATAAATACCATGTCAGTGGACATACATAATAAACTGTAAGAGTATTCAACGACCTGAACTCAGAATTTTTTTTGCACGTTTTTTTTTTTAATTCCATAAGTTTCTTAAATTTAAATAAATATTTTTACACCTACAGTGTTTCATGCTTATGCAATCCTCAGGATAAGTGATAATTGCTGGCGATATATATATGTATATATATCTTCATATTCGTTGCTGTTAGTCGCTATATTTATAAAAAGTGTTCAATATCAATGATATTATATAGATCAAAGTTTGGAGACATGGGGGTCACTAGTGTCTGATGATTACTAGTTTCTCACAAAGCCAAAAAACAACTAATCACCATAAGCTATTGATGCCAGATTTCTAAATTTAGATGTATTTGTGATTTGTATAATAACTATACAAATCACAAATTTGCTTTGAAAAATGAAAAATTCACAATGCTGAAGTTAAAAGAATTTTTCCTGATTGTATAGATTGAATGGCATAAAGTTAATATCCATTCTCGTTTAGAAAATTATTAGTTAAATAAATTCATGCAGGAATAATATGGAAAACATTTTTGTAAAATAAAAAGGAAGTAACTCTTGCACTTGTTTCATTTGCCTAAAAGATATTTTGAAAAGAGTTCTAAGTTTCTTGCATTCTTTTCAGAGAACAGACATTTAATGAACTCATGTTGAACAGTGGCTTTAATAAAAGTCATCATTATAAATTCTTCAGTATGATGAATCATTATTGTTGATCGATATCAAAGATTTTTCACTCAAATTCATTATATATCTCAATAAGAGAAACTCGAGACAAAAATTTGTATAAAGAAATTAAAAACTCACGTTAATGTACAAATTATCCAGAGTTTCTTCAAATACTCAGCAAAATCTGTAAGGCATTGCATTTGTCGTCGCGTTTGTATTGCTCGTGGTCTAAAATAGAATTTCCATGGATATTTGAAATTAAACCGGTATTTTCAAATATTCTAGGTCTAGAAAAGTGCTTAATTTTAAATATAATTTTCAAAACTAAAGTGAAAATTCTAAGTAGAAAAAGATTAAAACAAAAAAAGAGATTAAAAAAAAAAAGATTAAAACAAAAAAAGAGATTAAAAAAAAAGATTAAAACAAAAAAAGAGATTAAAAAAAAAGATTAAAACAAAAAAAGAGATTAAAACAAAAAAAGAGATTAAAACAAAAAAAGAGATTAAAACAAAAAAAGAGATTAAAAAAAAAAGAGATTAAAAAAAAAAGAGATTAAAAAAAAAAGAGATTAAAAAAAAAAGAGATTAAAAAAAAAGAGATTAAAAAAAAGAGATTAAAAAAAAGAGATTAAAAAAAAAGAGATTAAAAAAAAAGAGATTAAAAAAAAGAGATTAAAAAAAAAGAGATTAAAAAAAAAAGAGATTAAAAAAAAAGAGATTAAAAAAAAAAGAGATTAAAAAAAAAAGAGATTAAAAAAAAAAGAGATTAAAAAAAAAAGATAAAAAAAAAGAGATTAAAAAAAAAGAGATTAAAAAAAAAGAGATTAAAAAAAAAGAGATTAAAAAAAAAGAGATTAAAAAAAAAGAGATTAAAAAAAAAGATTAAAAAAAAAGAGATTAAAAAAAAAAAGAGATTAAAAAAAAAGAGATTAAAAAAAAAAGAGATTAAAAAAAAGAGAGATTAAAAAAAAAGATTAAAAAAATTTTTAAATCCTTTTTTTAAATCTTTTTTTTTAATCTTTTTTTTTTAGATTAAAAAAAAGATTTAAAAAAAAAAAAAAGAAAAAAAAGATTTAAAATTTTTTTTTAAAGTATAAAGTAAATAAGAATACAAGTCAGTCCTGAAACTGCATACCTTTGACAACATAAGGATGGGTCAAACGTTTATATGAGCTTCACTTCATATTGCATGAAATATTCTTGAAATTGTACCATGGAAATTTTGATATCAAAAACTATCTAATAAGACTGAAATTTTGCTATCAAAAAGCATCAGATCCATATCAAATTTGGAGAGAAAAAAAATCAGATATTAAGATTCTCACTGACTGACCCTGTCAAGGTCATAAGATGTACAACTTCATTAGATACAACATGACCAAAATAATCAGAACAGACGTTATTGCCAAAAGTGTGAATTTCACCTTTTCTGTAACCTTGACATCTCAAACTTACATCAGTTCAGGAAACTTCTACCTTTACTAACCAGCAGAAGACACTGAAATGGTTAGTAGATGTAGAACCATTAAGATAGCAGGTCCAGTTCACCGGGCACGGCGAAGGAAAACATGGAAGGACGTGATGAAAATAAACTTCAGAGAAAAAAAAAGAATAAAAACTTTGCGAGAGATGGGTTACTAATCCTCTGGTCGGCTTTGGGTAGGATTGAAACCGTTATCACCTGGAACTGTAGAGATTCAACGTCTATCCACTGTGCTAAATTCTAATGTAGAAAATAGTACATTATAATATGTGAGAGCTACAATCTCTATCCAGATAAGTTTCAACATGCAGTCAGTTTCCAGACCAGTTTTAACAATTGACCTTTTAGACAAAAACTTTACACACATCATTCAATTCCTTTTTCATATATTCACATATTAAGTGTGCAAATAAATCCATTAGGGGCCCTATGTCAACAGCAAGTACATGAACTACCATGAATTTTGACATGGCCTCAACAAGTGCAGGTCGAACTGACACAGAGTTTAGGAGATAAACAAGTTCCCATGAGGGAAACAGGATAGGTAAGGTAGAGAAAAATAAAGAGACATCAACTGACATGAGGCATAACGTCATAGGAACGCTGTCAAAGATTTCAACGTAGTACCACATTGAGCAAGGCAGACATGTGACAGTAATATTTGAACACATTAAGTTAAGATCACCCAAAGGTGGAATATATAAATACAAACAATGGCAAAGCATTTTTCTTAATATTTTTACTGCCAGTTTTTACCAGTCCTGTGCAAAAGTTGTTTTATTTGCTTTTTGTTTAAAATCTACAGTCAATTGGTATCTCTTATTCGATAAGTGTTCACCTATCAGGATTATTTAAAAAAAAAAAAAAAAAAAAAAAAAAATTTTTTTTTTGCCAATGCATATAATAATCTATCTATATCTATCTATATATCTTTCAGAGCAAAAATGTGTGCATGTATGTATGTGTGTGTGTGTGTGTGGGCGAATGAACTCTTTCTGGGTCAACGGCCAACTAGCACGGTGTATATTTGTGTGTGTGTATATGTGTATTGGGGTGGAGAGGGCTCCCATAAGCCGTGGTGAAGGCAACCTTTCTAGGAGAAGCAAATCTCTGATTTAAAAAACCATAAAGCAGAAGACCATTACCCGCATTAAGCTGGTCTGCAGTTTAATTTGTTGCTGGCTATCTTGCTCTTGCTTGTTGCTGGATCTCAACATTTTGAACTGAGAGAGAGACTTAGCTATCGTACAAAGCTAAGACTCTGTAACATCATATTTGTATAGATACTCCCTCAGGCATTTGGGCTCATGGATTTTAAATGTCTGAGGGAGTGGCACTCGTCTGACAAGACGTTGCAATCATCGTGTGTGTGTGTGTGTTCGCTTTTTGTGTATGTTTGGCCGTGATTCTTGGTTGGCTCACTCCTTAAAACTTTTTATATACTGTCTATATCTATCAGATATAAAATGTATGTATGTATGTGTGTGTGTGTGTGTGTGTGTGTGTGTTCGCTTTTAGTGTATGCCTACAAAAGGCTTTTTTTTGCCATGATTCTTGGTTGGCTCACTCCTTAAAACTTTTTATATGCTGTCTAAATAATAATATTTACGACTAAGGAACTCGGGTCGCAGCTATCTTTAATTTACCTGACTTTTACAAGCTATTTGAGATATTTTTTCATTGGCGTGTAGCGGGGACAACAGAAACTGACTTCCAGCACAAAACTAGGTCAAACATCACGCGACTTAACGTTGTCGCACCTGTTAATTTCGCTTTATAAACGTCAACTTAACACGCTTATTAATTCATCTATTCCCGTCGTCGAGATGGTTAGGTCGCAGGTTTTTTTTCTCCCCCATTTCCTTTCCACCTCTGCGTCAAAGATTCGGGGTTCAAGCCTACCTTTTTACTAAAACTTTTTTTTTTTTCTCAAACAGATCTACCCCCCCCCCCAACACACACCGCCAAACACCTGGGCAACGCCGGGTACCCCCCGCTAGTCTATATATATATAAAAGTGAAAATGTGTAGGTGTTAGTGTGTGCACTTTTTATCTATGTTTGCAAAAGGTTTTTTTTCTGGGGGGCTGCTCATGAGGGTCGCTCATTCTTAAAACTTTTTATATGACGTCTAAATCATAATATCTATGAGTTAATGGAAGTCGCCTGTCTATTTAATTTGCCCAACTTTGAAACGTTAAATATTCCAGATTTTTGGATCGCTGCGTGTTGCTTTCGTTTTTCCGTATAAAAAAAAGCGAAACTCGATTCGAATAGCCAGCTAAATGTTCGGTCAATATCGGCTTCGCTGTCATATCAGACAATTGCTTTATTACTCCTCCCCTAATAATAAACGGGAGAGCCGCTTTTCCTTCCCCCCCACCCCAATAAAAACAATCATTAAAAACTGTTCCGCACTAAAAATATTCACTGCTGAATAGCCATCGCTTACGTCGTAACGCTCTCGCGATGACCTCATTAAGCGGCCACCTGTCAATAAAACCTCTTTCATTTACTCTTTTGACGTGACTCACTTTTTAATTGCTCTGACATTGTTACTGTTGCCGTAGTGCAGGTGTTCAGGCTTAGCCTATTGGCCTCAAGGCTCTGGGTTCGAGCCTACCTGCCACCACCCCATCGCTGTTTTTTGGTTTTTAACATCATTTTTTTATATTTAAACGGGGTTAAGTTTCCTTTTTGTTCTGAATTAACCCCCCCCCCACACACACACACACATAAATACCCGGGCAACGCCAGGTACCCCCCCCCCCCCCGCTAGTGTAAGTTGAAAAGAAACATATTTGCATTTTAGAAACTCCAAAGAAAAGACAAACCTTTTTTCTCTGACGTAATGAATTGCATCATTGGCAGACATTCGATTTGTGAAAACAAGATAAGCACAGATCAAAAAACCTGTCCGACCTAAAAGGATAAAAAAAAGAAAAAAATGATTACGCACGAAGAAATTATTTGCAAAAATTACTTCAGTAAAAATAGGTTGACAATGGGGGAGACAACTTTGTCAACCAATTTTTTCACACGTACGAAATCACAGCCATAAAGCAGACTAACTCCAAGAATACAAAAATATCTATGGAGCCAGTAACCTTTTTTTAAAAAAATTTTTTTTTTATTTCCAAACAACAACCAACATGCCTGAAAACGGTCAAAGACCAAACCAACCGAAACGTTGCTCAAATAACACTCAAGATAAGAACAATAGTCCAATCAATACAAGTAAATATAAACAAGCAGTCCTCATCTTAAAAGTTTAGAACCTTAATACTTTATTTTCAAAATACATTACATTACTCTTAGAAAAAATATTTTACCTAGAAAAAAAAAGAAATTTTACAAGGAGGGCACCATCACTTCTCCATTACATCATCACATTACTCTTTGGTAGTGGTAACCTTTTCCTTCAACAAAATCGACCCTCAACTACCACCTTCTAGTATTTATTTGAAAAAATAAAGAGGAACAAGGGTTTGATTTCTATAAGAATCAGACTGAATAACACAGTTGGGGATAAACAGATACCAGTGCATGATGACTGGCCAACTGATAGGTTGTTTTTGTTTTACAGCATATCAACCCTTTTCAGGTTATTTAATGCCAAATCCAAAGATTTTGAAGAAAAATTTTTTAATAGAATATATTTGTTGTTTTCAAGTTGGTTTCTATTTAACCCATAGTTGGGACCCTAACAGGTATTACCACTCCGGGTCAGAGTGGACCTGGGAGCAATGGCAATTAAAGGGTGGCTCTACACTCCCCAAAGCCCGCAAGCTGGGGCCTCATCACTGGATATAGTTTTAGGTCATATCCAGGATCGCCAATTGATAGGATCGGGCCTCTTTGATCTCTCAAGCAAGGGTCAAAGTGAAACATTGCAAGCCAACCAATCATTGACTGCTGCTCAGTCACCAGGATCACTGCCTAACGCATTATGGATGGCCACACAGCCTACAGGTGACCGGTTTTAGAAGTTATGTCACCAACGAGGCATGCAAAAAAAAAAAAAATGAAATCCATAATGAAAACTGACAACCGACTCGAGATAAAAAGGCATAGTTGCATTTGAAATCACCGCATTCTACAGAAATAATGATGTAGTCTTAGTTTTGAGTTTTACAGGTTTTTGAGGCATGTAGTCATACAGTTTCTCACTTTTTTTTTCACAGTCCTCTGTATTATTGCTGTATTTTTCAAACTATATCAATTAGATAGTAGAAAACAGACAAGGCAGTCTTTCATCATATGGTCCTTCTCTCTACATTTGCAGATGGTTGATTAGTTGTTTTACAGCATATCAGCCTTTTTGGATATTTAATACTGAATCCATTAATTTGGAAAGAAGTGTATGCTTAAAGTTCTTACGGATATATCTTCAAATATTTATTCATGGTGTGCGGTTTGGTTGTTCTGTAGAGGAAAATTGTTTTTACCTAGTTTATCGGTATATTAACCTTAGAAGTTAGTTTATGCCAGAGAAGGTATTTTAGAAATAAATGTTTGCTGCATTTAGTTTGTGATTTTATGATTATATAACGTTAATGTTTGCTATATGTATTTAGAAGTTTGACTTTTCATATTGGTGGTAAAAGATTTTTTTTTTTTTTAAATTGTGTGTGTGTGTGTGTGTGTGTGTATATATGTATATATATATATATATATATATTTTTTTTTTCTTTTAAAGAAAGTCCACAATCTTTGTGATTTAGATTTTAGTTTTTCTAATTTGTGTTTATTAATATATTTTCCTCTTAGAGAGCTTATATTTTTACAATCTTCAGATGTTTTATAGTTAGTATATATCCACATTAGCACTTTGGTTCTTGTTTTAATAAATAATTGTGGGTTAGATGTCCTATGTGGAGTCGATTTAATAAGACTTCTCTTCTGTTTTATTTTCCTGTGTCCATTTTTTTTTGAGGGTGAGTGTTGTTTTGAAAAGTTTATTTTCTTTGGTCAGTTCCCATGACTGGTGCCAGTTCACTTAAGTATTTGTTCATTTCATGAATATGTAAGGAATTTATATATATATATATATATATATATATATATATATATATATATGAGAGAGAGAAGGATAACTGCAGCTAGATCAGCTTTGTCACCACTTATTTCTATGTAATTTAATATGCAGCAAAATATAATTTACTTTCTTCTAGGTTGCTTGTTTTAATTTTGTTATTTAGATTTTCTAGTTTGTTTCCCTTTATAGCCATTAAAGCCAGAACAAGAGTTGGAATAGATAAAATTTTGACTATGGTTTTCTGTTATATCAAGTGCCATATCTATGAGAATTTCTAAAGATAGTTGCTTTGTTTGGTAATTGCTACCAATGCTCTTAGTGTCCTTAGAACCATCAGTGTGATTATTTTAGTGGTTTAGGAATTTTTCACTAAGCTTTGACAGTTTTACCTGGTAAGTGGTGGAATGGGTTTTCGTTTTGGGGAGTTTACTAAGGTCCAGTATTGTGCTTGGTTTTTGTATGGTCTATTAAGGGATATTTATTAATTTGGTTTTATGAATTTTATTTTGTGGAATATTTGACTCTTTAATGGTTTGATCCATTCGAAGCCCAAATGTCTTTATTTTAGTTTTCATTTTTGTTGAACAATGTTTGGAATGATGGATTTAGTGTGCAGTTATAAGCTGGATTTAAGTTACAGGATTTTAATTTAAGTATTGCATGGCCAGCTTTTCTCGTCCGTTTTAATGATTGTTCATTTTCCGTTACATACACTTTTTCTACCGAGAAGGTAGAGAAAGCGCAGAGCGAGAGTCTCAGTCCTTGATGGTGTATTGCACCTAATGTTTGTAGGTATGATTTTCTGGCTGATCCATAGATCACAGAACCATAATCCAACTTTGATCGTATCATTGCTTTGTTAAGTTTTAAAAGGGTTTCTTGGTCTGTTGCTCATTTTGTGTGAACCACCACCTGCAGTAGTCATAGAGCCTGATTGCATTTTATTCAAAGTTTCTTGATGTGCGGTAGAAAAGTTTCTCATCAAATGTTACTCCAACAAATTTGAATTCTACTATACTAGTATTCATCATCATGAAGTTTCAAGTATAACTTGCGTTGTTGGCAGAAGTGAATGCATTTTCTTTTTTATATCATGAAGCCATTTGTTGTTGTCCATTGGAGTATTTTGTTGATAGATTGTTGTAGTTGTCTCCCTATGGTGTTCATATGCTTTGATAGATATCAGATCATAAAGTCATCAACATATGGTGAGCCATTTACAGACTTGAGGCAATGGGTAATATCACTAATTTTAATATTGAAAAGAGTGACTGTAGTTAGACTTCCTGGTAGGATTCACTCAATTCTGATAAAGTTGATCCTAGTTTTAGTCTGATGATTCTTTCTGATAGGAAATTTTGGATAAACATTTGTAGTCTGCCTCTTAATCAGAGTTTGTGTAAATCTTTTAGGATCCAGTGTTGTCATATGCTTTTTCTATGTCAAAAGATAGCAACAAGATTTTTTTTTTTAATATTAGCTTCCGACGAAGATTTCCAACCCAATTAAATGGTCATTTGTACTCTTTCCTGAAGCCACATTAGTTTTTTTTTTTTTTTTCTAGACACCAGACTAATCTATTGTTTATTATTGTTGCATCGTTTTACATAGGCAGCTGGTTAATGATATCTGTAGTTTTATGGGTTGCTGTGATCGTTTTCTGGTTTGAGAAGGGTATGATTGTGGTTGGTTTCCAAGTTTGTTGTTACAGTGTTTTTTATTCAATAAGTCTGACGAAAGGCTGTTTTTGTGAAAATTTTCAAACGACAATGTTTGAATTTGTCCGAATAGTCTTGAAACAATTTTAACTAACGATGAAATACACTATTTGTTGCTATCAATCTATTCCTTGATTTTGTTAAAACAATACACACACACGGTTATCCAGTGTTGGCTCGGGCCATAACTAAATAGATGTTAGTGTAGATTGAGGCAAGGGTTGTGCAATCCCTAACCACACCACTCCTGAATTGGCACTGCTAGAGTTCAATGACAAGTGCTAGACGACTGGAAACTTGTTTCACTTGTACTCCCTTGGCGTACATATCCTCGATAAACCCACTTAGCAATAAGATCTCACCCTTTCACTGTGGGTGTGCCTAAATGCCAGAGCTTTCTATTCTAATAGTTTCTTCTCTCGAACAGCTAGACTTTGGAAATCCCTTCCTTCTGTCTGCTTCCCTGGCTGTACCGATATGCAGAAGTTCCATTGTAACAAACAAATATCTTGTTAATCGTTCCTAGACATGGCCCCAAATAGTAGCCTCTTACGTCCAAGTAGCAATACGCTTTGTAAGGGGTGAACATTAGAAAAAAAAAGCCAAAATAAACAGAGCACATACAGCACCTGGAATGCTCAGATGGTCACCCATTTTAGTAGTGACCAGGTTCAACATTAACTTTGTTGATATAATGGGAACTGATGTATTGACGTGATTATGCAATATGTGCTAAGTAATAATCAGTTCTAAATAACTCTTCTGGAGGTTGAAGGTTACATCTTCAGTACACACAATACTAAGAATACAATTACAAATTACTTAAGATTTCTACCAGGTCATGGCTAACAGACTAAGAATAGTCTATCCATATCAAATAAAGGGTTCCATTCGAAATTCTTTGCAGATTCCTAGAGTTTGACAATATACATCTGAAAAAGGTCAAAGAAAGAAATGTGTCATGTAGAATAATGTATTTGATTTCTTACCAAGACCAGCATGACAATGGATGGCGACTTTGCCCTTAGATATAGCAAACTGCATCACTCGGACCCTATCCAAAATTGTACCATTTGCTGAAGCACCAAAGTCAGGACTAAAAAAAAACAAAAAAAAACAAAAACAAAAAACATTTTAATCAATTTTAACCAATTAAAGGACATCTGGCTGACATCACATTATTCACCTCTGCATGAAAAATTCTATTTTAAAAATAAAAATTCTGTGTGATGTACATACCCATGACAGAAAATATTGGATACTAAAAATCATGTAAATTGATCAATTAGTTTTATTCTTAAGAAAATCAAATTTTATAGCTAGACTACAAACAATAATTTCGCACTGCTTTGTAAACAGTCTGAAAGAACAAAGAGATAACTCCAAACAACCTTTTGCAAGATTTTAGAAAACCATTCTTAACATGGGGATGAAATCTGCTTATAAATGATTTCATAAAAATAAAACTACTTGATCAATTATTTTTGGCGCACAATATTTTCTTTCTGCCACAGGTGCAGACGTCACACAAGTTTTTTTCTGTATTTTTTTTCACATGGAGAGGGGGAATTCTAAGCAAGTTGAAAAAAAAAAAAAATCTCTAATGTATGTACCCATGACAAAAAATATAAATTGATTAAGTTTTATTTTTAAACTAGCAGAATGATCCAACGTAGTCTGGGATTGAATGATAAATATTTCAACCTACCATATTTTTACTGTCGTTGAAATTGTCCATTTTTTTTTTTTTTTTTTTTTTTTTTTTTTTTTTAAATCAAAAAGATTAATTGCCTGTTCTAGTTGGAAACTCATCATGGTGCACAATGAGGAAGCTTCACACCTCCCCGCAGTGACAGTCCACAATACATTTTTATCTACATTACACTGTAGAAAATCTATTGATTTTATAAAATTATTTTTATGTATAATAGCTTGAATTTAAGTTTAAGATGCAAAAGTCAAGTATCATGATTCAATGGTGCTCTAAACATTTTGAACACGCCCCTGTTATATCAAAGAATCTACTGTTGATTTTATATACCAGGCCTTTTTGTGGTAATAAAACTTCTCAAACGCACTTGTGATGTTAGGATGTATAAAGTGTTAACTTTGGTCCAAATTGCGTGTTCCTTCTGATATCTATTGAAGACATTCTGATACAAAACCTATCTAAGAACACTGCCAGATACATAAAGTACATTTGTGAGAAATGTCATAAAAATCAGCTTGGCCGTTTTGGAATCCAGAGGGAACGAACTCTGGCACAAAGTTCCTCAAAAAAAAAAAAAAAAAAAAAAAAATTCTAATTCACTTAAAAGTGATTTTCTTTATAAAAATAAAATACTAGCAGGATTTGTTTACCAGTGTTACTCACTGGAAGTATGACTCAAAGCCAAACCAGATTTGAAGAATCCATATTTACATAGGCCAACTAAAAGAACAAATGTTAAATGTACAAAATAAGTAATCACAGGTGACAGTGAAACTAATGTGGCAAATCCATAAAATTTCCCAGTCTGGTTGAGGAGAAAATATTCTGCTACCACCTGTAGATAGGACTTGTCTGGGAAAGTGATTCACCTCAGAACAATTATAGAAATTTATGATAATGAATAAAATAGACTGATAAAACTCGTAAAACCTATATCAGATATTTGTAGACTACATTTTATTCTAAATGCGATAAACTGTATTTTATTAAATTATTAGCAAGCCATCTGGCATTGCTTTGTTCTAAGATATGCTTAAATATATTTTAATTCATGAAGATTACATATTATAGGGACAATTCTCTATCGATTATTATATTGAATGATATATATTAGTTAGGTCAAAACTAAAAAAAAAACATGACTTGGGTGCTATCAGCTAGATCCCAGAGGTTTGTCAAGGTAAGGTGTTTCCTCAAGACGAAACCTGTTCATTTGAATTGGGGTCAAGTGGGGATTATAGAGTTGGTGGTGAAAAGATAGAATATTTGGTTTTGGATGCATTAAATTTTTCTGCATTGCACCATGTGCACAAAGTTGGAAAAGAAAGCATCAGAAAGGTCTTGACCATTGTAGAATTAAAGAAATTTTATAAAAATTATTTACAAATATTTAAATTCATTTATTTTTTTACGTTTCTCATGAACAAAAACTATCATTTCATTAGTTATGATGTCTTATATGATTTGCTCCCCACCCCCTCCACTTTAATGAAAGTCACAAAACAACGTCATCAATTTACATCAGAACTTCTTGATCTCTTACCAATTTTAGTGAAGGACATCATCCTGTTGTGACATCTATAATATAAATCCCAGCTGTCTGTTTAAATGTATGTATGTTTGCATGTCTGCCTAAAACTTAACACACACCTTCAAACATCCGGGCAACGCCAGGCACCCAGGCTAATCTATATATATATATATATATATATATATATATATAAAAGCGAAAATATATGTATGTATGTATGTATGTGTATTTATATGTCTCGCAAAAACTTTCGACATGGGGTCACGGATTTTCACGAGATCAGTATCATTTTAAACTTCCGACAAATATCGAAAAATTGGCCAAAAACATTAATTTCTTCACCCTAAAATCATCAGTTTTCTACAGGGAGGGGTCAGCAAAAACCGTCCTCTCATGACAAGTTTGCTTCTACGCATGCGTCATACGACGTTGGAACATGATTTACTTTAAATATTAAAAAAACAGACAATTTCGTTGACGTCATCTTAGCTCAGTTGTTTAAAGCACGGCCTCATTATCTAAAGGTTTTGGGTTCGAATCATGGTGTGAGATGTCTTTGATTTTTTAAATTTTAATATTGAAACAGGGTTATTTAAGCCATTTTTCAGATTTTTTTGGGGGGTGTGTGTGTGCTATTTTTCAGATTTTTTAATGAGGTTTTAACGTTTGTTTTTCTGTTTCGCGTTTTCTTTTTTGTTTTTCCCATTTTTACATTTGCTTTATGTTAGTTTTTTGTGTTTTTTTTTCGATGTATTTACTTCGCTTATTCTTATGTTTTGATTAACACCCCCCACCCGAGCACACACACACCTCAAAACACCCGGGCAACGCCGGGTACCTCCCCTCACTAGTATATATATATATATATATATATATATATATGTATGTATGTTTGTTTGTGTGTATGTTTGGATGTCCGCTAAAAACTTTCGACAGACGCAACGAAAATTCACAAACTCGGTATCACATCGAAGCTCCATCCTTTACTCGAAAAATTGGCCAAAACGTTAACTTTTTCACCCCGAAATCGACAATTTTCGACAGGGAGAGGGGGGGTCAACAAAAACGGTCCTCTCGTGACAATGACTGATTCTACGCATGCGTCAGATGACGTTGTGACCTGATTTACTTTAAATAGTTGAAAAACTGAACAAATTTCATGTACGTCGTGTTAGCTCAGTTGCTTAAGCCCTTGGTTTATTATCTAAATATTTTGGGTTCAAATCGTGGTGTGAGATGTTTGTTTTTTTTTTTCGATTTTTTAAATTTAAATATTGAACCAGTGTTTCGTTTTTCTGCTTTTTTTTTTTTTTTTTTTTTTTTTTTACTTCGCTTATTAGCGACACTCAAAAACACCCGGGTACCCACTGATTTTTTAAATTTTAATATCGAAACAGGCTTATTGAAGCCATTTTTCACGTGTTCGTTTTTCTGTTTTCATCGTTCATTTGCTTTACGTTAGTTTTTTTTGTGTTTTTTTTCCTGCTTAAGTGTTAACGTTGTTTTCTTTTTTTACTTCGCTTATAACAAACAAACCTACGTCGTCACGCTCAACGACTTCCGGCTGTGCACCTGTCAATTTCGTTCTTAAATAAATTCAAACATCTTTCACTAACTCATTCTGGCTGGCCGATTTTATTTTCAAACTTCGCCTCAGGGCTTCGGGTTCGATCCCCTCCCCCTCCCTGAGTTCTTTTTTATTTAACACCACACACACCTACAAACACCCGGGCATCGCCGGGTACCCCTCCGTTAGTCTATAATATAAATCTCATCTGTCTGTTTAAATGTATGTATGTATGTCTGCCTAAAACTTTCCACAGAGGCGACAGATTTTCATGAGTTCAGTATCATTTTGAAGCTCGGCATCTCGGACGACAAATATCGAAAAATTGGCCAAAAACATTAATTCCTTCACCCTCAGCTGGGCAGTTTTCTACAAGGAGGAGTTAATTTTTTGGGAGCCATTTTTGCAAATCATCATATCCGTTGGACCGACTTTGCTTAATTTTAATGATCCAAACTTCTGATCACGTCATGGAGTAGCAGTAAGACGTCAGATTTTCTTTCACGCCTTCGCATCACGGGTTCAAGCCTACCTGCCTACTACCACATTTTTTTTGCTCAACACAATGCTGGGCACCCAGGCTAGTCTACTATACATAAGGAAATTATAATTTAAATAAAATACAATGTTATAATATATATGGCACCATAAAAGACTTTTATAAAGTACTAACCTTAAAATGATACATGTTAAAATTTGACACAAATCCGATTAGTTTACAAATTACAGTTATTCAAGTGAAGCCACAGTTGCAAATTTTAAAAACAACGGAAAAATATTAATTTCATGGTGAATAAGTATTGCTTTCTGATGCTTTTAAAATCTGAATAATTTACAGCCCTTAAATTATTGACTCAGATTTTGATATCTCAGCTAATGAATTACTCATGTTCTGCAAAGACTCAAAATATGAACAAATATTCTCTGCTTTCCTATCTATGTAAACGCCACCTTAAAAAATAAAATATCTTGTGAATGTATGCTTTCGGAATCCTTTTATACGTGTTTATCATAACATTTTTCTTGCCATCTCACATTCGAATATTACCTAAAACTGTTCTTTAAAACTACTTCTCTAAAACAGACATTCCTCAACGATTGACCTCTAAAAGGACTCCCCTAAATATTTAGATTATAACCTATATATCTATAAAAGAGAGAATGTGTGTGTGTGTGTGTGCGTGTGAGGATAAGTCTCAACCTATATACTCAGCGATTTTTTGATCTATAGACTTGAAATTTGGTACATAGGATATTCAGACATATGGAAAACTTTAATCGGTTATTATCCAGAAAAGAAAAAAAATGGCTACTACAGGGGTCAAAATTGATAAATTTGTACTTGGGAGGGGAGGGGGGATATCGGATTTTTATCTGTTTATCAACTGTTTCCCGACTGCATGCACAGTTGTGAAACATGACAGCTTCCTTATGTTAAGAATAAGCAGATTCAAGTCAAGATGGCCTAATGGTTATCATTCGACTCACTGTATAAGTTTTGGTTTCAATCTCAGCTAGAGTATTTTTTTTTCACTTACAAGAAATGAATGGTTTAGAAAAAACAATACTTGCATGCACATGTCTTGGTTTCTTTCTTCCCCCCCCCATTTTTTAAAACCAGGCAATGCCGGATGCAATTGCTAGTAGAATATAAAAATACACAAAATAGAATGCAAAATAAATGAATTATTACAATAAATTGAAAATAATTTCACACTAATTTGTACTCATTTTCCCACACTAAACTCTAGGATGGTTTGTGATAATTTAAATGTACGTTTTAAATGTTATCTTAAAATTAACAATGTAGAAATTCTGTATAATTTTTGTTTACTGTAAATCTTGGAATGCTGAAATTATTAGATAATTAGATTGTATATTTCTAATGCCATTATGACAATTTAAAAAATTGTGTGCTCTTCAATTTACTGAATTTAATAAAATTTTGTTTCTAAAATGTTGAGTGTTTTTTTATTCTAAATAGTCGAGGGAGCAATGGGGATAGAACACTCCCTTAAACATAAATATATCAAACTTTTTTTTTCTTTTTTTAATTAATTTCAGCAATGAGACAAAATGATTTAAATCCAGATTCGAACAAAAACCAATTCCAAAATGAAAAAATACATTCATTATTTTAACAAAGAATAGTGCTTGCTCAGAGTTTCTCTCATAAAAAAATAAATCTGTATGATGGAAAGAAAATATTTGATTCCAAAGATGGAGTAAATTGATCCAGTAGTTTTTTTTTTTTTTAATAAATAAAAAAAAAAAATAAATAAATAAAATTTTATAGCTAAAAGAGGAGCAACTGTCTCATGCTATTCTGAAAAATATCTCAAGAAACAAGATAGTTTTAAATTGAGATTTTAGAAAGCCAGTCTTAACATGTAATATATATGTGCCCATGATAAAATTAAAATATATTTAAAAAAAAAAAAAAATCATGTAAATTGATCAAGCAGTGTTATCCTTATAATAAAAATTATTTTTAGGCAATTCATAAGCATTATAACAAAATTATTTTTAGGCAATTCATAAGCATTATAACAAAATTATTTTTAGGCAATTCATAAGCATTATAACAAAATTATTTTTAGGCAATTCATAAGCATTATAACAAAATTATTTTTAGGCAATTCATAAGCATTATAACAAAATTATTTTTAGGCAATTCATAAGCATTATAACAAAATTATTTTTAGGCAATTCATAAGCATTATAACAAAATTATTTTTAGGCAATTCATAAGCATTATAACAAAATTATTTTTAGGCAATTCATAAGCATTATAACAAAATTATTTTTAGGCAATTCATAAGCATTATAACAAAATTATTTTTAGGCAATTCATAAGCATTATAACAAAATTATTTTTAGGCAATTCATAAGCATTATAACAAAATTATTTTTAGGCAATTCATAAGCATTATAACAAAATTATTTTTAGGCAATTCATAAGCATTATAACAAAATTTTTTTTAGGCAATTCATAAGCATTATAACAAAATTATTTTTAAGCAATTCATAAGCATTATAACAAATCGAGTAAAAATTATCGTAGTTATCTCCTTGTTTTTTTTACATTTATTTTTCCAAAATGGTGGGAGAAACTAGTCACTTTTGATACTCATAAAATTTGATTTTCTTGTTTAAATTTTCATGAAAACCTTCCACCTCTTTTTACAAAATTAAATACAGCCTACATTACCACCCCTTATACCTAGCAGCTGTATTCCAAAATTCAAATTGATCAGTTAATTATTTTAAGAGCAACTCCTTCCTATGTATATAAATCTACTAGCTTTATATAGTCCGGCATTACAGATTAATATCAATAATGAATAAGGTTTTTTTTTTTTTTTTTTTTTTTTTTTAAATATACATCAATGCTGTATAGCTATATTTGCTGCTAATAAAAAGAAATATGCAACCAAATTTACCAATAATTTGATTTAAATATGACATTTCTATGAAGAGAAAATGCTGACTCATGTAAATGGAAAAAAAAAAAAAAAATGGACCAAAAAATGAAATGAAGAAATACTTACCAGGCAAAATTGTAAAAATATACTGGAAAAAAGAAAAAAAAAGAGAAAGAAAAGTCAAATCAATATTACGACAAATAAAAAACTGGTATTTATGCAGAGAAGTTACCATATTGAAATCACATTCAGAAACCCATTCTTAACATGAAGGAAAGAGTGTGTTTTGTAACCATTCTGTACTTTCATCTAAAAAAAAAAAAAAAAATAAAAAATAAAAAAAAATAAAAAAAAAAAATAGCATAGTAACTTCTCTGCATAATCACTCAGAACATAAGTCATGAGATTGCATATCTCGGTCTGACAATGTAAGAATGGGCCAAAGTCTCATCTGGGCCTTACTTATATAAAATGTATGAAGTGTGCATCTGGTGAGGGGGGGGGAAGAGACCAGAAACCTTTTTTTTTGACAAAAAAAATAAAAAATAGTCAGTTCGGTGTCATTGGTTACCTCGAAACATCTAAAAAACTGTAAAGTTTAAAATTGGCAATAACCTGCTGGTACATTGGTTGAAGTAAAGGTGTGCCATTAGCAGACAAGAACATGATTTTTATGAAATCATATTTTCCTATTAAATCAGCTTCCAAAGATGGAGGATGGGCAGGAGCATTATCCATTATCAAGAGGCATTGTTTAGGCAGCATTTTCTTTTCCAAATATTTTTAAACAGTAGGGACAAATACTTAAACTCATTTAGTAAAGAATTGCCTGATCAACCAAGCTTTAGACTTTGCTCGCCACATAACGGCTAAATTATTTTAGATCATTTTGTGTTACTTGAAAGCCAGAGGATTCTCAAAATGATAGAAAACGCTTCACCTTAAATTCTCTGCTGGCATTTGCACATAATAGCGTGTACCTATTTTTCATAGACTTAGGTCCAGAAAGTGATTTCTCTTGTGTAATGAAGGTCCTGTTTGCTATTTAAAAAAAAAAAAGAAAAAAATTCTGTTTAATCGCAATTAAAAATCTGTTGAGATAAATACACATTCTTTTACATAGTTTGCAAATTTGACCTTGTAAGCGTCTGCTGTCACTTTATCCGAACTTGCCGCCTCTGTGTCGGATATTGCTACAAATACTACTTATTTTGAATTTCTCGAATTATCCTCTACTAGCTTTAAATTAAAATCACTTGTGAAAACATTTAATTTTAATAAATTATTGTAAATACGTTTGGCTTTTTGGCACACAAGTTTCTCACATTGTCTCCAGCTAACGCCAATTGTTTTATGTAAATAAAAGTTAACTTTTCTACTTCCTCTAGTAACTGTGGCTTTTGTTTAGGAATTGTAGTCACACCTTTAGCTACATCATTAACTGTAATAGAATCTTTATGCTTTAAAATACTTATAATTGATTTTGCCATTTCATATTCCTTTGCAAGCATGGACTCTAAGAGTTCCTTTTTAAATTCAATCGTTATTCAGTTTTCCCTTTTGCACTCGCTTAACTGCTTTTATTCCTTTTTCTTTTTATCCAATGGTAAAAGAATATCGATTTTGTCTGTTTCTAGAGTCTTTACACAATTATTTGAACAACAAAGTTTTTTTTTTTGCGCAATTAATTACTATCGTCCAGAGATACGCCCGTTTTGTACATTGTATTGAAGTCTGACTTTTTTTTTTTTTTTTAATTTACTTTTTGAACACCTCAAGGTTCCACGCAAAAAAGGCGTTGACCAATTGAATTGCGTGGTTCTAGTGCCACGCTGATGTGCTAAAAATAACTCTGACACCGTCTAGACTGCCAAAGGGATTGCGACGATGCTCTTCTAAATATAACTCTCGTCGCAAAGTTCAACCTCACGTGGCGACATCGTTGGAGTGGGGTTAGGTTGTCACACTACATTTCAAAAGTATCACAACCAGTATGAATTACATCCCATTGAGGAACACCGCTGCTTGTTTACATTCAAAGCAAAACTAGCAGTTTGAAATTGGTTCAACTACAGAGGCAAAATATCTCCAACTTTTGGTTTGAACACAGTTGTTCGACAACTGAGGTATCACTATTTCTACATTCTGTACACACACCTGTCATATCAAAGACATTTATACCACTAGACAATACACAGACACACTCACCAGCTACATAACAGATGTCTGTCTTTTGGATGCTATCATATTGAAGGAGAGACTGTGCCTAAAGTATCTTTAAAATACTCCCAAGAAATTGAAATTTTGGAAATATTTATTAATTGATATCTAATACGTATTAAAATTTAAAATAGGAGGTATTGGAATTTTTCAAAAACTTTACAAAACTAATAACTTACATCGCCACCCTTACACCTAGCAGCTGTATTCCAAAGTTCATAATGATCAGTTAATTAGTTTAAGAGTGAGGGTAGCTCACATTTTTAAGCCAATTCATGTAACCCTCAAGGAAACAACCTAGTGCTACAAGATCAGGCAGTCTCAAGATACTGCCTTTTAGACTTAAAATGCATGAAACATTTATGTTCAGTTCCCTTAGCATTGCAAAACTCAATCAGGTTCTGCAAAACCAAAAACAAAAACATTTTCTTCCATAAAACAAATCAAACTCCATGAATAAATATTTGAAGATTATAAAGAGCTTGAAGCATAAAATCTTTTCCTAATTACTGGATTCGGCATGAAATAACTCAAAGAATGATTAATATGCAGTAAAACAAAAACTGCCAACTTATTTTGTCCTCACATTTCATGAGCGAGGTTTCTGATAGTGGAAGAATTGCTGCTTTCTGGGTGAGCTGTTTTGAACGAGTGGTATGTGAAGATTTTAAATCCTCTTGTAGTATTCAATATAATTAATCTGTCAATTTATCCCTCTCATTAACCCTTGTTCAAGAATGTCTTTTGGATTTGATAAATGGTAAATTAGCAAAAAAAAGAAAAAAAAAAAGAAAAAAAAAGAAAAAAAAAGAAAAAAAAAGAAAAAGAAAAAAAAAGAAAGAAAAAAAGAAAAAAAAGAAAAAAGTAAATCAAATTATGAATGAACTCACTTTTTGAATCCATAAAATCCTGAGGATTGTATGAAAATCCACTCTCTTCCAAGTCAGGACCGCAAGTGCTGTGTTCTCCACATTCTTGGAGGTTAATCAATGTTTTTATGTTGGCACTAAAATGGAATTGGAGAATGAGAAAGAAATAGATTAGCACATTCTAAAAGAAAGTGAATATTAGATGCACCTTAAAACTCAGCTTGTCTTTCAATCATGAGTGTGTCTTTTCCTTCTTGAGATTCTCATAGATGGCTCTGCTTGAGGGGAAAAAAAAAAAAAAAATGACTGAAACTGTTTGATCTTTCTTTATCAAATCTTTCTTGGAGTTCATATATTAGATCCATTGCTCTTTCTGCTTTGCATAAAGTAGGTTCTCTATCATTCTAAACACTTTCTCACATTCTAGGTTATTCTCTATTTCTACAAATCTACAATTAGACCATATATGGAGTGCTGTTGTCATATTTGAGCGGGTGAATTTGTCCCATTTGGGGGTTCTTAAGGTGCAATTACCAATGGTCTAATAGTAGATTTGTAGAAAGAAAAGCTCTTATATATTTTAACGGAAAAGAGCTTTGTATTTATAGCATAAATGTGACAATCTATATTTAGCCCCATTATTTTCTAAGAATTCAGTCATTACCTTGGATGCAACAGTTCTTAAAAAAACAAAACAAAAAAACAATCTGATTGTATATAAAATATATATTCAAACTAGAAAATCAGTTTCAGGATGTGTAAAATTAGACCCCCCCCCCCCCGCCCTTTGAATGGAATAGTTCTGCACCACTTTTATGTTCCCTTACAAAGATTTAAATAAAGATACAATAGATTAAATGCAAATTTGAAATATTCAAAGTTGTGCCCATATTAGATGCTCTAAAAACACTTTAAAAATCACCCAAATAATAAATATTTCTCAAAATTCATAATTTAATTGATGAATAATAGTGTTAAAATTTAAAAAAAAAAAAAAAAAAAAAAAAAAAAAAATTAACAGAAAGCTACCATTTTTTTTTTTTTTTTTTTTTTTTTAACTCCTTTTGCATGAAATCAGACCCTTTATGATTAACAGTTGTGTTCCGAAATTCATAATGATCAGTTAATTAGTTTTGGAGTGAATTCTGTACATACAAACAAACATACCTAACTTTATAAAAACTTTGTGTAAACCACATTTTGATTAGAACAAACTTATGTTTTCTACCCACGCAGATGAAGCATTAAATCTTTAAGTTTAATGGTTAAAAAGAAAAGAATCGTAAAATTTAAAAAAGGGCTTGGAAGCACTCACTCATGAAATTGTTGGATAATGTTGAATTCCTTTATAGCCGCTGTATTAGGTCGAGCCATGGCCAGTATATTATCAGTGACCCTGAAATGAAAGAAGAATCAATCTTATGATATTACATAGAACGAGATGAAATCTATAATATTCTGCTCGTTTCTTCATTAATTAGTCCATATGTTATGCTTCGAAAAAGGCCAAATACAATTTTTGAAAGCTAAACTGCTTCAAATAAAGCCAACTTCGCAAAATTTGGCTTTAAAAAAGGTTAATCTGACAACCCTGGATAAGAATATGAGTATCACATTTCTTTTGATGTAGCCTTGTTTGCGAATTTCATTAGAATAATATGATTAGCAATACACAGACAAAAAATCCTTTGGATAATCACAAATTTCAAGGGGCTTCTGCTAAAATATTCATATTTTAAAAACCAAAGCACTTTAAGTCTTCAAAATACCACCGTTTTGTTCAGAAATGAATATACTTTCAAATGAATTAATAAATAATAACATACATAATATATTTTTAGAGTTTTAAGCAAATAAAGTGATAAAAATGTGAGCATCATAAAATGGCGTTTTCGGTAAGATTTAATTCTAAAATTGTTTTTGTTTTGTTTCAATCAAGTCTTCAGGATGTTCATACAATTTCCCTTAGCCTTATCATTAATCCAAAGTCAGAGTGGCAACCTCTCCTCTCTCATGATTGTACAAAGACCCCCTTAAAGCCACACAATCTCCTTTAAAAAATAAAAAAATACCCAGGTTAACGACCTAAAATGCTGGAATGGCTCAAAATAGGGAATTATTTTACATTAAATTCTAAAATAATTTTTGTTTATCTTCCATTAAAGTTTTTCAAGGTGTTTACATGGAATTGTCTACAAAGATAGAATCACATTTTGGAGAGGTGGTCAGAGAGATGGGGGGGGGGGGAATCACAGAAGATATTAATCTACAACAATACCAAAGAAATATTGCAATATATTCATTTTTAAACAGTCCTAGATTTAGATTTCAGTTATTTGTACATAAAATGCATTACAATTCAGCTTTGAGTTCTCTAACTTCAGTTAATGGATACATGGCATTTTTAAGGAATTGCAGGATATTTATGTGCATTTACTGCAGATTATTTTGAAACTATTAATTTCTGGCGCCTTTCAGTAGCATATTCTGATTCCTTGCACAAAAATACACTTATATAGCAAATTCCATTGCTTAATCTTCTGTTTTAACGCTTTTACTGAAAAAATAGAGTAAAAAAAAAAAATGTTACAAAACGCCTATGGTCTTAAAGAGAGAAAAATATCCAAACATGGAACTTACTTGTACTTGAAACGACATTCACCCTGGAGGAGTGGAGTCGGCTTCATGAAGATGCACATCTCGTATCGCTGCGGCCCAAGCCCGGCGATCGGAGGCAAGATCCCTAGTGAGCAACAGCCAGTCACGTCTCCAACGAGACAGGCCATAGATGAGCGGGCCCGAAATAAGTTCAGCGTCGGCTTTGATAGTCCCGAGCCACGTTCTTAGCTGGCCACCGACACGTTTTTTCCAGCCGGGTAGAGGACGTGGGGAGATAGCCTCGTGGATAAAGACCCCTGCATCACGGCGAGAGGCATGGCCGAACCATCGAAGGCGTCGGGCCTGCAGTAGGTCAGTAATTGCCTGGAGATTGCAGCGACGCCGGACTTCTTTGTTGGCGACGAAATCCAAGGGACGGACATGGAGAATGCGGCGGAGATTGTAGTGGTCGAAAACTTCTACGCGTCGCAGATCCGCTTTCCGTATGGGCCAGGTCTCACATCCATACAAAAGTATTGAGCGGACGAGGGCCTGGTAGATTCGTATTTTTGTCCTCAGACGTATTTCAGGCCGTGACCATAATCGCCTTTGGAGTTGACAAAAGGCAGCTCGTGCGGCATTAATGCGCGTTTCAATCTCATTCATGCCTTGACCGGTACCAATGAACGTGCAGCCCAGGTATTTGAAACATGGAAGGCATAAAAATAGTCATAATTTCCGTAATTTTATTCGGATTTAAAAAATTTCAAAGGATTTTTTTCTTAGTTTATACAGCTCTTTCTTTGTATGTCATTGAGATATTTTAAGCCATTTAAATTTTTTAATGTGTATTGCTGATCATTGTTACAATGGTGTGAGAAAGGAACACTTAGTAATTTCAATGTACAGCAATTCTTTACAGAAATGCTACATTCATTTGATAGTTAATTTTCTAAAAACTGGTCAACATGTCAAACAGACAAATCGAATGTAATAAGGTAAATTTAGAATGAATTCAATATTTAAAAAAAATTTTTTTTTTACTTTGTAGAAATTTAGAATATTGATTGTAGATTATAAGTTATCTCTTGAATCATGTGGCAAACTGAAATTTATACATATTTATAATTCATGGCTTAAGATAAAAAGATGCATAAAATCTGACTGCATAATTCGAAATAGTGCATAATTTTACATAACCAAATTTATGAGAATTGCTTAAAAATAAATAAATAAAAAAATCAAACTGAAATGATGCAGTCCATATTTTAATCCATTTTTTTTTTGTTAAAGAAAAAACGTCAAGAAATAAAACAGATTTCGGTTCTTTAAATTCTCAACTGACGACATTTGCATAATTCAAACAGTTTTAAGTTTCTTTTACACCATTTTTAATTCAAGTTAATTAAATAATTAAAAATAAAAGTACATTGTAATTCTACCATAAGTTATTTCCCTTTAATCATCTCTGGGTATTTAAAGTTTGACTTAATTACAGTCGTCTCTTCCTTGACTTTTTAGTTAGAAGCAAACTGTCGTATCTGTTCTGATACTACATTTCATCTTCCTGTATTTGATTAAGAGGAGCCTTTCCAGACTGAAGCAATTTTAATTTTTGTTCCAACCCAAAGTGCCTCTTAAGGAAGATACATTTTTCTCTTTTTAATACTTTTGTTTACCCCAAACAAGGTATATTGCCACTTACATGAAGGGCAACTATTTAGGACCATGTCTACAGGGGACTATGTAAGGAGATAAGCAAGATGCTTGTTCACATTACATTTAAACTGCATGCGAGTACAGTCATAAAAACAAGGAAATTATGAAGTACAAGGGAATAAGCTATTAGCGTAGAAAGCCTTCTGGATCTAGGGACTTCTATAATGAAGGGGTGGGATTTTGCTGAACAGATTTATTAGGGGGTATGTATGTAGAGGGAGCACAAGGAGTTCAGAGCACATTACATTAATATACTTGCAAAAAAAGGCATAAGGATGCAACATCGTGTCAATAGGAAAGAGAGGTTGGAACTTGGTTGATAGACTAGGTACAAAAAGTCCCGTGCTAAGAGGGAGACATTAACGATAGATGCACCAGCCTAGATGTGGCAACAATACTCCATGCATGAATGAATGGTGGCTTTGTAGAGACACAGGATACTCTCAGGTACGAGTAATTTTCTAGCATGGTAGAGGGAACTTACCTTTACAGCAAACTTTGCAATGTCTGCAATGTATTTGTTCCAGTTCATGTTGCCTGTGAATGTTAAATCAAGGAGTTTGAAGGATGAGCTCTTGGATATGGTATTAGTCATGGCTATTGGTAGTTGAGATCCTTGAAGCACTTGCACATATCATTTGGTTTAAATGCCTATCCAATCAAAACCTGGATTTATGTCTCGTTTAAGAATATTCATCACTCATCTAGTAATATCATACAATTTAATTTTCATTAGACTTTGTCAAAGGCTTTGGATATATCAAGAGCTACCGCCCTAGCTCCCCCTGCCTTATCCAGTGCATGGCATATGCAGTCAGAGATGACCGTTAGGATATCTGCAGTAGAACAGGTTTGCTTAAATCCATACTGTCATTCAGTGACAAGATTAAAGGGAAGATTAAAAACCCACCTTGTGTTTAATTCTGCCCTTGTGGGGAGGCAAGTAAATAGATACTAGATTAAAGTTATTCACTGACAAGAGGAAAATTATGTTAATAGAAAAAAGATACATAAAGGCAAAAAAGTTCAAGATCTCAGTTGCACTATGAGTTGGCCAGGACTTGAATTTTAACTTTCTTCAGATTCATAAAGGATCATAATTACATCAGAATCAAAATAAAAACTCAAATTAATACAAAAATGGCGGGTATTAAAATAAATTTTTGGTCAAATTTTATCTTATTTTTCCTTTCATTTTTTTCTTTTCATAAACTTCAATCAGGAAAGTTTGTCATCTAATATTTAATCTATATGATACTAAACTGATAATTTTGCATGCTTGGGTGGTGTGCAAGTGGGAATATAGATAGTAATGGCAGAATAAGAGAAGGAGAAGAAAAGGACGGCATAAAGGATAACAGCAATATATATTTGACAATCAAGAGTGAAGGAGAAATGATGTGAAGAAGTGAATAAAGTAATACTGTAAGAAAGTAAGATGACAAATGATAAAAACGAAGCTGACTAAAATATAGAAAGGTTGGGGAGACTAAAAAAGAGCAAACGGTGGTGAGACCAAAAAGGACAAACGATGAGGGGGTGGGGCAAAGACCAAAAAGGACAAACGATGGAGGGGGTGGGGCAAAGACCAAAGAGGACAAACGCTGGGGGAGGGGGGGAGCGAGACCAAAAAGGACAGACGGTGGGGAGGGGGGGGGGGGCGACCAAAAAGGACAGACGGGGGGGGGGGGCGACCAAAAAGGACAAAGGGTGGGGGGGGGGGAGACCAAAAGTACAATGGGTGGGTGAGAGAGGGAAACCAAAAATGAAAAAGGGTGGGTGAGGAGAGACTAAAAAGGATAAAGGGTAAGGGGGAGACTAAACAAAAAGAGAAAGAGAAAAGAAAAATGTAGAATCTACCAATATTAAGCCAACTGGTCAGGAGTCATCCGATTCTAAAAATAAATTTAAAAAAATTTTAAAATATTAAATATATACGCTTTTTGTATAATTTACATTTAAAAAAAAAAATACTTACCAATGGGAAAATAGTCCATTTATGGCCATTTGGTTGGGCCAACAATCTGCCCGTTCATACTTGCATCTTCGACCACCACAGAAGAGAGAACACTGTTTTTTCAGTGGGATAAAGTTACGTGCTTGCTCTGTTAGCATACTGTATTGGGGATAAGGCACATTACCTGCAAGAAAAACATTTTTGAAAAAAAAAATGAATCATTTATTTGGTGATGAAATAGGAAGTCACTAAATTTTTTTTAGATTTTATTCCATAAAATTTTGTAGAAATGACTACAACCTTTGTAGCAGTGATTAACTATTTTCCTTTAGCACAAATATTATACACAAGTAATTTGATTATCTGTTAGAATATTACCCTGGGCAGAGTAATAGTCTTTACAAAACTACTTACAAAATTAGACAAATAAAACCTTGTGCTGTCAACCAAGGAGGAAATTTCTACTCTCTCTGTACTTTACCATCAGCTAAAGTAAGGAAAACTAATATCTTACTTATGCTAAGCACCTGGCTCATGTAAACAGTATCAACACAGCAATAAGAGTTTACAATACAAATCACAATAAGAAATAGAGTACAGTTTTCAACAAGCAAGCATATGAACACTTCCTACACGTCTTCTTTCACTCAAATTGTTACTGTTACAACTGATGCTAATCGTATTTCGTCTGTGGTTGGATTCCATGTTAGCCGAGATTTGAGATAATTGGACAAGTAAACATAGAACATCTGTGTGATTGCTAAGTCATGGGATGATGGCCTCTTGAGAAATGGACCACAATTCTCAGCAAGCCAACAGCTAAAACATACATTTCTGCCAATACAGTTACTCTCACTTGATGTGAGCTTATGATCACTTTTCTAACATTTTCTTTTAGTCAAAGTATCTTTATAATTGCATTTTATCACATTTGTGGCTGGATCATGCACGTTCCTAAATTAATTATTAGTTGGAAGTTATGGTAGATCAAAAGACTGGACATAATGCCACTGCTTGTAAATTAAACTTCTAGTTGGATATTTATATACAGTAGAACTCTGGGATACGCCATTAAAAATTAGTAACAAAATAAAGTACAGTATATAATACACATGTATATAATCAAATAACATAAATAAGATTGTAAGGCGGGGCAAACATTGTATTCCACATCGTAACTTGGAACAAAAAAAAAAAAAAATGTATCCTAGCGCCACCATGTCCCGGGGTTCTACTGTACTTACACACATGCCACACTGCATATTGGAATTAAAATTATAAAAGGAAGATTCTTAACCTTTAAAATTGCCCCTCAACATCATTTTAAAAAATTGCTACCTTAATTGATAGCTACTACCTTTTAAAATTTAACTAAAATTGAAGATACCAGAATTTTGAAGGGCTTCCATCCCTTTACCAAAAACTTAAACTAGCCCACATTATGACCGGATATGTCTAGCAGTTGTACTTGAAAATTCATAATGATCAATCAATTTAGGAGTGAATCCCGTCATACAAATATCATTATCAACCATTACACCAGTGGTGTGTTGGGCAGTAACAAAGCCCCTCCACCTCCGCTTATCCTGTGCCAGCCTAGCCAGTGAACCCCAAGAATGCTGCATAATTTTCCTCTCTTTCCACTGTTCTTTAAGTTTCTCTTGGCCTTCCTCTCTTCTTTTTGCCATCTGGAGTCCAGGTTTTGAAAATAACAAAATGGGAATAGTAGTCTGAATAACCTAAATAATAGAAAGTTTGAATCCTCATCCCAGAACAGAAATGCATCAGCATTAAAGATGTACAATTTGGAAACTGTTTTTGTTTTACATGGATCAATGGATAAAGCAGTCAGCACTCCACTAATTATCAGGCAACACTTATAAACCAAATTTTTCGCAGCAACTACTACAGGTACTAGGCAGTTCCATGTTTAATGTGTTGCATAGTTGCATTTCATGCGGAAGGCAGGATTACTGTGACTGAGTAATAAAAACAAATAAAGGAGAGACCACACAGAAAATTTTTAACAGTCATTGGCTCCACCATAAAATGACCACATACGGATATTAACAACTCAGAAGAAAAGGAAAAGGTGTGTGGCGATGTGAAAGGCACGCGAGTCTTCTCTCTTCTACTACTCCTTCATAATGAGCTGGCTGACTCCAGAGTTCTAGAGAGAATTACGACAATACCCCAGCTGGTTGTAGCTGAAACATAAGACTGCTATTTGACAAGAAAGAAAAAGGAGCAAGCATATTAGTAGTGTTGAAAATGTAGTGGCGACTTGTGTGAAATAAAAAATAACGTTATTTTACCTAAAGAAATTATTTCAAAGTTTTGACTGTCTTCACATATTTGGGTCGATTTGAAAAGTCAATGTTATTTTAGTCTCTCCACCCATTGTCCTTTTTACTCCTCTTCATATAAAACGTGTTATTTCGCTGATGCAAGGTTTGAATGACTTGCAAAAATGCTGACGAAAAAAGTGACCCCTCTTTGTACAAAATAGCCCAGTTGACGTCGAAAAAAAAAAAAAAAAAAAAAAAATTCAACGTTTTTGGCCAAGTTTTGATATTTGGTATTTGTCATCCGAGACTTCAAGCTTTAAATGGATACCAATTTTATCACTGTTGAAGCGCGTGTCGAACGTTTTTGGCAAACATACAAGCACAGACGCACATTTTGCGTTTTATATTAGACTAGTGGGGATACCTGGTATTTCCTGAGTGTGCCGAGGTGGTGTAGTAAGGACTCCTCTGCCAAAGTGATAGTAGCGGTGGGGTGGTGGGGATCAAAACAGTAGGCAGTTTGGGTGGAGAGGTGTTTAAAAAAAAGAAAAAAAAAAAGTGGTAGTAGACAGGCAAGCTCGAACCATTAACCCAAAGGAGAAAAAGGTATATATAAAAAACAAAAAAAAAAGTAATGTCTTAGCCGATGTCTCCATGGCAAAACCAGAAGTTGCGAATGGGACGTGAAAGCGGAAAAATAAGCAAAAGAAAATCTGACGTCTTACCAATTCTCTGTGATGTGACCGGAAGTTGGGAATGTTCAAATTAAGGGAAATCCAACCAACACAGTGACTTGCAAAAATGGTGACAAAAAAGAAAAAAAAAAGAAGAAAAAAAAAGAAAAAAAGAAAAGACCCCTCCTTGTAGAAAACTGCCCAGTTTAGGATGAAGGAATTAATGTTTTTGGCCAATTTTTTGATATTTGTTGTCAAAGATGTTGAGCTTCAAAATGATACCCGTCTCGTGAAAATCCATTGTCGAAATGGAAC
Organism: Euprymna scolopes; assembly: GCF_053919585.1. NCBI lineage: Eukaryota > Metazoa > Mollusca > Cephalopoda > Sepiida > Sepiolidae > Euprymna > Euprymna scolopes. The sequence goes on along the minus strand of NC_136499.1, from coordinate 100,578,273 downwards.
ACGTACATCAACTCTGTTGCCCAGGTTGCTGAAAAAAAATGGTGGGATCCTTCTACCGCTCCAGTAGCTGATGCAATTCTCTATCTATATAAAAGCCAAGTACGTCCAAGGATGGAGTACTGCTGCCATCTGGGTAGGAGCTGCTAAAAACAGCCTATCCGCCTTGACAGAGTACAAAATAGACTTTGTAGCCTAGTGGGGGATGCCCTTTTCTCTTCCCTGCAACCTCTCTCCCACAGAAGGGACGTTGCGAGCCAGTCATTTTATCGTTATTTCCACAGGAAGTGCTCGTCTGAGCTCCAATCTCTGCCCCCTCCCTTGCTAAAACCCCCGTCTAGCTGAAACCACTGTCAGTAATTTTCCCCACTCTTTATCTGTGCCTAAATCAAAACGTAGATTCCATGAACAAAGCTTTTTTCTTAGAAGTGCACGCCTGTGGAACTCTTCCATTTGCCTGTAACCCCTCAAGCGAGAAGGTGGTTAAGGACTCTTCTTTCTCTGGAATTCTCAGCTCGTGTTATCTAGACTTCTCTAAGGTTGTTACATGAAATCTGGTATGCTGAAAGTGAATATCAGAGGCAGCAGGCAGGAAGAAAGACAAACTCATGTAGTCTATCTACAGAAGCTTAATTTTCACAAAATTATGTACAAAAATGTTTTTACAATTTTCATTCAGATTTTGTAAGTTCTTTTCAAAGTCTCAAATCTCTTCACAGACAACGACAGACGGATGAAAGAGGTTGGGAGGGGGTCACGTCTCTTCTCGGATTCAACAAGCAATCTGCTCAACTCCCAACTAACTGATCTGGAAACTCCACTCTCACTAATTTTCGCACGACAGTCGTATATATAGTAAGGTATGTGGATGGGGTGGAAATTCTCCCGGCCAATAAGATTTTAGGGTTTTACGTGGATACAATTCCCATCCTGAAATCTGAAGTACTCATTCTCACAATTTTCAAGGCCAGGTGTCAATTCTGACATCTGACCTAGGGTTCATTTAAGGCCAGACAAGGTTATAAGTGAAATTTCCTGTCATCAACTTTTAGTCATAAAAATATATTTCTCTAGTTTCAAACAATATCTATTTTGACATGAAATAAAATATATATATATTTATCTTCTTTATCTTAAATCCTTGGGTTATCTGGCGTCACCCGGGAATACAAAGCTACCTCAGTGTAGTTCTAACGCTCCTCAATGGGAAATTATGTTACACCCATCTGACTACAACTTGGATGTCTTCAAGTCCAACATAAACAAGTTCCTGATAAACCGCCCCCTTAAGACACTTTATCAGATCTCCATTACTAACAATATTGTCCCATTTATTACTGTACACGCAATAACTCTTATCCCCGAGTGGCCTCTGGGCCTTGATAAGTGGTGACTGCCAGGTAAAAAAACATATGTTTTAATTTGTGGACCCCCTCCGATTGCCCCCCCTCCTCCAAAAGCCTTTGCCGAACATACAAAAAACACACACTAACATTTTCGCTTTTATATTATAGACTAGCAGGGGTGCCCGACATTGCCCGGATGTTTGGAGTTGTAAAAGAAAAAGTTTTGGTAGGCAGATATGCTCGAACCTGAAGCCTAGAGGTGAAGGCGGAAAAGAAAGCCTGACATCTTACTGCGGCACTAAGAGGGCAGAGAAGGTTGAAATTAAACTCTTAAAAACGAACGTCTGGTTTTCCAGGTCAAACATGCCATAGAGAAATGAAATCACAGCCAGTTAAGCTTTACACTTTCTGTGTATTTGTTCGTTTCCAAGAGGTTGGGGAAAACCAGCTCCCAATAAAAAGGGGGGGGTGTCCAAATGAAGAGCAATTGTCTGATATGAGTGGCTTTCCCCGTATTGACCAAAGCTTATTGCTTTCTGGATGTCTCGGCACGAATAGTAGAGAAGCTTGCTTTATTTTAGATTTAGTTTCGCTTTTTAAGGAAAAACGTGAAGAAACAGGGAGGACCACAGGATAGCGTGAATTTTATAAAATAAAACTCGCTCAAATAAAAGATTTTGTAAATCAGAGGTATTATAATCCAGAGAGTATATAAAAAAGTTGTAAGAATTAGTGACCCCCCCCCCAACCTTTGGCGGACATACAAAAAATGCACACACAAACACACTTTTGCTTTTATATAATAGATATAGATTAACCTTTTTGGATTATTTAATGCTAGATATAGTCATTTTGAAAAATCTAAAATTCTCCCCGATTTTCACTTATAGTGTACTCGACTTCGACTACTTTTTTCCTCTCCCCTAAAAAAAAAAAAAAAAAAAAAAAAAGCGGCTCCCTCTCCCCTCAACAAGCAAAAAATTTACTTTCCCCATGACTAATGTTTGTGCAAATTTAAAAAAAAAAAAATTCAAATCATGTTTGAGAAAAGTGCGAACAAATGAACAATTTGGGGGCAATTTTACACCTGATGGTGGGATGGGTGGGGATAAACCAAGTTATCCCGGTAAATCTGTTTTAGTAAAAATTTACTTTCACCATGACTATTACTTATGCAAAAAAAAAAAAAAAAAAAAAAAAAAAATCCAAAGTGTGGTTATGGAGAAAGTGTGAACAAACAAATGGAAGTGTATTACTAAATCCAATCTTTCCTTTGTCGGGGACCAAAAATCAGTGTTAAAAAAATTGCTAAATCTAAGGTCCCCGAAATCCATCTGATATTTTGCTTAAATTACAAGGATCGTTCCAAAAGTAATGCCCGAATGGATGAGAGGAGATCGTAAATTGTATTGTTATAACTGAACTTATGCATTCATGACCAGAAAGCTTTGTCCCTGTTGCAGATATTAACCCCCGTCATGAACGTGTATCTACAGAGATGCATCATTGAATTCTTGAAGAAAAAAAAAAAAAATGCATTGAGAATGGTGATGATATGTAGAAAAATAAATTCTGGAGCACAGAAGGTTGCTTGTTTTAATGGCACCATTCCCATCTTCATAGCTCTTCAATTTTGAGTTAAAACCATAGGAGGCTTTATTTTTTAAACAACCCTTGTATAATGGGGAGAAACCTTTCAATTTAAAAACGAGGCTAAAAGCATTTAAAGATTTGAACTATGTCACTGGTTTTGCACAAGGATCAAACATTTTAACAGCTTTGTTTCTTGCGTTGAGAGATAGGATTGCTATCAACCTACCCTGAACAGCTTCTCTTCTTAGCCATTGAATCTGCTCACATCCAGGGGGGATTATTTCATCACGATCCGGATTCATAATTCTGAAGAAAAAAAAAAAAAAAAAAAAAAAGGGGTGATTGCATTTGTAACAAAAATAAATCTAAGATGCATTCATTCAAAAAATTTTACAAATACTGTTTTAACGTGCACACTTGTCATTTGTACAGATATAAATATTAATATTTAATTAACGTTTTTTAGTTGTAACATTTTATTTATTTTAGATGTAAGCAGACAAACAAACAAAATCTCTACAACGTATGTATGCATGTTTAAAAAGATATTTTCGTTAGAGTTGTGGCTTTCTGAATAAAGTGTTTGCCTTCAGTTCCAATATTTTATGTCATTGTGAATTTTAATACCATACTAAACGGTTTTTTTCTATAGCGTTTCGGTTATTTCCTAGAAAATTACTATCATAAACCTGATTTTTTAAAATAAAGAAACTAGATGAAAACTATTTAATAGCTGTTTTTAACTTCTAATCTTGGCAATAAAATTCAATAAAAGTTGAAACTTGACAGACACATAGTTCAGCTAACTTAAAGACAGTTCTATTTACAAATATACTTAGCTGTCTTTACGATTATTGCTTTTATCTTACTTCCAGTTGCTCCTTCATTTTTAATCAGTTTTTTTCTTTTACTATATCTTGTTTATGAAATTGTTAGGTTAAAGTACAGAATAGGTAAAAAAAAAAAAAAAAAAAAACTCACCCCACCCCATGTTAAAGGCTTTTCTAAATAAAGTTATTTAGAAAACAAAACTTAACATGGAAAATCAGAAATGAAGTCGAGACTTTAATCTTAAAGATAACCAGGCTTTCTTTTAAAAAGAAAAAATCATGTCAGTATTCTTGCAGCAGTACTTTATGAAGGTCCAACAATAAAAGTGCTGCCACTCATCTGTTGATATTGAAAATCTATTTTGAGTTGATTACTTTGCAATCTCCTGATCAAACGAGGGGGGGGGTCAGAGAGAGAGAATACTAAAGGGAAGAAAATCTAACTGGAAAGATATCAGGGAAACCAAGGCTAACAATAGAATTATCAGATTCATAAAATATGAATTAAAAAAACAAACAAAAAAAAACTTAAAAATTTAATGCGCAAGTTACATTGTTAGAAATCCATTCACAAAGTATTGCATCCCTGTGCTTGCTTTGCAAGAACTTTAATGAAATTTGCTCCGATAAACATGTAGCCGTTGTGCCATTATAACATAACTAGGCCCTTACTAATCCGAAAAGCAGCAAAATCCCACGCCTTAACTGTAGAAGCCCCTTGATGATGGAGAACCTTTTACTAAAAAGGCTCTTCTCTTGAACTGTTAGACTTTGGAATCGCCCCACCCTTTTCGTTTCCTGCTTCCGACTGTACTAAATTTAAAATTTCAAGTGTAATCCGAACAAACATCTCGCTGCTCAACTCCCTACTTAGGGACCATGCTTACAGGGTCAGCCTAAGTCACAGTAGTCCTTACATTTGAGTTGCAATTTGCCTTGTTCTTTGTTTTACGGCACAGCCCTTGTCGGGTTATTTAATGCCAAGTCAGATTATTTTTGACAAGTTTTCAGGTTTCAAGTTTTTTTTAAATCAAATATTTATTCAGAATGTTTAGTTTAGTTGTTTTGGAGAGAAAAATTGTTTTTTTTTTTTTTTTTTGACTTTGTAGAACATGATTTTTGCAAAGGTAAAGGAAAAAAAAAAAAAAAAAAGAAAAAAATGTTTGGTGCATTTTAGGTCAGGAAGACTATCTCCATACATCCTGATCTGTTAGCACCAAGGGTAAACTTTGGAATTCCCTCTTTGCATCTCATTTACGACTGTACTAATATGCAGAAGTTTAAATGTAATGTGAACAGACATCTCACTGCTCAACTTCACACATAGAGTGTCCCTGTAGGAGTGCTCCCTAATTCACAGTAGTCTTTTACGTGTTAGTGGCAATGCGCTTTATTTGGAGCGCATAAGCTGTCTCATAATATTAATATAAATGATTTGAAAGTCTGGGGGATTTATTTTTGTATCAAATTAACAGATCCGTTTTTGTATCTTTACAATGAAAACGTTTGTAGACAAAAACGACGCACAGTTGGGAAGTTAATGTTTTGTTTTTTTTTTGTACAAAAATAATTATGGACACAAGAGATGGGGGGGAAAAAAAAGATAAAATAAAACAAACAGGTATTAATAAAGTCTATTTTTGGATTTGCAAAGTCATTTTTAATGCACCAAGCAATAGAGGAAAGAAAATAAAAACAAAAGATTTTTATAACTTGTACATCAACCGCCCCCACCTCCTTCATTAAAATATTGTCCAAACGTTAGACAAAAAAAGAAAAATAAATAAATAAATAAAAAAAAAAAAATAATAATAATATATATATATATATATATATATATATATATATATATATACACACACACACACACATTTAGAAAAATATTTTCAAATGAATTGAATGATGTTAATTACTTGTTTTCAAAACGAAGTGTATTTGTGGATCTTCCTGTAAATTAGAATTAAAAATACACTATTTTGAACAAAACGCAATAAAGAAAATGCAAAACAAGGATTGTATATATCGCGATTATAATACAACAACTACTATACCAAAGTGTACGAGGTGCCTTAAATAAGTTTCCAAGCATTTTGTACAGGCATTTAAAATTGTCATACACCCTTAAAAATTCAGTATGTTATTGCTATACATCTTATGAGATGACTGGCCAATTTTTATGATTTCAGGTTCAAATGAACAGTTACAGCAGGAATTGGAATACACCCTACTAAAGTCTGATTGTCACAACTGATGAATTTCAAAAATGCAATCTGGACGCGAGAATACTTTAGAAGAGCGATATGCAATAAAATTGTTTTAAACTTGGAAAAAATGTCACAGAAATGCATGAAATGTTTCAGACTACTTTTGGACCATCTTGCATGCATCAAGCATTTTTGGAGTGGAATAATCAGTTACACCACTCCAAAAATGTTCAATTCATGGAAGGCAGGATTCTGTGAGGAATGATAGAGTATGGAAGTAGTAAGGAAGTCAAAACACTGGAATTGATTGGCCAAATGAAGAATTTCATGGATAAGGACCATCGTGTGTCTAGAGACAATAAGTGATGTCAGTGTGGGAACTACATAATTATTCATGAGGAACTGAAGATGCAGAATATTTGTGCAAATGCACCAGTTCACAACTCCATCCTTGTCACAGACTATTTGACCAAGATGGACATCAAGACAGTTCCTCACCCTCCCTATAGTCCAGATCTTGCTCCCTGTGACTTTTGGTTATTTCCTTAATAATTTAATAGCTTAAGGAAAACCTTAGAGGCTGTTATGAAACAACTGAGGAAATGAAAAGCTATGATGAGAGTCATTGACATGCTCACAAGGACTTCCATGGGGCCTTCCAGAAGTTGTTGGAATGGTACAACAAATTGCAGCCGGAGGAGATTACTTTGAAGGAGACTAGAGTTTCATGTGTGTACTATCAATAAAAGTGCCCATATGAAAAAATTCTAGAAACTTATTGAAGGCACCTCGTATTTGTGGATTAATAACTGATTCTGCCTGTTTATGTAAGGCAGTTAAGGTAGAAATAAGATTAGCATAGCTCTGATACTGAAAGTGAGGTTTTCGTTAGTTATTACTTTTACTTTGGTGGACCATGCACAAAGTACAATTTTTGTTGTTGTTCTAAATATTCAGACATGTTAATAATCTACTTTATGTGTGTGTGTGTTACTGTAGTACAACAAGAACACGATCCATCCATAGCTCTTGAACCCCTGGAGGGGCATAGGCTTTGTAGATGCTTTTGTAGCGAGGAGTTCTTTTTACAGGGTGAGGGTGCTAGCCCCACACCCAACCTTACCAGAAGGTGCATACAGTGCCTAGCCTTCCTAAATGGTCACCCATCTGGTACTGGCCAGGCTCAACATTGCTT
>NC_136499.1:100556108-100561108 GCF_053919585.1 Euprymna scolopes | reverse complement strand
GACCATTTAATCCAAATTGTCCATGTATGATTGACAACAAATGTTCCAAAAAATACCCAAAAGAATTTCTTCAGTGTACCGAGCAAGGCCAAGACTCTTACCCCAAGTACAGGCGAAGAAAACCAGAAGATGGAGGCCAGACTGGTACAATAAGGATGAAGAGAAATGGTCGGTATGTTAATCAAGAAATAACAAACCAGTGGATTGTTCCGTACAACAAGGTCCTCCTTCAGCAGTTCAACGCTCACATTAACGTAGAAATTTGCAGCTCGATCCAAAGCATCAAATATGTCCTCAAATACGTGAATAAAGGATGTGATCAAGCAGTGTTTGAACTACAAAGAACTGATGGAGCAGCTAACCAACAAGGCCAAGTACAAAGTCACATTGTGGATGAGATCCAGCAGTTCCAGAATGCAAGGTATGTCGGCAGTTCAGAGGCGGCCTGGAGGATATTGGAACATCCCATCCATGAACATTTCCCCCCAATTGTACAACTTTCTGTTCATCTTGAAAATGGGCAGCGTGTCATGTTCTCAGCTGATACTGCTCTGGAACAAGCCCAAGGTCCACCGCCTGCCACAACTTTGACAGCATTTTTTCAACTCTGCCATGAGGATGACTTTGCAAGGGGTCTCAAATACGTAGAAGTCCCTGAGTTTTACACTTGGAACAAATCGACAAAGAAATGGATGAGAAGAATGCGTGGGGTACAAATTGAAGGTCCTGAAAATGATGATGTATGGAAGGCACCATGCATTGGGAGAATCTACACGATTAGTCCAAAAGCAGGGGAGTGTTATTTCTTACGCCTGTTGCTCAATGAGGTTGCTGGTCCAACTTCATTTCAAGATTTGCGAGCATACAATGGTCAGGTGTTTGAAACATACAGAGCAGCGTGCCTTGCTCGAGGCCTTCTAGAAAATGACCATCACTTGCATCAAGCAGTAGGAGAGGCAAGTGCCACTCAATCACCTTCAAATTTGCGAAGCCTATTTGTGATAATTTTAACAGCCTGTGAGCCAAGAAATCCTCTTGAGATCTGGATGGCTTTTCGTGATGTAATATCTGAAGACATTCTTCACAGATACAGGCAAGAAGTTAACAATCCAGAAGCAGATTTTAATGAGGACATCTACAATAAAACTCTTTGTCTAATTGAAGAAAAAGTTCTCCTTATGTGCGGTCAACCATTGGCAAGCTATGGATTACCTGCACCAACGCAAGGGAGAGATGAAAGACTCGCGAGAGAGTATCAACGTGAAGTTACTTATAATCTTGACGAACATTCCCTACAAGCAGAAAATATGCAAGAAAAACTGACCGATTCTCAAAGAGAAGTTTACAATTCATTCATGGCAATGTTGGAAGCACAAGGTGAAATGAACAAAAACATGATGTTTCTTGATGCTCCAGGTGGTACGGGCAAGACTTTTGTAATCAATTTGATCCTTGCAAAGATTAGATCCATGAGAAAGATTGTGCTTGCAACAGCATCCAGTAGCATTGCTGCTACTCTACTACAAGGTGGCCGCACTCTTCACAGCACTTTTAAAGTACCCTTGGATACTCATCGAATGGATCAGCCAGTTTGCAAAATTACTGGTAACTCAGCCTTGGCAAATGTAATTAGAGACACCTCTGCAATCATTGTAGACGAAGCCCCAATGACGCACAAGAGTGCTTATGAAGCAATTGACCGAACACTGCAAGACATCACAGGAAACAAGAATCCCATGGGTGGCATTCCAACCTTATTTTGCGGTGATTTCCGTCAAATCCTCCCAGTGGTTAAAAATGGCACAAGGGCTAACATTGTCAATGCAAGTTTGAAACAATCCTATCTCTGGAGGCACGTTATAGTGAAGAGACTGACTACTAATATGAGAGCCTATATCTCTGATAACACAGCTGCAGCAGACTTCTCAAAATTGCTTCTCCAAATCGGTAATGGTCAGTTTCCTATCACTTCTTCACCTGACACAATTAAGATTCCAACTGCGCTTGGTAAATGTGTCGGTAATCAGAAGCAACTGAAAGACAAAGTGTACCCAGACCTGCAAAACAATGGAAAATCACCGGATTGGCTTGCTGAGAGGGCTATTATTTCGCCATTAAACAGCAATGTGAATCATTTGAACAATTCAATAATGGATGAATTTCCAGGAGACACAAAGCAATACAAGTCAGTTGATTCGGCTACTAATGAATATGAAGCTGTTCATTACCCTGTGGAGTTTTTAAACTCTTTGGAGATATCTGGAATGCCTCCACACATTTTAAATCTCAAAATTGGATCGCCAATCATGATTCTTCGATCCTTGGAACCGCCAAAAACAACAAACGGAACCAGATGTGTTATCACCAGATTGCATACCAATGTACTTGAGGCCACCATTTCCTGTGGTCCCTACAAAGGCGAAACCGTTCTACTGCCAAGGATCCCCTTAGTTCCATCGGACTCAGAACTTCCATTTAAATTCCGGAGACTCCAATTTCCTGTGAAGGTGTGTTTTGCAATGAGCATAAACAAAAGTCAAGGTCAGACATTTAACACCATTGGCGTAGACTTGACATCAGACTGCTTCAGTCACGGTATGTTCTACGTCTCCATCAGCCGGACAGGAAGTTCAGAAAAACTCTACATTCTGGCTCCAAATCAAAGCAGCAGAAATGTAGTTTACCCTGAGGCTCTTCAGTGAAAAGTTCGAGAAATGGATATGAGGAAAAACTGACATGATCTGATTGTGGTAAGTTTTTAGTATTGAATGTGTGAGATAAAATTTAAGCAAGAGTTGAAAATTACTTCAATGAAAAATTTACTATGTAACATCAAGTAACCTTCCTTTTTGATGAAAATGTTTTGTGAAGTTCCTGATTGAATTTCAGTCACCACAAGAGGTAGTTAAAATGTTAATCACCTTATGCAATCGTTGCTCTTACAACATCAACTTACTGGAAAGGTGCCCACAGATTTTGGTACCCGAGTGCGCAACAAAGCTCCGTGCGAAGCACGGGTATCTTTGCTAGTATAAATATATATATATATAAATATATATATATATATAAATATATATATATATATAAATATAAATATATATATATATAAATATAAATATATATATATATAAATATAAATATATATATATATATATAAATATATATATATATATATAAATATATATATATATATATAAATATATATATATATATATAAATATATATATATATATATAAATATATATATATATATATAAATATATATATATATATATAAATATATATATATATATATATAAATATATATATATATATATAAATATATATATATATATATATAAATATATATATATATATAAATATATATATATATATATAAATATATATATATAAATATATATATATATATATAAATATAAATATATATATATATATATATATATATATATATATTTATATATATTTATATATATATATATTTATATATATATATATATTTATATATATATATATAAATATATATATATATAAATATATATATATATTTATATATATATATATTTATATATATATATATTTATATATATATATATATTTATATATATATATATATTTATATATATATATTTATATTTATATATATTTATATATATATATATATTTATATATATATATTTATATTTATATATATTTATATATATATATATATATTTATATATATATATTTATATTTATATATATATTTATTTATATGATTACTGCAAGTAAACGTTTCTTATAACATCTAACGAGACTTCTACATCTGTCCACTGGAATTTTAAGCCACTCTTCTTGACAGCACTGTTTTAATTCAATCAAATTAGATGGTTTTCTTTTATGTACTGCAATTTTTAAATCATGCCATAAGTGCTCAATCGGATTTAGGTCTGGAGACTGGGAAGGCCATTCTAGAACTTTCAACTTATTCTTTAACCATGCCTTAGTGCTCTTTGAAGTGTGTTTAGGATCGTTGTCCTGTTGAAAGGTATACCTCCTTCCATGCCCCAACTGATTCGCAGACAGAACAAGATTTTCTTTCAGTATGGACTGATATTTTACTGAATCCATTCTTCCATCGATTATGGTTAATCTTCCAGTTCCATTTATACTGAAACAGCCCCACACCATGATTGATCCACCTCCATGCTTAACGGTTGGAACGGTATTCTTCACATTATAAGCAGTATTTTCTTTTCACCAAACAGCGTTGCTGGTTGCGTCCAAATAGTTCCACTTTCGTTTCGTCTGACCAAATTTTATTATTCCAGTAATCAATAGGCATTTCTAGGAACTTTTTTTTGCAAAATTTAATCGAGCCTTTTGATGAGCTTTGGAAAGTAAGGGCTTCCTTCTGGCAACACGTCCATGCAATCTGGCACGATTTAATGCCCTACGAATAGTTGACAAGTGTACATCTGAGCCAGCATTCTTCAAATCGTTCTGCACGTCCTTTAGGTTAGATTTAGAGTCTATTGAAACTTGTCTAACAATTTTCCTAGCCCCACGTGTCGTAATTTTTCTTGGACGACCTGATCTTGGAAGACTTGATACAATCTCTTACTTTCCATTTTTTGATAATGGACATAATAGTCGACCGTGATATAGAAAAACGTTTGGAAATTTTTTTTATAACCTTCTCCAGACTGGTAGGCATCGATTACTTTCTTTTTAATGTCTTCGGAGTACTCTTTGTTCTTTGTCATAGTTCCAGATTTGTTGACGTTGTAAAAGAATTATTTTTTACTTGAAACAATTATTCTATCATCAATATGGCATTGAAGTTCAATTTGAACTGATTTTAGATTCAGTAGAGTCATAAATATCATTTATAGGAAATAAATACAAGGTCAGACTAAAATAATAAACTTAATGACGCTTTTATTTAAACTTTAAATTAAAGGGGTCGAATATTTTTGCAACATCCATATTTATATTTTTTGTAAATAAATTGATATATATTA
>NC_136499.1:100271108-100553608 GCF_053919585.1 Euprymna scolopes | reverse complement strand
CTTCTGTATGATTGAACAGAAGAGTCTTTTTTATCTTTTTGTGTATGAAATTAAAGGATGTCAATACATGTCTTGTATGTATTGCGAACGTTTTAGATTCATTGTTGAATGATCTCCAGGCAAGAGTCAAATGAATAGTGGGCTGAGAAAAACTTCAGGAATTAGCCACACAAGGTTAATATTTGTAGATAGCAGGTACCGGGGTGTTTTTGAGGCTATTGGTTAGCTAAATTCTAGAGAAAGTAATTTGGGTTATATAGGAGGATGGTGGTTATAGACAGGTTTTTAAATTGTTACTCATTTGAAAGTCCCGGTTTTTTTATGTTTATGTAGATAGCCTCGTATGTGTTTTTTGGCTAAATATGATTTTCTTCACATAAAAAGCCTTATTAAAAACAAAAGCATGTAGAAGTATAGGTGTAATGTACATAACACCCATAACTATATACTTCTCACTTGTGGGATGATCTCTAATGATGAAGCTAACAGTTACGATTTAGCATTGTCATTCATAAGAGAATTAAGCTCTCTTAGCAGCCAGTAACGTAAATATAAACAAATAAGCATTATAACTTCCTTTACACCATAGCAATTGTAATAGGGTATGATGTCCTTACTGCTAATCAAATGATTGTATTTCGACTGCTTTAAATACTCACCAAGAGAGAACTTGAACGCCTACTACTCCGAGAGAACTTGAACGCCTACTACTCCGAGAGAACTTGAACGCCTACTACTCCGAGAGAACTTGAACGCCTACTACTCCGAGAGAACTTGAACGCCTACTACTCCGAGAGAACTTGAACGCCTACTACTCCGAGAGAACTTGAACGCCTACTACTCCGAGAGAACTTGAACGCCTACTACTCCGAGAGAACTTGAACGCCTACTACTCCGAGAGAACTTGAACGCCTACTACTCCGAGAGAACTTGAACGCCTACTACTCCGAGAGAACTTGAACGCCTACTACTCCGAGAGAACTTGAACGCCTACTACTCCGAGAGAACTTGAACGCCTACTACTCCGAGAGAACTTGAACGCCTACTACTCCGAGAGAACTTGAACGCCTACTAGACACTGTCCTTGAGTGTATAAGGTCTTTCTGTACAGGGGTTTGTCGGAACAATCTGGCATGAGGATACTTTTTTCTATAGAAGTAAATCCTGACCAAATATTCAAAATCACATAATATTTGCTGCCCAAATAAGATCTCACTATGGCTAACCCACATTAGCTTTTACGACGAATGGTGCACCTTCTCCAAGTGATGTTACCTCAAGTAACTGCAAGAAGCTGGATATTCCACCAGACTAGATAAATTCTTGTCCTGGAATCCAGTAAGGCTAAGAGATCAAAATGAAAGATATACTACAACGTATGAAAATGGTTAATTGAGGAGAGGAAAATTATGTTCTCAATTTCTTTACTAACTCAGTGTTTGAGAGATAAGGAACTTTAATGGAACATTCGAATATCTATGTATCTTATATAGAGTTCAAGTGTTAGCCCCAGGTTGTGGGCTTCTTGATATGAGAACTTCAACTGAAGTAAAATAAAACAAGAGAATCCTAATACAGTGAAACAGCTGTCCAGATGATATGCACAAAGATATTTTTTTTATTATCCATAAAAGTTTCATCCTTATGGAATCAGTGTGGAAGATAATTGTTCAGCCAATTGTATGATTAAAACCAGATTCACTTAAATTTAAGCGCTCAAAACAAAAGGCCAACTACAACAGATATGCAACAAGCAGCTAAATAAACCCCTTTTTATGTCAAAGTAAATATAGTCAGCTCTTTTAATGTTCAACAGATCACGTGGATTTGACCTCCATACACAAACACATTAAATACTATAACCAACTTTCTGCCTCCTTTTGTCTTGATCTGCTCCAATTTCTATTTTCTTATTTCTAGTGGGAACTGACCGACATACAACCATCAACAAAATGAATTTTCATGACAATATCCTTAAACACTAACGTAGTACCTAATTAATATAGTAAATAACATGCACTTCCCAGAGGAAGAAAGAAAGAAAGAAAATCACCTATAAATATCTTATACCATAATCTTTACAAATAACTACCCCTACTAATGGATCCTGCAGAATCAGAAAATACTCTGGTTTACAAGCGATTATGGCAGATACTTTGTCCAGCCCCCATTAAAAACAAGGAAATATATTAGGAAGTTGGAACGGATCAGCACAAAAGTATGTAGACAGAAGTGGTCTATCTTATTTAATGAAATATGTTTAAAAAGAAATGCGGTCTAATATATTTATATATACTAGCGGGACCTGTGGAAATTCCGCAGGAAACTCATTCATACGTAATATATTGATGTTGACATTCTATAGATGTTTAGTGTAAATATAAACACTGATATTGTCATAGCTTTTTTGTTAAAACTGCAAAATTATTTATCTAAGCTAGCACGAACGCCCGGCAAACCCCAGTCTTAATGTACGTTTAAATATATTTTAATTCTTGCAGATTTCACATATATTATTATAGAGTTAATGTTCTATCGATTTTTATATATTATAAAGTTGCGATTTAAAAAAAAAAAAAAAAAAATTATATATATATGTATATATATATATATCCATATGACTTGGGTGCATTAGCTTGAATCGAAACCGAAATTAATTATATAACTTGAGTTTCTTCAGCCATAAGCGAAACCAAAACTTATGAATTCCTGGTAAAATTATTTACAAGAAATGGAAGTACATAATTATATGACCCGGATGTAAGTATGATACTGACAATAACACGGTATCGTATTAATTATATAGATAAATATGTCTCCTCGCTTGTGTAGACATAAATAGATCTTAATTCTCTTCATTCGATATGGTTTGTTTATGGAATCTTTTAAATGACCCTCAAAGGTCTGCACACAAACCAACCATCTTTTTCATTCTATCTGCACGTGATTGGAGTGGCAAATACAAAAAAATATGAATGTTTTAATAAAAATTCTATGATATGGATGACAATAGCCTTTTTTGTAAAAAACAAAAAAAACTCAGTATCCCTCCCTTTTGTGCATCGCAACCTAATTATATTTCCACCTCCAGAAATTCAATTGATCAGCTTTTATCAAGCGTAAAAATATATGCTTGACAAGATAGAAAATAAAATACCACACCACTTCTATAATAAAGAGTAATGTGCATGCCTTCATTTAATTTACTTCTTTTTCAAGGTCAAGTGTGGATTTGATGAAAGTGTTTCTGTAGAACAAACTGGATTCACCCAGAGTCAAAATGGAAAAAAAAAAAAATAGTTGGACTTGTCCATTTTAAGTATTTACCATTTTTTTTTTTTTGTTTGATAGATTTGTTTTCTTTTACCTTTTTTAAAACCTTTCCAGTTTATTTTTTTTAAAAACTTCATTATTTAAAATGTTATCTAATATTATTTAAAAGTCACCGTGTGTGTGTGTGTGTGTGTGTGTGTGTGTGTGTGTGTGTGTGTGTGTGAGAGAGTTCCTTGCTCAGATTCCAAAACGGCTGAGCCTACCTTTTGCAAATTTCGCACAAAGCTAATTTATATATCTGGCAGTGTTCTTAGATATCTTTTGTACAGAAATCCATTCGATAAGTATTGAAAAAAATCATATTTTAAAAATGGATTTTCTTTCTTATAAATAAAGAAGTAATTTTTACAGGGGAATATTTTATGTTACACCAGCAAAGAGATAAAATTTTAGCAAAAATAAAAATAAAAAAAATAAATAAAAATCTAGGAGATATAGCTTAGAACATTCGGCTAAAAGATCGAATGGTCCCCTGTTTAAGCCAGACCTCACCATTTTTTTTTTTTTTTTTTTTTTTACATAGGCATCACCACATTATCAAGGCCAAGAGGCCACTCAAGGATAAGGGTTAAAGAGTGTACAGTATAAATTGGACATTATAGTAATCATTAGTAATGAAAATTTGGTAAAGTTGATAACTTATATGGAACGGCTCATCAAGAACTTATTTACGTTAGACTTGAAGACAACCATATTGTAGTCAGCCGGAAAGCAGGAAAACGGAAGACAATTCCACAGGCGTGCAGTTCTAAGAAAAAAGCTTTGTTCATGGAATCTACGTTTAGGTTTAGGCACAGATAAAGAGTGGGGGGAATTATTGATAGTGTTTACAGCTAGACGAGTGTTTCTTGTGAAAGTTTGGCGAGGGGGGACCATAGATTGAAGCTCATTCGAACACTTTCCATGAAAATAACGATACATCAGAGACAAACTCGCAACATCTCTTCTGTGAGATAGAGGTTGCAAGGAAGAGAAAAGGACATCTCCTACGAGGCTACGAAGTCTATTTTGAACTCTATCAAGGCAGGCCAAGTCCTTTCTAGCAGCTCCTGCCCAGATGTGGCAACAGTATTCCATCCTTGGACGTACCTGGCTCTTATATAGATAGAGAATAGCATCAGCAGTGAGATATTTACTGGATCGATAGAAAGATCCCATTTTTCCAGTGGCCTTGGCAACAGATTTGATGTATGTGTTCCATTTAAGATCCGGAGTAATGGTCAAGCCAAGAAGTTTTTTTAGTTTTATTATTTTATTCTAATTTTTTTCTTATTAATTTACAACAAAAGAGCTACCATTTAAAAAGTGGACTAATTCGCAAAAAAATAAAAACAATGCCGTTCATCGAATTCCATCTGTGTTTGTTTACACTATCACGTCAGCTGATAGTTGCGCTTGACGATGAATGACCTGGAAAGTTACTTTTGATTAATGTTTAGTTTTAAAATAGGCAAACAAAGAAAGGATTTGTGGTGATTTTAAAATAGCTCTTTTATCATAAATTGAACTCATTAATAGGAAAAAATTAGAATAAAATGATGAGGTACACCTGAGCTTGAACAGGGGATCATACGAGTTGTAGTTGAATGCTCTACTGTTCGCCCGTCTGCTCTTTTCTCAATAACTACGCCTTGGAATTTTTTGAAATTTTGCACAAACATTAAACATGATATAAGTAAAAAAGTAACAGAACGGATTTTCTGGGAAAATTTTGAGCTTAAAGAAAAAAATAAATAAATAAAAATAAAAAATAAAAAAATCGATGCCTTGGATTTTTATAAAACTTTCTGAAAAATTGTAACTGATTTCTATATAATTTTGTTTATCCTTCTTGATAACTCTTGGGTGTGCCCCAGGGGTTCTTTTAGGGCTTATAAAAACACTCCATTTTGGGGACTATTTTACCATATTTGTCCAAAAATTTTTGCATGTCTGTTTAGTAGTTTTGCATATTACTGAACTCAAATTTAAATATGGGGACTTTTGGGGGTAAATGAGGGGAGAGGCAAATGATGGATTTCTTTTATGCATGGTGCAGAACTCAAATTTACATGTTAAGGCCTAAAACTACACAGTTCATTTTAAAAAACTGGGGACTTTTGAGGCTAAATGAGGGGGGGGGAGCTGTTGCAATATTTTTGATTACTAATGAGGGTATGGTCCTTTACAGTTGGGAGATTCTATTTATAATCGTTGCTGCTAGGAAATGATGAATCAAATTAATGTTCTGCTACCAACCAATCAGAAACCAGAATTGCTCCATAAAAATTAAACCATTTTTTAACCTTGCATGTTTTCTTCGTGTCAACATGGGAAGAATCTTTGGCTACAAAATTATAAAGTCTGGAACCTGTACAGAACAAGTGTCTACTCAGAACTTATTATCTCCAGAACTTGTATAGAACAACTAACCATCGGAAACTGCTCTGAAACTAAACATGTCTTACAACTCCAGAGGTTATGCGCCCAGTGTGAGACTTTATTTTGATGGATCAGAATCAAAATTCAAATTGTGGCAAGTGAAATTTTTAGGATATTTATGAATCCAAAAGTTACATTAAGTAATTCAAGCACAATCTGAAAACAGAAACGACCTCAACTTTATTGAAAAGAATGCAACTGTCTTTGCAGAATTAATAGTGTTTAGATGACCGAAGTCTATCACTGCTAATGAGAGAAGCCTGGATGATGGCTGCAAAGCATTAAACATTAAGAGAGCATTATTTATCAAAAGGAAAACCTAAAATGCTGAACAGTTATTTTTGTATGCCTCATTCACTGTGCACTCACAGGGGACCATGCATGCTGCACTGGTTTTTTTAAGAAATGATTTGCTGAAATTTTATTATCTCCCCTGGCCAGTGTAATGTAAAATATTCCCCTGTAAAAATTATTTTATCTATAAAAGAGAAAAGCTATTTTTAAGATCGGATTTTTTTTTGATTTGATACTTATCGGATGAATTTCTGTATAAAACATATCTAAGAACACTACCAGACAAATTAGCTTTGTGTGAAATTTGCAAAAAAAGAGGTTCTGAAACGGCTGAGCCTATGAGGAAGGAACTCTCGCACGTGCACACAAAGTAACTTTTATATAATAGTAGAGAGTGTTCAATGACACTGTCTGACGGGGGGTTAAAAGGTTGAATTACACAAAATATGGGAACTAGATGAAGAATAACGTCAGCAGGAAAGGAAGAGAATTAATGAATTAGGAAAGCCTCTTTTTTCTGCTCATTGTGTCACAATTATCATCCCCCCCCCCCAAAAAAAAAAATAAAATAAAATAAGAGTCTTGGAGAGTTGGTCTTCTTAAAACTCCAATAATTAATGGAAGATGCGAAGGTGAAAATAGTTCAGATTCCTTCATCCTAAAATTTTTCTTCATTAAAACAGAAAAAAAAAACTCAGATCATATCAATTGAACATTTTTAATTAGATTTTAAGAATTGTTTAAATTTTGTGAGAGGAGTTCAATTTATTATGCAAGTCAAATGCAAACAAACTCACCTACCCCATTTACTTCTTAAATGGCATAGAAAAATGGACATTTTTTAATTATTCTTTTTACAGGTGTCCAGGAAATGGGTGATCATTTTATATCAACTTTATAAACAAAAGTGATCCCTCCACATTAAAGTATAAAATACTAAAAATTTACCAACTTTTTCAGGCTGTTTACACACTTAAAGAAAAATGTTTTTGATACTTATACAGACTATGGTATTTTTATATAAGATTTTTAATTTAAATCCAATTTTTGTAAATTACTAGCCTGGGTGCCCAGCATAGTTTAGGTGTTTGGAGGTGTGTGTTGCAGAAAAAAAAAAAAAAAAAAAAAAAAAAAAATGGTAGGAAGCAGGTAGGCTCGATCTCATATCACGAAGGAGGGGAAGAAAAAAAAAAAAAAAGTGACGTCTTTGTCGTTACATCCATTCCCAAACCGGAAGTTTAAATTAAGGCTAGTCAATCAAAAGAGGGGATGACTTAAAAATATCGACAAAAAAAAGCGAACCCTTCCTGTAGAAAATTGAGCAGTTAAGGGTGAAGGAATGTTTTTATCCAATTTTTCGATATTTGTCATCCGAAGGGTCGAGTTTCAAAACAATAAAGATCTCATGAAAATTCGTCGCCTCTGTCAAAAGAGTTTTAGGCAGACATACAAACATACATTTAAACAGACAGGTGAGATTTATATTATAGATGAGGTGAAAGTACAGAATAGTTAATGCTTCTATTCCCATGTTAAAGGGTTTTTAAATGACATTTCAGCATGCTCTATATTCTGAACAAATACCATGTTTCATTGGTGAATTAGCATAAGGTACAGAGCCAGTTTTACCTTTTGTTTTAGGGAGAATTTAATATATTTCAGTAGACAAGACGGTTTCATTTAAATTCATTGCTATGCAATAAAACAAATAAAAGCAAGTCATTTGCTTTCTTCAATATATACAAAAAAGTGCTTGTATAGATTGAGGTTTTTTTTTTTTTTAACTAACACATTTCAGGTGAAAACATTACATACTTATGTATCATGTTAATATTAGTATAAATTCCAAAAATTTAAAAAATGAGGTAGATGGGCTTGGCGTATTTTTAATAAATCATCCAAAATTACATTCTGTTTAAAAAATGGTAGACACTAAATGTACGTCAAGGGAAATAAGTCGGTTTGTCATAAAGAATTGATCACTTAACTCTTACTCATTAAAACATTTTTACTTATTTTATAATTATAAATTCCTTATAGATTAAAATACTGGCAGTATTCAATGAAAGTGTCTGCAACAATTTCAAACAGAGCAAAAAAACAATGAGATCAATAAAAGTCAAAATATACATTTTAGAATGGGATTCAATTGGTAAGGGAGGGTATAATTAGCTTTAAAACATTTTACAATCGATCTTATCCCAAACAAACAACATTTAATTATTTAAGAAACCTCAAATACCTGAAAAACAAATGATTATTATTTAAATGCTTATCCTAAAACGGGTGCTCTGTAGACTAGTTATTTGTTAAACCAGCCCATTTCGGGTGAAAACATTAAATACTTATGCATTATGCTGAAACGAGTATAAATTCCAAAAATGACAAAAAAAATGATCCAGTAGAAAATAATTACAAGTAAAAGTAGAATTTATCGAATTATCAAGTTTTATTGCATGTTTTAATGTGGAAGAGTTGTGCTACCAGTTCAGTATGACAAACTGACTTATCTCCCTTTATTTAAATCAAGGGTCCATTTTTAAATGGAACATAATTGTAGATGATTTTTTGCTTAAAGTACATTTAGCACATCTACTGGATCATTTTTTGTAATTTTTGTAATTTATATTAATTTAGACATAACATGCAAGTACATAAGGTTTTCACCCGACTTGTTTAAAAGATCACCAATTTACACAAGCAATAAAAAACTAAAAATCAATCTAGTTTATCAGCTATGCCCGTTCTTGACCATCAAATCAACGAGTTATAACATGAGCAAGAAATCGATAGGAGGGCAGGTGGCTTTATGCATTAAGTAAATAACTCATCAAGTTTGATTACTTGCCTTCCTTTAGCTACAAAGTCCAACACAAGGTCACTTTTTAATGGGAATCCAGCTTCCTGCTAACAACTCCCCTCCCATCACAAGATTGGTTGATTTTATTGTAAATCAACAGTTTTTGGATTATTGAATTACAAATCCAATAGTTTTGGAAAAAACTTTTATTCTTCAAGTTCTTTATATCTTCAAATATTTATTCATGATGTTTGGTTGGGTTGTTTTGTTTGATGACATACCAACACTTCAGTTTATTCAATGCCAAATCCAGAAATTTTGGAATAAGTTTTTGTTCAAGTTCTTTATATCTTATTTATTTATAGAGCTTGGTTTGGTTGTTTTGTAGTGTAAAATAGCTGTTTTTGTTTTTGACTTGAACATGATAGGTTTGCAAAAGGGAAGGAAAGACATCGATGTCTGGTGCGTGTTTGGTCAGGAAACCAGCATTACCAGACAGAGCATCAGATACTACCAGATTAGACTAACAGATAATCATTTCAGGCAAAAGTCGACACGAGAGCAATGGTAACTAAGGGGCAACTTCACATTCCCCACAGCCCTTAAATGGAGCCTCAACACAATGTCTTCAGGTCATACCCAGGATCCTCATCAAAAGAGGACTGAATGGCTGCCAAATTAGTCAGAATTTGCTCTTGTTGGCATTCTCTGATGATCAGGCATGAACAAAACCTCTTTCAGAGGAGGAAATGTTTGGATGACCTCCCTTGATCAGTCAGAACAAATTGATTTATAAACAAATACAATTCATTAACAAATTTGATATTTTATTTAATGTCCATTCTACTTGTTGGCATGTGTTGGAGGACTTTTTGAATTTGACTTCCAAACTAATCTATTTCTGTCCAGGTTTTATCTCCTTTCTCTCACATCCTTTTAATCATGGTTTTATTTGACCATCTCCTGCCGACCAACTGCCATCTTTATTCTTCTACATTTAACTCAAGAACTCATCCATTTGTTCAACAGGACTATACCAACAAACTCTGTTTTGCACACATCTTCCTATACTGTCTATATTTAATCTGTATCACAAAGGCCAAGATATTTCACTTTGAATTATTTGAAAAAAAAAAAAAAACCTATAAATTAGGCACAATACCGTCAAAAGCGTGGAGTCACTCAAAGTCAAAGTTTTAAGCCATTTTTAAGATTACCATTTCCCTGTTGACTGAAGTAAGGCTTTAATCCTATGCAGTTCTAGGATGTGCACCCTACCAAGCTTTGCCTTCAATATTTGAGAAGGGGTTAGCTTATTGCTAATCGCCCTACCAATAACAGAGCTACAAAGGCATTTTTTTGCAGCTCAGAGTGCTTTTCCTCAAAGGTCACCAGTTCTTCAAATCCTCCTTTCCGACCATTGTATCACATCATCCTGCTGTGGAAGCAAAATAAATGAAGTCAATGGTCACTGTATTCTACTCTTAATCCCAAACACCCCTTGACCCGTTCATCCCAGTACTATTCCTTCCATTCTTTCACCATGGGTTCATTACTTAATTCAGCAGAAAAAAAAAAAAAAATCCACCATTATTTTAGTTTTTTGATGAAATGTAGATGGTGACCTGTATACAGTAAAGGGCAGTAATCCAAATTTTTTTAAAATTTAATAAGCAGCAACACTGAATTTAGAGTTTCAACTATTATCCCAGCATTCTTGATCAGCACCCCAAAATTATGCAGTACAGTTAAATTCAGTGTCTCAGCATTGTCAACTGCAATCCATGACTTAGTATTTAAGCATGAAAATATGCTTATTGTTAACTCCCAAACTAACTTCTTTCTCAGTATTTGGAAGATAGAAACACGCTCAATTGTTATTGAATGTTGTTGGAAAATTCAAAATGTAACTTGGAAAAAAAAAAAAAATAAAAAAAAAAATAAGGTGGGTGGGAGGCGATCAATCTCCAAAATATATGAATGTCTGCCGGCAGCTTTCCATCAGCACATGGCTTTTAAAAACTGACAGCTTTGTCAGTTAAGTACCTTTTCTGATGACTTCATGTGGTGCGCCGCTACTGAAAAGACTAATGTATGTACAATTTAAATATTCTCATTTAACATTATTTTAAGTATTTGTCAGCTTTAAATATCAGACTTATGGCTCGTCAATGTTATGTCACATGTAAGCCTCAGAGAGGTAGGTGTATAACAAGTTAAGAGAATGTAGAACTGCTTAACTTTCTATTCCCTAGACAATAATGTCTTATGGGCTCTTAACATTGCTAGTTTCATGCCGATCCTTAAACTGATCATTCTCCACAGAAGGGATGAGCAGCGGTCCAACAGTGTTTCTATTCTCAATTGACAAGCCATTAATATGGGATATTACTTATGTTTATATGTTTGCATGATTGTTAATGGAATCTGGGCAAAGCCTGAACATATGATAGTCAGTGGAGGGAAACAGAGGTCACAAATAATGAAAATATGCCTGTTTTAGAGTTAGTCTTCGGTTGTACAAAAAGAATAAACATTGTAGAATGCATCGTGCAAGCTTATACACCAGCAGAAATAAATTCTTTTTATACAAATACTCAACATACATTTCCGAGGATCAGCAAGCCTCACCTCTAGACCTATTTCTGACCAGTTTCTGAGGATTGTGTAGCAAATACCCATTGCCCACTTGGGAATGCTGATCACGTTTTAGCGTTTTGTGGCGGCCACAACACACTCGCCCCTCCACTGCCTCCCCCAAATGTAAACAGAATTTCTATGAAATGTTAAACGGTATTCTAAATCGGTAAATGTTGGCGAGTTACTTATGGAAAAACGGTTAATTAAACTGCAGAAACACCTGTTAAACTACACAAGTTCTATAATTGAATACTCCCCCCACCAAAAAAAAAAAAAGAACAAAACATTGAATGTGATTTTGTAAACTGCTTGTGAAAACAATTTTTTTTTTTTTTTTAATTGCATTTTCACCCCAAACAAGGCACATTGCCATTTTGTTGTAGGGGGCTACTATCAGGGACATAAGCATCAAGGGTACTGTGTAGGAAGTTGGCCAGCAAGATGTCGGTTCGCGTTACACATGAACTTCTGCATGTCAGTACAGTCGGGGAAACAGGGACCCGGAAGGGAATTCCAAAGTCTAGCTGTTCTGGGGAAGAAACTACTTGAGTAGAAGGCTCTTCTGCATCTCTGGATCTCTACTGTGAAGGGGTGGGATTTAACTGCTTGTCGGGTTTGTCGGGGGTATTTACATTGAGAAGGCACAAGTGCTTGCAGTTCGTCAGCATTCACTGTTAAAGTACTTGTAGAACAAGCAGAGGGATGCAACATTTCGTCGATGTGATAGAGGCTGAAGTTTAGCTGACAGCTCAGGACCTATCAAGTTGACAACTCTTTTGAACCTTATCTAGGAGCGAGAGACTAGTGGCAGATGCACCAGCCCAAATATGACAACAATACTCCATACATGGGCGAATGGTGGCCTTATAGAGGTATAGGATACTTTCAGGCATTAATATCTTTCTAGCATGGTAGAGAGTACCCACCTTCTTCGCAGCGGTCCTGGCAATGTTTTCAATGTAATTGTTCCAACTCGTGTTTCCTGTGAACGTTAGGCCGAGGAGTTTAAAAGATGTGCTTTCAGATAAAGAGTCATTGGCCATTGCTATTGGCGGTAGGAAAGGTTTCTTGTAATTATTGAAGGAAACACGTTTAGTCTTAGCAGCATTGAAGGTGACCATCCATTTTTGTCCCCATTCCACTACGGATCGGAGGTCTTCCTGTAGTGTTTCTGTCATTCCTTTAGATATGTGTTCATTTGTTTTCTTGTCATGTCTTTCTTTTATAGAGCGTGATGTCGTCAGCATACATACCCATCTTACAGACAATTTTGTCAGGGAGGTCATTTATGAATATTAGGAATAACGGAGGTCCAAGGATAGACCCCTGAGGAACTCCTGCATTTATATCATTGCTTAGATGTACGACCGTCAAAGACAACCTGGATTTTTCTCTTATCTAAGAAGGATCTAATTATGTTATGTATTCTTCCAGTGATGCCATATGATCTGATTTTCTTAAAGACCCTCATGCCATACCCTGTCAAAAGCCTTAGATATATCTAGAGCTACCACTCTACCCTCTACCACTTTGTCCAGTGAATGGTATATGTGTTCTGAGATTACAGTTAGGATGTCTGCTGTGGAACGGGCTTGTCTAAATCCATATTGTTGGTCAGTCAGAAGTTTAGCATCTGTAAGGTGATTGACTAGAGCTTGGTTAATTATGGTCTCATATTTTGGCGAAAAGTGGGAGGAGGCTAATGGGGTGATAATTTACTGGGTCAGTTCTTTCGCCAGAATTCTTGAAAACTGGCACAACAGAAGCAGTTTTCCAGCAGGCAGGAAAGCAAGATTCATTAAAGCATTTGTTGTAAAGTTTGGAGAGAACTGGAGCTACTTTGGCGGCACACTTTTAATAGCACAGCCGGGATGAGATCAGGTCCACATGCTTTTGCAGTGTCAAGCTTTCTTATGATGGCATGTACCTGAGCAGGGGTGATTTTAAGATCGTCTGTCCGCAAAGGAAAGTCAGGGAAGGGGTGGTTAGAGTCCAGTGTGGAGTTGGAGGCAAACCGTCTGGCAAGCATGTTAGCCTTCTTAGTTGCAAAGTAAACAACCTCATGATTGTTGGATAGTGGGGGAATTGTTGATTGCCCATTATTTACTACACTGTTGTAGATTTTCCAGAAGTCTCGGGTTCCTAATTTCTGTGCTTAGATGCGTTTTTTGGTGGTTTCAGTAAATTCTCTCTTAGCTGTCGCTATTTCTTTCAGTTATTTCTGGCTTCTATGTACTTATGTCTGTTTGAACTGGACTTATGTCGGTTAAATTTGCAGTATGCATGCTGCCTTTGTGCTATGGCAGCTGCACAAGTAGAAGTGAACCATTGGGGAGGGTGGGGTTTGCTATAGAATTTGTGCGTGGGAACATGTGCTTCTATTGCCGCTTTGAACCATTCAGTGGTCTCATTTGTGCAATATTCAACAGGAAGTGAAAAGATATTTTGCCATGGAGCATCTCTGATGAGGTCTCTGATGGTTTCCCAGCCAGCCTTTTTATAATATCTCATTTTGAGCAGTGGCTCTTCAGTTTTGGCTTTAGAGTTTAGGGCGATTTCAACCATTACCACTGCATGATCAGCGTTCCCAAGACGGCTGTGGGCATTCGTTACAGTCATCGGGAACTGTGGTCAAAAACAGATATAGAAGTGATGCATGTTCTTGCTGGTCTGGGAAACGGGTTGGAAACGTAACCATTTGTGATAGGAAATGAGATATAGAGAAGTTACATGTTGTGGTACCAGCTGCATCTGTGTAAGTAGAAAATCCAAGCCAGTTGCTGTGGTGGACATTGAAGTCACCAAATACATGCACTTGTGCGCTAGTGTTGAGGGAAAGTGCTGTATATGCTGTCAGACTTTATTAGAGTACAGTCCTGGGTCGAGGGAGAGCGGTAGAGAAAATAAAAGTAGCTAATGTTCTGTTGCATGTTAAGTCTAAAGCACATAAAGGCTTGATCGTCCGATTCTAGTTTAGTTTCTCTAGTCAAGGAGAGGGTGTTTCGAATGTAGACTCCAAGCCCATGCATATGTCTGTCAGAGTCCTTACGGCAGAGTGGGAGGTATCCAGGCATGTTAAAGTAGTTAGAAGGGATGGAGGAGTGTAGGTTAGTCTCACTTAGTGCTAAGATATCCGGGGTGTTTGTTAGGAGAAATGCTTCAACATCATTTAAATTAGTTCTAAGCGCACGGATGTTCGTAAAAGCCTCAAGGGAGAAGGCAGGTTGGTTTTGTATGTTTTAACCGTTAGCGATGAGCTTGGTGGGTCTTTGGATGCCTTTGCTCTTTACAGGCAGTTCCAGTAAAACAGCTGAACCAGAAGGATGGAACTTTCTCTGGATATGAGGCTTTTAGACACTAACTTTGTGTCTCCTTGAGACTTCATTTTAAAGCCTAAATGATTAGGTTAAGTTATGTCTCCCAGAGGCTTTTGAAGGTCAGAATTATCGACCTGTCATTAATGAACATTAATTATGAACTTCTGTAATGTCGACTCAAGTCGAAAATTGAATCTTTTCATCAGAAGGCATCATGTCAACCCCCTTCAATGGCTGTAATTAATCAGATCTTCGAATAATGCTATACCTGGATACCAGTTCCTGATGAAGAGAAAAGAACTACCTTTCGAGGCAAATCAGGCATTTCCTTTTTTCTTTTTTAAAAACGAATAAAATTTCTCAAATTTCAGAATGCTTGGTATGAAAGGACTCACCAAAGAACGGCTCAGAGAAGAATACCTTATTGAGAACGGAGCCGCCATAATTTCTTAACATCATATCACCTAAATGTTTGGTGAAATAAAGGCATTGAATCTCTACAAGCAGAGACACCTTTATAGTGTGCCAAAGATATCCTAATTACAAAACAGCCTCTTTTGAACATTTTCATCATATCAACTAAATATTTGAACTTTCATCAATTCAATTAGAATCCCTTGGAACTCGATTTATGCCCAATTAAAGGCACCAGAATTCTTGCCCAGAACACCATGAATTAACATGGATCCTTTCAAAGGAATATGAACTACCACTCCACCACAAGGAATTAAACTACCGGCTCTATTTGAGAGGCAAAACTGGCCCACCGTTTTGCAATGGACTATACCAGAACCAATGACTTTTCTTTGCCGTTATAACTGAATAAATTTTGACTTTAAAAAGGTATGGCTTTTGTAATTTGTGGATTTATTTTGCCTCTGCCAAGGAGTATGGAGTTTGTGAGAATTAAATTTCTCAATACAGATTCGAAAAAGTTGTTAAAAAAAAAAAAAAAAATAAAATAAAAATAAAATGGTTCTGGTATAGTCCATCAGAAGTCCAAAAGAGGCTATTTTGTAATTAGGATATCTTTGGCACACTATAAATGTGGAATATTTTGAAATAATGGAATGTTAACAGTTTTAATATTTTAAAAATTAATTAATGTGTACGAAGTTTCTTTTTCTTGGCAATTCAACTGATTATAGTATGTATTAATTCGAAAAAAAAAAAAAAGAACGCTATTAAAAAAAAACAAACAAAAAAAAAACAATATTAAATTTATAATTTTTTTTTAATTGCAACTTAAAGGTAAATTTTTGTTCAATACGCGTATTTAAATAAAAAAAAAGAAAAGAAACATTTTACTTATTTGAACTCTTATGTTTCATAATAGAAATTTCGATCGATTTAAATGTATTTTGTTCAAATTTCGAAAAAGAAAAATATGGGGGGGGGGGGCACTAAAAAAAAAAAAAAAATTTCCCCGCGTATATTTTACGGAAACTGCATTTTATGTAATTTCATTCTAAAATGGATAAGTATCGAAAATTTCACGAAAATCTGACCATTAGTTGATTTTTGTTAGATTTATTAAACACGGGTATGTTTTCACGTTCGAAATGCTTACTACAACGTTATTTTAAAGCGCCAATTATGTAAACAAGATTTTCGTCTTGCAATTTCATTATTTCGTACGATGAAAAAAATTTTTTTTTAAATTATTACCATTTTTCCCTTTTAAATGGTACAAAAGTTATAATTTATAATAAAGTTACATCGTTTTATATATATAGCCCCCCCCCCCCATGTATATAAAACGATGTAACTTTAAAGGTAAATTCTGTGGTGACTTTTGGAGGTTCCTAGTATTCAGAACCAATGACTTTAACAAGCAACAAAAGTTACTTTACCTATAATGCTCATTTTTTTTTAGTACTTTTCTTTTAGAAATAATTACGCAACATTTTAAATATAAATCAATGTATTCAAACGGTCCTTTGGAAAAGAAATATGTAAAATAAAGTGGTGAATGTAACCGAGCTATTTTAAAAATGGTATTTTCAAGTTAAATTCAAGCTTTTTTATTTAGGTGAAAGTACAGAATAGTTACAATATCCCCGCCAGCCCGGTAACATAAGTATCAATAAAGTGATTTTTAATATCGTATTCAGCTAAATCCATAACAAGCGACATTTGAATGAATGGTTTATTTTATTGATGCGACACCGTAATTACGTGATTAAAATTTTAGCAGACGAAAAATTGGGAGACAAAAGAGTACAGAGTTCCAAGGGGAGAGTGTTTTGGGTATTATTATACAAACACCGTGACAGCGTTAGGGTTAGGATTAGGGTTAGGGTTAGGGTTAGGGTTAGGGTTAATTCGCTGTCACGGTGTTTGTATAGTTTTACCGTGTTTTGTAACTATTCTGTGCTTCCACCTAACAATTCAATAAGATATCGCGAAGCTTGAATTTAACCAGAATTTAAAAATAGCGCGGTGGCAAAAGTGCAAAAGCACCAGTTTTTATACTCTCAAAGAATGAATAACCGGAAACGACAACGCTAAAATAAAAACAAAAAAGTTTTATCAGAATGGCCGGGATTCTTGAAGCCCATGATTATTTAGACCTACTGAAGTAAAGTATCCATAACAAAATGTACATCTTTTCGGAGAAAGGGGGCATTTTGATAGGACAGGGTTACTGTAAAGAAGCAAGCACCCAAACTTTAATATTAATTAAAAAAAAATTTTTTTTAATTACATTGCTGCAAACTTGGCCTTCGGGACAAGATCAAAGTGTAGTATCTGTTCTTCAGATTGCTGCACTTCTATTTCTTGTTCTCTTTCGGTGGAGGAGAAATCCTTCACGACTGAGGCAATTTTTATTTTTGTACCTTTTCTCCGCGTTAAAAAACGACCCTGGTGTCTAACTGTCCCGTGGGGTGGGGAGGCATAGTAAATAGGTACATTATTGCTGCAAACAGTAAATGTTTTGATTTTCAAATGGCTCTCGCCCAGTTTAGACAATTATGAATATGTCATTTTCCGTTTTGGTGCTAATGCAGAGAGTGATCCGCGCTATTTTTTAAAATCATATTCCCAAGTTTAAAGTTTTATGATATGTTTTTTTGGGTTTGTATTACTGTACACAGATTCGAAAAAGTTGTCAAAAAACAAATCAATGTTATCAAAGGCAAGATAAGTTACTTTTCTACATGACTGGATATAATTCAAATTCACGTGTTTTTATTCAATGTAACATGTTTATTCAGCTCGAAAAGCATACAGTGTTTACCGATGTATTGGAAAATTCAAAATGGCGCCCGAGTCTTTCTTTAACACGGTAAGTTCAGGAAAAGATGTTATAAATAATAAACTAGACAAAATAATGTTAGAAATTCGCTCAATATATATTACCGTGACATAAGTTGACATATATTCGGTGTTTTTTAAATAGTATTTTGTCTAGTTTATTATTTATAACACCTTTTCTCAAACTTACCATGTTAAAGAGAGTGTCGGGCGCCATTTTGAATTTTCCAATACATCGGTAAACACTGCATGTTTTTCGAGCTGAATAAACATGTTACATTGAATAAAAACACAAAAAATGTATGCAGTTTGGTAGAAAAGTAACTTATCTTACCTTTGATAATATTTATTTGTTATATATTTGTTGTTTTGACAACTTTTTCGTATCTATGTGTACAGTAATACAAACCAGTTTTTTTTTTATTCAATTAGAATAGGCACAAAACACCCTCCCCATGTTAAGAATAGCTTTTAAAATAACGTTATTATTTAGGCCCGGGGCGGATCACTCTCTGCACTAGTACCACTGTTTTTAATAAAAAAAATGTTTCATGAAAAACTTTCGTTTTCCTTAATTAAATCAAAACATTTTCAATTAAAAAAAATTACGGATAGAGGTTCTTTCACTTTATTTACTTTTTCAAAGTTCTTTCTGGAAGTAATTAATATATAGTTTAATTTTTGGGTGCTAATGCAAAGAGTGCTATTTTTTAAATCGTATTTCCACGTTTAATTAAAGTTTAATGATATGTTTTGTTTGTTTTTGTTTTTTTTATTCGAGTGTAAGGTTAAAGGTACAGAATATGTACAAAACGAATTACAAAACACCCTCCCATGTTAAGAATGGCTTTTTAAATAACATTATTTCAGCACGGATCACTCTCTGCATGTGTACCGAATTTTGTTATTTATTTCGAACTTCGGCCATAGTTTAAAATACCGATTTCTCCGTCGGATTTTAACAACAGGTGCGCGGAAAAAATAGTCTCTCCATTTTCGGCGATAAACTGTAGAAGTACCTTATTTTGTAATCATTGTATTTTTTCTTCAGTAGGGGGGTACCACTGTACCACACATTGTCTGACATAGTATAGTCTCGGCTCCATATATATATATATATATATATATATATATATATGCACACACACACACACACACACCAAATCTTCATTAGTTGTCATTGTGCCACCTGACAGTGAGGCAGGCACTAAGCAGTAATACAGAACCGTTTTAAAGAAAATGAGAAGACAATTTCAAACTTAATACCTGAGAAGTAGAAAATAAAAGACAAAATGCAACAATGTAAAAAAACGATTTTTTTTCCTGGACTTTGTTTTCATTTTGTATCGTTGCTTTTTGACTGTTGTAACTCATTACGGAACTTGGTACTCATGCAGAGAGTGATCCGTGCTGAAATAATAACGTTATTATTTAAAAAGCCATTCTTAACATGGGGAGGGGAGGGTGTTTTGTACCTATTCTCTACTTCAACCTTACAATTGATTAAAACATATCATAAAGCTTTAATTAAACATGGAAATACGATTTAAAAAATAGCGCAGATCACTCTCAGCATTAGCACCCGGAACTTTTAAATTTATCGAATCAATATTGGCAGCCATGGAACTGGAACTATACAAGCACGAAATGAAATAAAGATAAAAGTTTAAAGACAAAAAGTTAGTCACCAAAGTTAATTAAAAATAAAACAATGAATTAAACTGAACTTAAATGCTGTCTTGTTGCCGTTTTAAAAATTAATATATTTTTTTAATTAAGAGAAAATTAAAAAGAAATGAGCGAAAATAATCAAAACGTGTTTTTAACTTTACCTTTTTCTTCATTCATTGATAGCAAAGTGGAGGTAAAAAAAGAAGATAATCCATTTTTATTTCATTCATTATTTTTTCTTTGATAGAAATAATTCCTTTTTTTTTTCCTCTTACATATTCCGTTTGTTTTGTTTATAAATTTACGAAGAAACAGGATACCGTGGAGAAAAAAGTGTTAGGTTTAACTCCGATGAAAAGATTCACGCGAGATGTGAATTGTGTTGCGGATGGCAACGGCAACGCCGAAGTACAGTCTTTTTTTTTTTTTTTTTTTTTTTTTTTAAAGAAGATAAACAAAGTTTTTCTGCTGTTTGCGAGGGAGGAGAAGTGTTAGGAAGAAATACTAGAGAGGGGAGGGACAGAGGGGCAGAAGCGAAGAGAAGAGCAAGAGGAGAGAAGATGACGGAGGAGGAGAAATGCTGGAAGAGAACAGGAGAAAAGCGAAGTGGGAGGAGGAAAGGTGCTGAAGAGAAAGCGACAGTAGGGAGAGGGGGAGGGGGAGGGGGCAGCGAGAAGCCGGTGGAGAAGAAGTGATAAAAACAGAATAAGATTGAAGACGAGGCGGACCGGGTGGAAAAAAGAAAGCGACAGACCAGGAGAAAGGAGAGTAACAAAAGAGGAGAGGAAAAAGAAGAGAGAAACAGATGAGAAAGGGACAAAGATGGAGGAGAAAAAAAACATAAAAACAACGAAAGGGAGAAGGTAAAAAGAGAGAAACTGGCGGGGGAGAAGAAGTGAAAGAATAAAATCAAACAAAAGAGGAATAGGGTGAGGACCAGATAGAGAAGAGAAAGCGACGGAGGAGGGAGAATAAGAGAATAACAAAAGAAGAGAGGCAGTAAAGAAAGAGAAAGGAAAAAAGGAAAAGGACAAAGGTGGAGGAGAATAGAAAACGATGAAGAAGGAGCAGGAAGAGAGAAGGGAGACAAGAGAAGACGCGAGTGGGAAGAAAAAGTAATGATTAGAGAAGATGAGAAAAAAGAAGGACTTAGAAGAGAAAATAATTAATACAAAGAAAATACACCACGTCTGGAGCAATTTCCATAAAAAAAAGAGAGGGAGGAGGAGAAAGCAAAAAGAAAATAGAGTAAAAGAGAGAATGAGAATGGGACGAAGCAAGATGATGGGGCCATTAAAATGCAAAATAAAAATTGAACAATGAGAATTTAGTAGAAATCTATATATTAATAAATAAAACAGTAAATGTGTGTGTGTGTGTGTGAAAATATTTAACCGATAAACTTTTAAACTACTGATCACATCACACTGAAATTAAGAGGAAATAATATTCATAAGGAATGGTGTATAACAAAGAAAATCTTTGGATGGATGACTAATGCATACAAGAACATGGAGGCAAGTTGAAATGCAAAATGTTCATTTCAACTTGACGACATATTTCTATTACTTTTGTGCATGTGCAAATTCATTCATAGCTTAAAGTGGTTTAATTTTAAATGTTTCTTATCTATTTGTTGATGGCTCAAACGGTAGGGAACGTAACCGGTATGCTAAATGTTTTGGTTTGTTCGAACATGCTTTTCTTCACATATACACACCCACACGTACACACGCACATACGCACACACACACACACACGCATATACACATCCTCATACACACACTCACATTCATGCGCATACACACACACACACACACACACACACACGAGCTGTGACGTCACTTCCTTTAAAGTGAAAGCCAGACATGAGCACCTAGAACACTAACTCCAGTATAAAAGTCAACAAAACCTGTCAACTTCTCTTTTTCATCCGGACCAGCGTTCGAGCCGCTTAGTCGACGAACCGACCGCGCGCCCTAACGTCACTTTCCCTGCTACTGTAATGTGGGAATAAGCGCACGTACACTTTATACGCTTTCTCTCTCCACGAACTGGATTGACTTTCTCACTCTATCTCCCCTTCAGCTTTGGTTCATCAAAACAGACATGTGCGCGACTCTCTACTGATCTTAAACCTCTCTTTCTACAGGCGGGCTTGCCACTTCGCGTTTCTCTACTGCATTCCCCTTTCCTTCCACGCGCGTAGTCGTCAACGGTGGAATGAGCACGTGTACACCCAAAACTTTCATTTCTCAACAGAAAATAAACGACATGTTTATTTTATTCCAGCATTTGAGTTCTTTGTTTCCTTCATTCAATTCGTTTCATTATTTTTTCTTGTAGCGAGTTTAGGGTATTTATATCCTGGTCCATAACAGGTTTCAATTCTAACTAATGGCACCTAAGTCACATTTTAAAATGTAAACTTTTGAAATCAGTACTATATATTAGGTACAATATGATATTCAATAGAGAATTGGCTCTGTAATGATATGCATGAATTCAAATATAGTTAGGCATATTTTATGAATGGGCAAGGCGGAGTGCTCCTCGTAGTAATAAATAAGGCATTTTAACAATTTAAGTAAATGTAATAAAAGATACTATTCACACAAGCGGTAGCACCTCTGTTTAGTTTGTCACATGACAGAATCGGGGAAGGAAAGAGGAGAAAAGAAAAACTAAGTTTGTACATATTAGGTTGAAAAGAAAGTATTTGCAGAATTTTTAATTTTGATTTCAAATGATGTATTTTCAAATAAGTTTTCGTTATAATACTTTTACTTTATATATCATTTTAAAGAGCGTTTTTTTTTTTTTGTTCTATCTAATCGCTTAAATTACAATCGCTTTAAAACAATTATGTCTTCTTTTCAGAATGTTGAATACAAGATGGGAAAAAAAGCAAATTTGCAAAGTTTTTCTTATTTTAATTCAAGCAGGCCAAAAAGCTGCTCGCGATATCAACGAAGCATTTGGCTCAGGAACCACTAATGAACACACACCACAATGGTGGTTTAAGAAATTTTGTGGTGGCGACAAGAGT
The DNA here is from genome assembly GCF_053919585.1 of Euprymna scolopes. Lineage (NCBI taxonomy): Eukaryota > Metazoa > Mollusca > Cephalopoda > Sepiida > Sepiolidae > Euprymna > Euprymna scolopes. The sequence continues at coordinate 100,530,825 of NC_136499.1, read as the reverse complement.
CTTGAATATGATGAGCATAGTAGTCGGGCATCGGATGTTGATATGATCAATTAAGAGCCTTAGTGGAAGCCAATCCATGCACAACTGTTTGAAAACTTGCTTCTGAATTAGATGTAACATATAAAAAGATTTCCAACCACTTGAGTGAGATTGAAAAGAAAAAAAAAATTGATAAATTGGTGCCTCACAAATTGAACGCCAACCAAAAGAAATGCCATTATGAAGTGTCATCTTCCCTTCTTTTCTACAACAAGAAAGACACATTTCTCGACCGGCTTGTGATTTGCGATGAAAAGTGGGTTCTTTATGACAACTGACGAGGCTCAGCTCAGCTCAGTGGTTAGACACTGACGACGCTCCACAACAGTTACCAAAGGCAGAGCTGCACCATAAGAAGGTTATGCTGACTGTTTGATGGTCTGCGATTGGTCTCACCCATTACAGTTTTTTTAATGCAGGCGAAACCATTACGGCGGATAAGTAATGTCAACAAATGGATGAAATGCATCAGAAATTTCGACAACAACACCTAGTATTAGTCTCAAGGAGATGGTGGTTGCCGTTGATGGATACTTCTAATGAAGTACCCAAACATGGCAACCACTATCTCCTTGCCATTTGTGTAATAGTGATATCAGCAGAGGGGTGTAATAGAAAGTACTACTTACACAAGTGGCAGCACCTTTGTTTAACCTGTTAAACTTAAGTTTGTAGATGGGTTCTTTATATACAAAAACATTCATTTAGCTACAACCACTATCAAAAAATTCCCCCACTCTCTATCTGTGTATAAATCTAAATACAAGTTCCATGAACAAACTTCTTTCCTAGAACTGCCCATCTGTGAAATTCTGTTCTGCTGGCCTGCTTTCCAGTTGACTACAACATGGTCATCTTCAAGTCCAATGTGAACAAGTTCCTGTTGAGCCGTCTCCTTAAATAATCAAGTTCTACACAGAAAGTATGAATTGCGACATTAAAAAGGTAGTTGTGACAATTATTTTTTTTTTGTCAATAGTAAACAAAATTGTAAGTCATCCCTCCCCTCCCTTGGATAGGATGCCTCAGATGACATGCAATAAAACTATCCTAGTTTCTAGAGAAGAAGACGAAAGGAGAGCAATCGCTTTGTCGTTGCCAAGAAAAACAGGTAATACTTGAGAGGATGACCTCTTGAAGCAGAACAGATATTATTGTGTTAGTTAAGTCCCTTGGACAAATCGGAAGTTAGGAAGAGTTACTTCCCTTGTACATTTTCTCTCATGGCGTCTTTTGTAAATAAAACCTGTATTCTTTAGTTCTCGTTCTTTCTTATCCATTCTTTATCACAACCATCCTATCGGATTAACCTCCACAACATGACATGGTGTCAAAAGCCAGATAACAAGAACATATTTTTTACCAAAATGAATCAAACTGAAAATAATGAATATAAGCAGTGACATTTGTTTTTCCCCCACGAGTTAAAATAAAAGCGACGACCACGTGCGTAGCCACTAAACATGAAAGGTAAGATAGTTATCTTATACCAAATCGATATTCTTTAGCATGGCAGCTTCATCCCAACTTCCACCACCAACAATAGATTGGTCCAGTGCAAACCGCGCCAAATCAATAGATAGATTTATTCAGCAAGTCACGCTTCATTTTGAAGGCCCGATGCACAATATTAACGACGATATGAAGGTTAGATATATTTTTTATGGGCTGGTGTTGAAGGACAAGAAATAATTGACACATTCGTCTTTCAGCATGGAAAATAAAGGACAGTTGAAAACTACATTAAATACTTTAGACAGTATGCGAACCCAAGGTCGAATTTTTGCGTGGCAAGACATGAACTGCTGCAGTCCCGACAAAATTCAGATGAATCGGCACACTCATTTTTGAAACGGCTTTGTCAAATAGCCAAACAGTGTGAATAAAACCAAATAGTGGAGGATACCCTTGTAGTCGATCACTTCATATTCGGAATTTATCTAAAGTCAGCGCAAAAATCCTTAATCAAAAAAGGTAATGATCTGACTATAGCAAGACAGTAGTAGAGACAGAGGAGGTGACTTGCAAGCAAGTTGAAGTGATACACACTCCAGTGGAAGAGAGCAGTACATATACAATTCAAGATAGGAATAATAAAAAGACGATACAATGTGGATATTGAGGCAAAGGACATCCTCGAGGAGAATGCTTAGCAAGAGGAAAATTGTGCTTGATATGCAACAAAAAAGGACATTTTGCCAATGTTTTCCGCTCCAAAATGGGAGATAAAAAACAAATAGATAAAAGAACACAGTCACAGTGGCATAAAAACATGGCGATGCAAGGTGAAAGTAACATTAGTGGTTCTAGAGAAGACATTTATTTCCACACTATTCAACAGTTGCCATCATCACTACCAAAGCATATGCTAAATTAAAAATTGGTAATAGTCAGAGGCAAAAAACATCAATGTAAAGGTCGATACAGGTGCTATGAGCAACCTTTTACACAAGAAAATATACAAAAAACTACATGGAGTATCACTCAAAGCAACAGTTCTACAGGTAATCACCTTTGGTGGAACAACAATTGACTAATAAGAAAAAAAAATGCCATCTAGGGGTAAGATTCTGCGACAAATTTGTCGGTGCAACATTCCAGGCCAATATCGAAAGGCTACAGACATCATAGGAGTTAGGGCTAGTGACTCTAAACTTACCTGTGAAGTCAGTCAATATAGACAGTTCAAAACATCATCAGGTGCGAACAAACAATGACCAAGCATCACAAAAAAAAGGCAAAGCCGATTCCAATGCCAAGATTGAGTTGGAAAGGGAATTTAAATGAAAGAAAAAAAATAATTTGCGAATTTCCTGGCGTATTTGATGCTATTGCTTGTCTACCTGATGAATATACTATTTCTGTGGACCCAGAAGTACCGTCAGTTGTACACCCACCACAACAAAGCTTGATAGCTTTCAAAGAGAAGTTAAAAATGGAATTAGACTCCTTCGTGGCACAAGGCATACTATCTTCAGTGACTGAACTAACACCATGGGGGGGGGCTCATTTGTGTGTGTGACCAAAAACAACGGTTCAGTCAGACTATGCCTAGACCCTTGGAACTTAAATAAAGCGGTGTGCAGACCACATTGTGCAACTCCAACATTTGAGGACGTCACCACTGAGCTAAATGGTGCAAGATGGTTCACAACCGTCAGCATTAAATCTGGGTACTGGCATCTAAGACTGGACGAGAATTCCAGAAGACTTACGACATTTGCAACACCATATATGGTAGATGCATGTTCAACCGGTTTCTCACGGGAGTAAAATGTGCACAGGATGAATTTCAGAGAGCCATGCGAAAGAATTTCGTTGACCTTAAAAACGTCCTTACTATATATGATGACATAATCATATATGGATTCAAAGAAGATGGTAGTGATCATGGCGAAATACTTAAGCAACTACTACTTATGACAAGAGAAAAAATTGCAAATTCAACTCAGAAAAATTTGTGGTAAAAACATCCAAAATACCCTTTTTTGGTCACACCATTTCGAAACAGAGTACCAAACCTAATCCTAAGAAAATAGAGGCGATTATGTAAATGCAACAACCCAAAATGTAAAATGTACCCAATTGTAAAACCACTCACCAGTTTCCTAGGATTGGTCACCTGAACAAATTTTCACCACAACGCGCAACCTTGACATTTGAAACTTGGCTTTGCGATTTGATATCAAAAGAAATGAATTCACATGGTCATCCCAGCAACAAAAGGCATTTGAGGAAATCAAAAAAGAGATCGGAAAAATACAACACTTCAATATTTTGACCTTAAGGAACCCATTGTGTTGCAGGTGGATGCATCGACTGCAGGTACAGGTGCAGCTCTGCTACAAAAGGGGATGCTAGTTGCATTTGTAAACAAGACACTGTCGGGTCAAGAAACTCAATACTCAAACATCGAGAAGGAAATGTTAGCCAGCGTTTTTGGCTTGGAAAGATTTCACCATTGTGCGTGGGGTTTCAAAATAATAATCCACACAGATCATAAACCATTGGAATCGATAGCGCTAAACAACTTATCATGCGCACCCTCAAGACTTGCAAGGATGCTACTGAAAGTGGAAGGATACGATTTCATTGTGAATTATACTCCAGGAAAAACAATAACGATTGGGGATAGCCTATCATGAGTATCACTTAGACCTAGCAAGCACATTGAAGTAATTGACCTTAATGTCCACAGTATGATGAACTACCTTAATTTAGAATAGAGAATATCAGGGTTGAGACATTGCAAGACCCATTGCTAAAAGAACTTGCAAAGATAGTAATGTCTAACTGGCCTGCAAATCGAACTGACTGCCCAAGCTGCCTCTTACCAATTTAGAACTTTAAAGATGAGATTAGGGTTCAAGATGGTATTTTGCTAAAGAGCAATAAAATCATAATACCAGCCTCCCTACAAAGAGGTATATTAAATACTTTTGCATGCAAAATCCGATCCCGCATTTTGCTAATTCCTACCCTCTAATGAGAAGGAAAGTATTTCTTCGAAACTCTGCGGATGAAGGACTATCCACTTATTTAGTGCTTCCTTTTCAAATTAAATATGTTTTTAACCTTTTTTCAAGGTGTTTTTTTAACATGTTTTATTAATTATTTGCTCATATATATATATATATATATATATATATATATATATATATATATATATATATATGTATAATATAAAGCTGAACGTCTGTGTGTGTGTGTGTGTGTGTGTGTGTGTGTGTGTGTGTGTGTGTGGTCACGAATAGGTTCTTATATGGTTGACTATTTAAAAAAAACTGATTACATATAATGATAGAATATGTATCGAGGATCAGGAATGGCAGAATGGTGGTTCATAAAATTTGTGGGGTCTGCGTTTGCACCTGGCCCCCAAAGTATGGAAATAAAAAATGAAAAGGAAACGTTTACAAGGGTTTTTGATATAGATGTACATAATAATACTTTGATAAGTATGTTTCAACTTAAATAGGGATGGTATAATAAAATTGTGGGGTCTGCGTTTGCGCCTGTACACCATGGAAATATGGCACAAACTTTAACAAAGACTTGTCATATCTATTTCCGTAAGTATACTTTGATAATTATGTTTCAGTTTGAAGAAATATGGTATAATAAAATTATTGGGTGTTCGTTCGTGCCTGATCTCCATAGAATGTAAATATGTCACAAAGTTTAACAAGGTTTTTTAAAAGGGGTGAGGGTCCACAATAACACCTTAACTTTAATCTTAATTCACGCTAGTTTTATTTATTTTTTTGAGTTGAATCATATTCTGTCGAATAAATTCACCTCATAAATTCACGTTCTTATTAAAGTGAAAACCAAAAAAAAAAAAGTCGGAACTTTAGACAATTCTTTTGCAAATTTTGCATAACTCTGTTTTTTCCTTCTCCACTTGCACGTGGCACTCTTTCAAAAACAGATAAATAATAAAAAATAAGAACGTTACTTGTTATCATGTCAAAAGAAGGAAAAACTCCTGCTCACATGATTATGTGTCTTTTTAAAAACATTTACATATTACCTGTTTATTTTTATTTATATATCTGTTTAAGCTTTTTTTTTGTCAGTGTACTAGAAGGAATTCAGTTGATTACAACCCTTTCTGCGTGTTCTTTACATTACAATAGTACAACCCTGAATCCGACGGCGCAATACTACACCGTTCAATACTGTAAAACTGAAACAAAGCTGTTCTGCTTTAAAAGGGCGCCATTTTCTTCTTATTCATATTTATATCGATTCTTTGCTTTAAAAAACTAAAGTAATTACGTGTTTACTTTTTTAATATCCCATTTTGCTGTTTCGGATTATTTTACTAAAGTAAGTAAAGCTTCATTATTTTTCAAAACTGTTTTTGTTTCTTTGTTTTTCATCGATATTATTTAGTAAGAGTGTTTAGCAGAAAAGCCAACAAACAACTACCCGAAAAAATAAATATACAAGAAATAAATGTTACCATAGTCAATAAAAGTTCAGTTCATGTTTTTTTTTTGTTTTGAAATAGGTTTTAATGCTCTTTACTTGAAATAATTTCAGCGAACCAAAATTAAAATGAAATTTGAGGCGATAATTTCTTAAATAAATTTTTATGTAAACTACACATGCCATAATCGAATATTCCTCAAGCACAAAATAACGGAAAACATTAAAATATGTTTTTAAATATTCCTTACGTTGACGGAACTCTCTTAAATTGTTAACACAAAATGCTCAGGTGCCTCTCCTTTAAATTGAAAATGGGGCTCTCCATTTCAAAGTCGCTACCATTTTGAGTTTTTTTTAAATTGTTCGTGAATTAAAAAAAAAATTTTTTTTTACAAACTACTTAAAAATACAAACCAATGAACTTTTCTACCATAAAAGTAACTTTTATTGACTATGGTATCATTTATTTCTTGTATATTTATATTATTATATATATAACATTTTCTCTTTGTAAGGAAACATCATTTTGTTGGTCACTCTTGGCTACGAATAGAAACAAAGTTGATACAAAAAAATATATTTTCGCGAAAATTATCTTTATTTTCATCATATTTTGCTTTGGGTAAAATTTTTGAGTATCAAAACCTATCTCTTTACAACCCCCTCGTTTTTATAACCCATCATACTTTCATCAATCACAGTTCATTTTCTGTAGGCTGTTTTTGAACTCAGTCAACGATGGGTACTTCTGCTAGTATATATATATATATATATATATTAAATTAAGAAACCTCACTTATTTAGCTTGTCATCATAGAAAAATTGCCTCATCATTTTCACCAAGAATATAAAAGTTACTTTCGATCATGGAAATATACATGATGCAAACACATGTTTGGTAAAAAAGTTGTGTTAGCAGTCACAAAGCTTAAAACTGTATAGGCCAACATGTGTAAGTAATATACACATTGCTAGTGGCATTGTGTATGTGTGTGCGTTGGTTTACCTTGTTTTTGTTAATGCATATAAAGCTGTGAGTAGTAATTCGTCTCTGTCCACTTGACTCTGGTTAGTGTGTACGAACCTCTACATAAGATGAATAACGCTTTTCCTCTCCTCCGACCAAAGGCTGAAGGGGGGATGGTATTGAGCAGTCGTCCTGTAGTCTTGTTCAATGTGCAGCCGGTGAATTCTGGAGAAAACTGATGTTGTTAATTCGTTCTTATAAAATTTTCTAAGTTAGCAATGGCTTATTACTTTCACATAGACGTGTTACTTTTTTTTTAGTTTCAAACAGTTTTTAAGTTTTTATTGGTTGGAAAATATTTGGAGTTTACACGTTTTTGTGAAAACTGACTTGAGGAAGAGAGCAAATCTCAACAAAACGGAGAAAGAAAAAAAGGATTTCAGTAAAGCAACTGGCCCTGACGGTATTCCAATTATAGTACTCAAAAAACTTCAACCTGAACTAGCGCCCATACTTACAAAACTGTTTAAACGTTGTCTTAAGGAGAATAGTTTCCCATCTCCCTGGAAAATTTCATTAGTATGCCCTGTATTTAAAAATTCTGGTGATCGCTCATCCACGTCTCAGTACAGGCCAATAAGTCTCCTGTGCGTCATGAGTAAGTTGCTGGAATCTGTGTTAAATACAGAAGTAATCAACCATCTAAACAAAAATAACCTTCTTAGTGACACTCAATATGGTGTCCGTTTTGCTAGATCTACAGCAGATGTGCTTACAGTTATATCTCATAGGATTAGCGAATCTCTCGACAGAGGCAATCTTTCTAGAGCAATTGCTCTTGACATATCTAAGGCCTTTGATAGGGTATGGCATAAAGGTTTATTTCAGAAGATCTCTAGCTATGGTATAGCTGGAAATGTCTTCTCAATTAATAAATCATTTCTTTCTGATAGGTTCATAAGAGTAGTAGTTGAGGGGCAAAAATCAGAAACTCACAGTATTAATGCTGGTGTCCCTCAGGGGTCCATCCTGGGTCCAACTCTCTTCCTGATCTACATTAATGATCTTCCAAATCACATCCTTACATCATTTGTAGACATTTATGCTGACGGCACTACCATTTATGGTAGCACATCTAAGAGATTAAATGACCAAATTCTCTCCGATTTTCTTTCCTCTGATCTTGAGCATGTAGTACAATGGGGAAAAGAGTGACTGGTTACTTTTAATGCATCTAAAACCAAGCTTCTCTCTTTACATCATCAACATTCTGATCCACATCTGGCATCAATTGAAATGAATGGCTCTCGTCTTCAGGAGGCCTTAAGTTTTGACAAGCTTCTGGGCTTGACCATTACTCCTGATCTTAAATGGAACACGTGCATCAAATCTGTTGCCAAGGCCGCTGGAAAAATGGTGAGATCTTTCTATCGATCCAGTAGATATCTCACTGCTGATGCTATTCTCTATCTATATAAGAGCCAGGTACGTCCAAGGATGGAATACTGTTGCCACATCTGGGCAGGAGCTGCTAGAAAGGATTTGTCCTGTCTTGATAGAGTTCAAAATAGACTTCGTAGCCTCGTAGGAGATGTCCTTTTCTCTTCCCTGCAACCTCTATCTTAAAGAAGAGATGTTGCGAGTTTGTCTCTTATGTATCGTTATTTTCATGGAAAGTGTTCGACTGAGCTTCAATCTATCGTCCCCCCCTCGCCTAACTTTCACAAGAAACACTCGTCTAGCTGAAAGCACTATCAATAATTCCCCCCACTCTTTATCTGTACCTAAACCTAAACGTAGATTCCATGAAAAAAGCTTCTTTCTTAGAATTGCACGCCTGTGGAATTGTCTTCCGTTTTCCTGCTTTGCGGCTGACTACAATATGGTTGTGTTCAAGTCTAACATAAATAAGTTCTTGATGAGCCGTTCCATATAAGTTATCAAATTTCCCGAATTTTCATTACTAATGATTACTATATTGTCCAATTTCTACTGTGCACTCTTTAACCCTTATCCTTGAGTGGCCTCTTGGCCTTGATAATGTGGTGATGCCTGAGTAAAAAAAAAAAGAAAAAAAAATTAAAGCTATTTGCTTTTTAGCGTTCATAGCAATCACTTGGCGATTGAGCCGCCATAGATGCAAAGGATATCAGCCCATTAGACCAGGTGAAATTAAGCCTATATTGAAATTTATTATGGAAGGACCGGCTATTCCTTTTGCACATTACTAAGAGTTAAACATAACAAATATCACAACATAAAAAACGCTACGATTATCACAATTGCCCAGTCTCCGTTGGACCGATTGTCAAGAAGGGGTCTTCGACTAATATAATTCGTCTATTCTTCTCTTCAAGATTATCATAGATGTACAGTGTAAGGGAAATAACTCTATCAATAAGCATTCCTTAATTCTCTCCCTTACCTTATTTAAATTTCGTACGAGTTATTGACGTTGGGTAAAAGATGAACTTTTTAAATATTTTTAATTGTACTGTTCAATTTGGAGGAGGATGGAATGGATGCCGCAGTAAAGATTATCCTTATTTAAGTTTTATGATAAAGAAACAATGAATGCATTGGCAATATACGCAAACGTTACTATTGGCGACATAAATTATTTTAATAGGGAAATTGAGATTTTGCCTGTCTATTCACCAGTCACACTTTTTTAAAAACGAAATGGCAATTTCTAGTAAAATAGAGTTACTTCCCTTCGACGAATCAGTAATTCTCCCGCATTACCAACACAATAAATACATTGAAGAATTTGCAATTACGAAATGCCATAAACCTTAATTACTTTTAGAAAGAAAGAATATATATGGGTAGGTGTATCAGAATCAGCCATTAAAAATGCCGTATATGAACTTGAATAAATCAACACTATCTTTCGAAGCTTATAACTACTGGAAAAATATAATTCAAACCCTAATTCTTTTTCAAATAAAGTAGCAAAGACCAATATTAAAAAAAATAAATAAATAAAAAATAACAAGTTTAATAGCAAATTAGGCAATATTTGTTTTTTTAAATCGGGTTTCTTTAAAAAAAAAAGATTTAAAGAAAATCAACGAAATTTTACTTAGTTCAATTATAAAAAATATAAATTCCAAAAAATCACTTACCTATAAAAAATTCTATTCAATGTATACTTTCATTGTTCATCGTTAAGAATTTATCCATATTTATACTGATATTCCATGTTCTTTTTAAATAAAATACTCTTTTAAACAAGGATTAAAAAAAACAAAACAAAAGAAAACGCAAACTCAGATTTATTGAGTGTTCAAATAAAGGGAGAGAAATCTCTGATTTTTTTCACGATTATCTTACGGTGACTTACTTAAACGCCGGAATTAATATCTCTTTTTATTGCATGTATTTTTGGGCCTCCGTGGCTGAAAAAAAAGCACAAATTCACTTATAAGTTTTTGCCGTTAAACAAAAAATCCAGTCGACCAATTTTTTTTTTTTTTTATTCTCTTAATGAATACACGAGTTTTTGATTATTATATCTTATTTCTACTTTATCGAGTGAATTTTTTTTTTAAATATCTAAAAAAAGAAAACATTGAATGAAATAGAAAAAATTGCCGTCAGCATCCGGTATTTACTTGACAATATAGGTATAACACGAGCTTTCATTTAAAAAAAAAAATCAACGTGGTTTAAAAAAAAGGTTTTGACACTTTGGACTTTACAGGTAAATTTCCAAAAACACTTCTTTTTTCTGTTTTAAATTAGAATATTTTATTTATTGATCTTTTATCTTCAATTTGTGATATATAAAACTTTGGTGAGTAAATTAATTATTTGAATTTTAATAGACATTTCAAAATGGGGGGGGGTGAACTAAAAAAAAAAACGTTTGTCTAAAATATTATATTAGGTTTATTGGAAAGGGCATAAAATTTCACATTGACCCTGAAAATATCCTAAAAATTGAACCAATAGAAACATTTTGATAGATTTTTAAAGTTTAAAAATTGAAAAAAATTCATTTCGTAAAATTCAATTGATTTCATATGCAAAAAAAATAGTTGGTTGAACGCGCACCGGCACTGTGTAAACACTGTTTTTTAAAAAATAATATTTCTATTATTTTTTAAACAACTTTAATAGTTTATTTTGGAAGTATATTCCATACAGAAAATAAACAACAACTTTAAAAAGAGAAATTACGAGTTTTTTTATATTTTATTCAGTTTTCTGTTAGGGATGTCAAAAATTCCCCCCAAATTCTGATACACCTAATATATGGGTGTTAAGACCAACACATATCTTTTAAAATAATAGAGTTATCTCTTTCGGCACAATGACAGAGATTACAAAATTGAGTGCAACTACATTATAATAGCAAAATTCGAAATTTTTCATATTGAATTTCAAGGCAAACTAAAAGTCTATACTTAATTGTCATGTTACAGTAATGACTATATCCTAAAATTACAAAAAACAATAAGGTAGAATAATTATGAAATACGAGCCATGAAGTTGTTTTTGAAAGGAAATCGTTTCCCAGATGATGCAGCCTTGATATCTGAAGTCACGTTGTGGTTGGAGGACCAACCTGGGGTGTTCTACAAAAATGATCTCCAGAGCTGCATCAAACGATGGGAGAAATGCATAACTCTGGGTGGTTCCTATGTAGTGAAAGACTAATAACTGTGCCAAGTTTCGTTACTCTACTGCTATGGGAAGTGGGCCAGGGGCATCACTTATTGCACGCCTCTCGTAAAACATTTTTTTGGGGACTAAAATTGACGAAAATGACATGTTTGCTAAAAAAAACAAAAACAAAAACAAAACACCCCCCCTCCAAAAAAAAAAAACACCGGTGAGTTCCAAAGGGAGATAAATAGCATTTAACTATTATCAATTTTTTTAATGGTGCATTTTGCCTTGTTTTTAACATAACTGAGTTACTTCCCTTGTCTTCCATGTCTTCCCAAAGAAATATGGTGCTGGTTTTTAGGATAAAGATCGAAAACTCGTGTGTTTTAAAATAATGCGGTAATATTTAAGTACTTCTGACAGGGCAATTAAGTAGATCTCATATATCGGGTTCCATTCGATATTCTTTACAGATTCCTGAGTTCAACAGAAAGGTTCCCAAGTTAAACAAGGTACACCTGAAGGTCTGAGGTTACATTGGTTAAAATGTTGCGAGAATATCACTAGAGATGAGAACAATAGTCTGAAGAATCCAAATAATACGAATTATCAAATCCTCATCTCAAAAATTTAGAACCTTTGCATCCAATCAATTGCTTAAATTGCAGTAAAAATGATTGGATCATTCTATTACTCCAGAAAAAGTCTGACTCCTGATGCAATCCTCTACCTGTATAAGAATCAGATACATTCTAAGATGGAATAGTGTGACCACATCTGATGATGTGCCACACATTTTTTTCTGCTTTGACAGAGCACAAAATCAGTTCAGTAATCCAGTGGGAAATGATTTCTTCTCTTTTCTACAACTCCTTTTTCCGCAAAAGAGACATTTTATTTATTCATATTTTTTTATATGGAAATCGCTCCAGGCAAAGAATAAAGCAATTAAGGAGTAAAAAAAAACAACAACAACAAAACAAAACAAAACAAAACAAAAAACATGTCACTGTGAAAAAACACTAAATGTTATATGGATAGATTCTAATCCAGAAAACAGCAATTCTTTCCCTTTTTGTGATTCATGGAATGTGAGGACTAAAGGATGAAATAAGGAAAGCAAGAGTTGCAAAGTTGCCAAAAGTAAATCTAAGGTTCATTTTTTACTCTCGATAAGCATTGCTTGTCTCACTGTAATCTATCATTATTTCTATGGAAGGTTCTCGACTGAACTCCAATCTCTGCTTCCTACTTGGAAATTATTCTTAGCAAGAACTACTCCAACCTCAACGAATTTTCTTTTTTTCCTTTGTGTACCTAGCATCAAACAGAATTTCTACAAACGGACCTTCTTTCCAAGTACCTTCCATCTGTAAAACAACTTACCATGAGATTACTTCCCTTTAAACTGCAACATGGTTGTTTTTAAATTCAGTGTCAAGAAATACTTATCATAAACCATACTTATACCTGTTCAGATTTTAGCCATTCCATTCATCTTCTTTACTATTTAATTGACCAACCATTTGTCTTATAACTATTATCTTCCAAAGAATAATACAATATATATATATATATATATATATATATATATATATATATATATATATATATATATATATATGTTATTTGAGAAGGACAACCGAGAATTAATAAAATAGTAATCAACGTTTCATCCCTATTTCAAGGCACATCATCAGGATTTCGTAGGAAAAATGTAGAAGAAAAACGATTACAGCTCACATGCGAGTGAAAAAGGAAAAAATCCTAAAGTCCTTCCCATTCTGGGCCGAAACTATAAATATGTGTGTGGAAAGTTGGATTATTCTATGCTTATATACACATTAAAACGATTATTCAAATGCATATGTACATTTTTTTTTTTCATTTTTTATCTTATTTATTTTGTTTAAATTATATGAGGAGAGACGGTTAAGGACATATACACTAATTACCCAGGATCTGTATTCATATTTTGCTCTCTGATTATTATATTTCCTATAATAGTGGTTAAATTATAGAAACCTTATCTTTGCATGATGGTGCTAGTATTAGTTCCCAGGAAAAGATCTCCCCATCAACTCTAGTAGAGAACAGAAGAAGATTAAAAGAGAGACATCTAAATTCTGTGGTCTGAAATCTTCATCCTACCTCAACCACAATCCTTATTTGCATGAGTTTGAAAGTACTATGATTAATTTGGTAAAGAGGATTAAAGTAAAAAAAAAAACATAAACACCCTTTCAACCCAATCACTAGGAAAATAAACAATTTTGCCAGAAAAGTTGTCCCTAACGATGAGATAAAAACACTATTATATACTCGATTACCCCACTTATAAAACACTTGTAGCTAAATAAATCATATAAAATATAACACTTTAGATAGCATAAATCTGGATGACAAAAATATACTTAAAACAATGAAAATTCATAACTATATAAATATTCTAACCCCAAGAACTCCAAGGTTTACACTAAAAAACCACAAACCCAATTTCCATGGTAAGACTACTATTAGGTTAATTTGCACCTATAGTTCGGATTTAGGAGCAGTAAATAAAAGAATTCTTGGTAGAATCATCCCATCCATTAGGAAAAAGTATCCCTCCCTCTCTGGCAATGCTCAGATACAGTTATAAAATGGTTCTTTAACCTTAAAGATAAGCAAATGATGAGCTTTATAACATTTGATATTGATAATTATTACCAGTCAATTTCTCCTATCCTTCTAAATAATGTCCTCATCCTTACAAAAAAAAAAAAAAAAAAAAATGCTCTGATCTCACGGACCTAGAAATTAAATTAATCCTTTTAGACGACCCCCCCCCCTCCACTACGTTTGACAATAAAATTTGGACTAGGAAGGACACACCCAATAATTTTGATATTCTCATTGATCTTCTATCTCTGTATAAATCACAGATTTAGTCAGCCTATATCTGTTGAAAGAACTCAAGCTCTTATTTAAATCTATCCAAGGAGGACTTTATAAGGATGCCGCACTCCTTATTACTAGAACTAGATCGAGAATATAATAATACCATTAAGAGGCTACAACTCCTTTTTCAACAACTTTGGCCTCACCATAACTATTAACCTTGATAAAAAACATCAAATCTTTTAGACATTACTCTAAACTTAATGTCAGAATCATTTAGCCCCTACCATAAACCTAACCTATCTCTCTTCTATGTCCATAAATTTTCAAACCCCCCTAATTCGATTATAAAATCAATAGTTCCCTCAGTTTCAAACAGAATATCTAAGCTATCAACAGACAGAAAACCTTTCGACCAAAACCTTGCCTTTTTCAATAAGGCATTATTAAATTTAAGATACTCTGAGAAGACTAAATTCACCCAAAACAGTCTCCCCCCCCCACCGGACCGCCTTAACTCCGTAATCACACATAATATAACATGAAAAAGAACAAATCCAAGCTCTTCACCCAATTTAGATAGTAATTTAAATAACATCCCTATAACTAACAGGCGTACGTTAAGACGGTTTTGGGTAACAAAATGGTGGGGATCATTTGGTTGAGTACGCCTGTTAGTTATAGGGATGTTATTTAAATTACTATCTAAAAGAAGAAAAATATCTGGTTTAACCCCTCCCTCCTTTAGCAGTAACTTAACTAATGTACCTAAGGAATTCTTTACAATTGTAGAAACATCATTTAAACACCCACATAGATGTAGCACTATTTTAAACAAAAACTCAATTAAAACATCATATTCTACTATGCCTAATATAGCTCAAACAATAATAGCATCTAATAATAAGAAAATTAGAATTTCTCAATCTGGCCCTCCCCCTGTACACTCACTACTAATTGTAATTGCTGGAACAAATTGAACCTGTAGATAATAATTGCATAAACAAGGATGTAATCTATGCTTGTACGGTACTGAATCATATCCAAATGCTCCTCCTGTGTTCCTAATAATCTTAACCTTAATCCAGCTCTTCCTCAAGTAAACATTCAAAACTCATTTTTATCTCCCTCCCAAATTAGTTCTCTCCCAATTGCTAGTGAAAATACTAACTATGCTAACCACCCTACAAACCCTTCGGATATATTGCTGACTTCTCCTACAACCATGATCCAAACCCGAAATATCCATAACCAAACTATTTATAACAACTCTTCTTTACCTAATTTTAATAATAGTAATCATACAATTAACATTCAACAAACACACCCTAAAACCCATATATTGGTTCAACCTCCATGCTAATAAAACTCCGTATTCCAAATCAGGTCCATTCATTTAACATGACCAACAAAAAAGAGTACAACAATTTCTACATTAATTAAAAATCTTAGGACTAAAAACATAAGCTTCTCCATTAAATGGTCAATACTCCAAAAATCTGAATCCTAGCACCAAGTATTGCTAAAAACATCTGAATCCTGGTGCCAAGTATTGCCAGCTTTGTATATCGGAAATTATAAGCATTATCACCTTATCCCAAAGTTTTAACATCATTAATTCTATAAACGAATTAATTTCAAACTGCAAACATATGAAAAAATACAAGTATAGCCAATTCGAAATTGCTGGACTTCCATCCCATTTACCTCACTTTTGAGTCATTGGCTGGTAATTTTTATATCACACTAACATGTAATTTCCCATTTACCTATAATCCCCTTTTCTCCTTCATTTATCATTATTTAAATACTATTATCCCCTCTCCTTATTGCTTGGATAGTTTCTGTTTTTTTTTTTTTTTATCTTTATGCCGTTTTCATTAGACTATTACCATTTAGCTCAAATCTCCTTTATACTCTTCTCATATATCCACCCGTACCTTTTTATTTACTTCCTCTACTTTTTAACTCTAAGGAACTCCCAATTTAATGCCTTGGTGCTAACTTTCCCTTCGCCATTACAAGTTTCTCCTCTACACCTTCTATTCTAAACCGCTTTATTTTCTACCATTCAATTCTATAAAAACTTTATTTCTTTACTTGTTTTTTCTCCTATATCTCATTACTTCCTGATTCTTTTTAATACATTAACCCATAACTTTACTTTCACCGATTATTTTACCCTTACCTTATTTTAATATGAATTGCCATCTTCCCCTTTACATCCTCACTTAAATTTATTTCCGCTTTAATCCATCGCTCTTTTTCATTTGCAATACCCCCTCCTTTACAACCTGTTCGAGAACATCATATTCATTTCACCCCTCTTTATTCTCTAACTAGATACACATAAGTTTGAATGTCATACATTCTTCAGTTTATACTTTCTCAACATTTTTTTTTATCAATTTTAACTCTTCTTTCATACACGGCTTATTCCTAAATATTACCTTTATCAATTTTTTTTTACCCATGTATATATATATATTTCTTAATTATACATCTTCCTGAATCTACTTATTTATTTATCTTTTACCGTTTTCCCCCTATTTCAAACAATCTTTCTTCAGACCAGGTAACTTGACATCTCCTATTTTAGGCTTCTCCCCTTCCCATCCCGATTTTCCTAACTCCTTTCCCCTCTCTAACTCCGCGTCTCTGTCCATGTAATTCTTTTTAAGTACATACATTAACTAGCATGATTGCAAAACTCCCCTCCCCTAACTTTGACCTTATCAACCCTCTTTCCCCCATTGCTTTTAATTTCCACCCATTCGCTATTTTATGATTTAAATTGGCCATGGAAGGTTGGTTTGTCAATATTGTTTTACTTCATATCTAGTTATTTACTTTTCATCTCTTTTTCATTTGAACTCTATATTTTTAAAATAAAACCTCATATGTCTCTCTATGCAAGAACATTTAATTTCATAGATTGGATTTTACTCCCACTCTTCAATAGAAGATTCATCTACACAAGCTTTTCATCACTTCTCCAACCCCGGATATTTTTTTAAAAAGATTATAAAGGATATCTTACTGAACTCTTCTTGGATTTACTAATCGCCACACCTATTACAAACTTTTGAATCTCACGAGATATTTGCAACCAAAATTATTGGATATTGTTGAGTATTCTTTTTCTTTTTTCCTATAAACTTTTATTTTTTCAAAAAGCTTTTATTCTCGGCCGTTTTCAAAATTGAGCTAACCAGCAAAGATAGATTTTTATCTATACTTACCTTTTACTAAAGTTTTTTCCTCAGAGGAGAAGAGCCTATCTTTGAAACTCCATGGAATAAGAAACCTTTCACCTTTATTTCATAGTCTTTGTTTTGAATGAAATATAAATTCAATTATACAATATCTTGACGTTTTATACTTCTAAAATAGACGTTTTCTTGTCTACTAATTCTATTGTTGATCCTTTCCAATTTCTGAATAACGGTCTTCACTTCTGGTAGGAACTGGCTGATGTAATCGCCATATTTTTTATGAGTCCGAGTACTTTCCAACCACTCGGGATTCATCGTCAGGGATAGTTTAATCTAATTGGTTTTGAACAATTTATATAATTTAAAAAAATTATATAAATTGTGAAGTGAAGATCGTAATTCAGAAGTTGGAAAGGATCAAAAACAGAATTAATAGATAAAAAACGTCTATTTTATTTAATGAAATATGCTTAAAAGAAAAAATACTGCACACACACACACACACACACACACACACACACACACACACACACACACACATATATTTAGAGAGAGAGAGACAGAGAGAGAAAGAGAGAGAAAGAAAATAAATTACAAAAAGTTATATTCCAAAATTCATGATGTTGACCATCTTATAATTTATTCCTTTAATTCAGTTGACTTATACAATTCTTGACAGTATCTGTTTCGTAGTGCAGAATCAATCACTTAATTATTATATCAATCGGTGAATCTATTCTGCACATAACTCATCAGAAGAAATAGCAACAATCAATCTGTCAAAAGGAATTGAAGTGTAATTTGACGTGATTAAAATCTGAAAATTGGAAGAGAAGCTGCAAATACCTTTTTATTTTTCAATTACGCCATATTGAATTCATATATATATATATATATATATATATATATATATATATATAGAGAGAGAGAGAGAGAGAGATAGATAGATAGATAGATAGATAGATAGATAGATAGATAGATAGATAGATAGATAGATCGCACTAGCAGGAACAAAGACATCCAATGACCAGGAGCAGCTACTGATATTACAACATCGATACATAAGTGATAATGGCACTGACCTGTGCTTAGCTACGATATTCAATCGACTGCTAACGATGCATTAAGTTGTCAGAAACTATGCTGTTTGTACCCATCCATCCACTACGATATACAGTTTATTATAGCAAAGAATTATGGAGCAAAACACATTGGCCAAGGAAATAGCTACACTAAGATAGAGAAGGTCAGAAAAAATTTGACAGATCAGATATGGAAATATGTAATGAAATATCTATGAAAGGACTACAAATGACAAACTTAATCCAAATTTCATTCACAGTCATACTAAGTTTAAATGGGATACAAACATTCCTTCACAAAAAGGATAATCATGACATTGCAACACAATGACAACAAAATGTTTCCTCTGATCACAGCACAAACTGCTGCCCTCAACTTTATTCACATGCAATATATAAAGGTTTGTGTCATCAGCTGTTACCAGCAATTGGTGACGGTAGTTGTCCAAATGACTCACAGGGATTAATTACTCTCTCTTTCCTAATAACAGCAGCAGCTAACACGAACGTCTTTGTTCTTTCTTTCTCTGACAGCAGTAGCAACAACTAACACAGATGTCTTCATAATTCATTTCCATGACAGTGGCAGCAACAACTAACACTTTGGCCTTTCTTTCTCATAGCAGTAGAAGCCGTTTGCTCAATGTTGGCAACAAAACATTTTAATGACAAGACTTTGCTATTTCTTCTTCTTGGAAACTTCTTATCAACAAGAGGATATTTTCATCCATTGAATTTCTTCAGTAAATCTTTAATTTAATATTCTGTGTCTTTCTTGCTACCATATGCTAATTTTTATTATTGTGACGGTCGTTATTGGGTATTAAGATACAATACCTTATAACACCAAATACAACAACTGGTGCCAGAAGTTTATGACAAACAACAGGTACAAAAAGTCACAAATATAACATATATATATATATATTATAATATATATACTCACGTCAATACTCTGAATCCCATTAGATCACCAAAGTTAAGTAATACTAAGCCTGGCTATTACTAAAATGGGTAACCATTTAGGAATATTAGGTGTTTTATGTGTTCTCTGCTTATCTCGGCATTGTTTCCAGTCGTTTTGAACATCTCTATGCCATTGAAATCAAACAATGCCGATTCAGTAGAGGTGTGTTTGGTGATTGTGCAACCCCTGCTTCACAATCTCACATGCAATCTTTTACATGCAATATCCATTATCTCTTTAGATTGAACAGAGCCTTCTTACTATAATGATTAAACTACGATGATAGTGGATTTGCTATATGCTGCTAAACCATGTTTGGTCTAGTGTCCGTGTTGGATCTCTATCCCATCCATCTCTAGCAAGTGCAGATAAATCTTGTTTCAAAATGTATCTTGACAAGGGCAGATAATTTCAAGTTTTCTCTTTAACATAGAAATATTTTTAGATGGAGCATGATTTTCATCTAAAAATAGTACACTAGAATGAAGTCATTAGAGTATTAAGTGAGTGTTCCTGTCAAGAAATAGATCATGACGTCAGTGTACATGATGTTCCATAAAAATATGACACGTCACTTCTTGCTAATTGACATAGCTCTAACCCTCTCCAAAAAGGAATTAGAACATCCAATCCAGAATGTCCCTGTTTGGAGTTCTGGAGTTTCCCCTAATTTCTTTTTTCTTTTTTTACAAAGGAATCACCACTTATCAAGGCCCAGAGGCCATTCGAGGATAAGGATTAAAGCGTGTACAGTTGTCAAAAAGACAATATCATAGTAATAGATGTGTAAATTTGGTAAATCGGATTACTTAAGGGGAACGGCTCATCAAGAACTTGTTTACATTGGACTTGGAGATGGCCATATTGTATTCAGCTGGAAAGCAGGTAAATGAAAGAGAGCTCCATAGGTGTGCAGTTCTTAGAAAGAAGCTTTGTTCATGGAATCTACGTTTAAGTTTAAGCACAAATAAAGAGTGGGGGAAATTATTGATAGTGTTTACAGCCAAACGAGTGTTTCTCGTGAATGTTTGGCGAGGGGGGTGTCATAGATTGAAGCTCAGACAAGCACTTTCTATGAAAATAATGATAAAACAGAGACAGGCTCGCAACGTCTCTTCTGTGAGAAAGAGGTTGCAGGGAAGAGAAAAGGACATCCCCCACTAGGTTATAAAAACCAATCGTTTGCCCTCGTGGGGAGGTAAAGAAATAGGGGCATGCCATCTCTTGCTGTATCCACCAATACATAGTCTCCCAACTTAAAAAAAAAAATTATCGGAACAATCCAGAATTCACATTTTGGGGCTTCTGGATTTTTTCTCATATTAAAACCGACCTTCTGCCTTTGTGGGAGAGGGGGAGTAATTAAGGCCACATCACTTCTTGTTGCAGCCACAAATATAATCCACATATGCATACCCTTAACAAAAGTAATCGTCCAATCCAGAATTCCTTTTTTTTGGATTCTGGATCCCCCCCCCCCGTTAAAAACCGATTGTCTACCCTTGTGAGAAAGTAAATAATTAGGGACGCATTCACTCTTTCTGCATCTGTAACAGAGCACGAATACGCATATGCAAATGCATACGAAATGCGAAATGACGTCATTGTAAGGAAAGAAAAAAACTATAAAAAGGAGAAAGAGCACAACAGAGAGGACAATCACATGAAAGACGTCATAGCTGTAATGAGAAGTCACACGTGGTGGGAGAATGAGCAAATAAATGTCGTTGTTACAAATAAAAAAGGACTTTGAGTTATTCTTTGTCTTGTTCTCCTTTGTGACGTAGACTGCTACAACGTGTGGGTCCTGTGTGTACGCATGAGTAACATTACACATCCATCAAAATAATCCACATAGCCCCCCCTCGTCCTAAAAAAAGGGAATTGTTAGAACCCTTAATTGGGGCCTTCAAGAAGTTGTTGGAACAGGACAACAAGTGCATTGCAGCCGAGGGAGATTACTTCGAATGGGGATAGCGTTTCAATACAAAAACATATAATACGAAAAACGTCTGAAAACTTATTGGAAGCACCTCGTATTAATCCTCGTCTTAAAAATTCTGAAACATAAATCATTTTATGCATTTTCAATTTTTCTTTATTTTTTTTCGCATCTTTTTTTGTTTTGTATCCAGTAGGAAACCATTTTATTTTTTTTTTTTTTCATAGCAAATTAACATTTCAAACTTGACTAAACAAAAGTTCAATATTTTAGAAATGAAAACCAATTTAAAACTAATGACATTTGTTGTTTCTTTTTTCACCCTAAACAAGTCATGTTGCCACAGAAGCATAAGGGACTTCTATGATAGAGGCAAGATTTATAAAAAAGGGTGGGTGGGGGTATCCTGGGTGGGGAATTGGATAGCAAGATATTTTTTACATTACATTTAAATCCAATATAAATCCAACATTTTCTGTTGTCTGCCCATTTTTTTTTTTTCACATCTGTTCATGTTGATGGGACATTTGCATCTGTAGATGAGTCAGCGTTTCTTTCCACTGTTCAGATTGAGTGGCCAATTCTTTCAGTTCTCGTTTCAGGCGGGTCAGCTGAGCCTTATTACGTTTCTAAAAAATAATGTCCATAGCAAGAAAAATGACTGAACGCAATCTGATTAAAAACCAGAATGAAAATCGAAAATTATTTGAAAGTAGAAAAAATTGTTTGAAAGTAGAAAAAATGGCCACTTACCTGAATTTTGGAATAGAGTTGTTGGGTGTAAGATGTGGGATATATTTAATTTAATTCAGTTTTATCCAAAGGGGTGTAAAAATGGGGGTGGAAGCTCTTGATGAAAATTCGAATACCTCTGAGCTTTGTGAAATTTTAATAGATATTCTCCAAATTTCAGTTTCTTTGGATTTGTTTTAAAGGGTTTTTAGGGGGCATAATATGGGCACAACCTCCTATTTGTAAATTTCGATATTTCAGATTTGCATTAAATTTGATCTACAGCTAATAGACACTAATGAAACAAATTCCTTGAATTGCAATTTGTTCTTCAGCTTAAGTCTAGTTTAGATATTTTCTACAGGGTGACCCACTTAAAAGTAGCCCGATCTCTCTAATCTTTATCTAATCAATTATTTTTCAGATTAAGCGACCCACTTAAAAGTAGCCCGATCTCTTTCATCTTTCTCTTAATGACCAACTGACACCACAAGATAAAATTCAATTCTTTTTCCAACAAGATGGAGCTACATGCCACACGACTCACAGATCACTGACACGAGTTCATGATATGTTTACGGAAGAGAACAATAAGCAAAGGGTTATGGCCACCACATTTCTCGGACTTGTTATCATGGAATTTTTATCTTTGGGGGACTTTAAAACAAAAAGTTTATGCAGATAATCCTCAAAATCTAGACCAACTAAAGGAGAACATTACCAACGCTATCAGGAGAATCACCAGAGAAGATCTACAGGCAGTATTTGCAAACATTGTTGAACATGCCCAGAAACACATAGATTTCAACTGCCTAAATCTAAACACAGATTCCATGAACAAAGCTTCTTTCCTAAAACTGCCTGCATGTGGAATACTGTTCCGCTGGCCTGCTTCCTGGTCGAATACAATATAGTAGTCTTCAAATCCAATGTAAAGAAGTTCTTGTTAAGCCGTCCCCATAAATAATCGAATTCTACCCAATTTACACCATTAATGATTACTATACTACCACCTTATATTCATTAACTCTTATCCTCGAGTGGCTTTCGGGACTTGATAAGTGTTGACTCCCAAGTAACAAAATAAAAGGAAAAGAAGCTTCTACAGTGAAAGTGTTGGATTTTGCTGCATCTCTGGTTAGTCGGGGATATTTACATTGAGGAGACATCAGCACTATGAGTCCATCAAAGCACATTTCATTAAAGTTCTTGCAAAACAACTACAGGAATACAACATTGCAGTGATGGAACAGAGGTTGGAGCTTAGTTGACAGTATGGGACCTTTTAGATTGGAGACTCTTTTTTTGGACCATGTCCAATAGAGAGAGACTAGTGGTTGATGCTCCGACTCATATTTGACAATAATATTTCATGTATTCATGTATTAGTGAATGGTGACTTTGTAGAGGATACTGTCAGATGTGAGTATTTTTCTAGTGTGATAAAGGGAGCCCACTTTTTTTACAGCAGCCTTGGCAATGTCCACAATGTATTTGTTCCAATTCATGTTGCCTGTGAATGTTAAGTCGAGAAATTTGAATGATAAATTCTCTGCTAGAAAGTTTCTTTTATTTTTTTTTTATTACATTTTCACCCCAAACAAAGCACCGTGCCACTTTGATGCAGGGGGGCTACTATCAGGGACATAAGTTGCAGGGATACTATATAGGGAGTTGAGTAGCAAGATGTCTGTTCACATTACACTTGAACTTCTGCATGTCAGTACAGTTGGGAAAGCAGGAACCCGAAAGGGAATTCCAAAGACTAACAGTTCTAGGGAAGAAACTATAATCGTAGAAGGCTTTCTTACATCTAAGGATCCCTACTGTGTAGGGGTGCGACTTTGCTGTTTATCGGGTTTGTTAGGAGTATTTACGTCGAGGGGGTACAAGGGCTTGTAGTCCATCGGAGCATCCATCATTAAAATACTTGTAAAACAGACAGAGGGATGCAATATTTGGTCAATAGGAAGTTATTATCGATAGTAATCAGTGGCTGGAAAGGTTTTTTGTAACTGTTGAAGGAAAGGAGTTTTGTCTTCGTAGCATTAAATAGTATCATGAATGTACATTCCCATTCAACTAACTACAGGTGTAAAAGAGCATGGACACATATATGCAAATGGTGAGCCGTGTGCAAAGTGACGTCACGGTAGAGAAAAAGAAAAAAAGATTATAAAAAGAATGTGTGCACAGACAGACGACCACGTTCAAGAGCAGAGGTCAGGGAGAAGGAGCATGATTATGTTTTATTCGGGGAAGTATCCGGAAATAAATTTTGCTGTTACAACAGGAAAAAGTGAGTGGAGTTATTACTTGTCTTCTGTTTGTTGCGACGTATTCTGCTACAACGTGTTGGGTCTCAAGTGTTTACATGTTATCACGTATGTAAACGTGGGTAACGTTCACAGCTATTAAAAAAAAAAAAGATTAAACTGGTTTGGAAGTAGAAAAAAGCTAATCAGAATGGTGACTTACTTGAAGGACATATGTTGATTTTTGAGTCTGTTTCGTTTCTAATCTGAATTTCTCAATCTGATGAAAAAAAAAAAAAAAAAAAAAATCACCATTAATTAAAATATTAATTTAAGTTGATTGCGAGCCAAACAAAATGCAAAACATGTATCATTTGAATTATTTTGATGACCATTCTCATCTTGGATATGCAGCTTTACCTAACCCTGTTCAAAACATTTTATCTATCTATCTATCTACTTTGTGTGTGTGTAGGAGAGAGAGAGAGAGAGAGAGAGAGAGAGAGAGAGAGAGAGAGAGAGAGAGAGAGAGAGAGAGAGAGAGAGAGTTACTTATGGACTCCTAAACGGCTGGGCCGATTTTTTAAAAATTTCACACAAATGCACTTTATGTGCCTGACAGTGTTCTTAGATAGGTTTTGTATCAGAATGTCTTCGATAAGTATCGATAATCGATAAAATCCGATAAAAGAAGGAATAGACGATTTTGACTAAAGTCAAAATCTTATACAGCCTAACATCACAAGTGTATTTCAGAAGTTTTGTTTCAGCACAAACAGAAAGGCCACGCATGTGAAATCAACAGTAGGTTCTTTGATATGACAGGGGCGCGTTTGTAATGAATGTTTCTGTTTAGAGCAAAACTGAACTATGATAATTGACTTTTGCAGTTTAAACTTTAATTCAATCTATTATATAAAAATAATTTTATAAAATCAACACTAGGTTCTCTACAGTGCAATGTAGACTAGAATACATTGTGGACTAAGTCACTGCAGGTATGTAAAGCTTCCTCCTGGTGCACCGTGATGAGTCTCCAAGTACAGCAGGCGATTAATCGATTTGATTAAAAATGCTTGATTTCACATATTCAATGACAATAAAATATGGGAGAATGAAACCTTCATTAATCCTCATTCAATCCCTACTAGTATATATATATATATATATATATATATATATATATCCATAGCCGTTGAGCCCCCTGGAGGGGCATAGGCCATCTACAACTTTTGTAGATGTTTTATTGGCGAGGAGTTCTTTTTACAGGTTGAGGGTGCTGGCCCCACGCCCAACCTTCCCAGAAGGTACATACAGTGCCTAGCCTTCCCAAATGGTCACCCATCTGGTACTGGCCAGGCTCAACATTGCTTAACTTTGGTGATCTGGCAAGAACCGGTGTGTCAACGTGATTGTGCCATACACCGTCCATGCACTCTTCTAGTAAAATATTTTAATGAAAAGTTTGGTACAAGTTCGTAAAATGGCTTAAGAAACTAGTGCTAACTAAGTTAACCTAGCTAACCTTGCTCACTAAGCTAACCTAACTAACCTAGCTAACCTTGCTAACTAAGCTAACCTAGATAACCTTGCTAACTAAACTAACCATGCTAATCTAGCTAGCATCTACTTTCACTCTTCTCTCATCACAATGCCACATTTATACTATACATCCATCACCATACACATCCTTCAACAATTACCATAAAAACATACCATGGATAACCTACTTAAAACTCATATTCAGAAAAATATGTAACAGGGTTAGCGATATAAAAATTTCATATACAAAATAGCATAATATTTACAATGACAAAAACGCGGCAAGTAAAAAGACTTCTCTCATGATTAAACAGCAGCAGATACACTGACTTGCCAGTCAAAAAGAGGATGCGGATTCGAACGCTTACTTGCCAACCACATCTTGCAAAATCCTTGAAAGGAGACTTGCATCTCTGGCAAATCAAGAGATTTGTCACCTAATTAGAGACGGGCAGGGGAATTAAAAAAAAAAACAAACAAACTAAAATTGAGGCTAAAAAAATATGTAAGGGTAGATATTTACTTGCTACCCACCTCAACAAGATGTGACACAAGGTGGAGAAAGTGGGGATGTCAAGCAAGCGCCCTTAAAGAGAGGCACTCTTGCCTAGCAAAAATATCCTTGGCATCTCTGTATGGATTCTCCAGTCGGGCCGCCTCAGGCAGCAAGTGATAAACTTATCCCACCCGAAAGCCAGGTGGGAAGGCTTGGGAGGATGGACTTCCTATATAATACTTAGGTGGTGTACCTCAGTCTGACAGGTACTAGGCTAGTTCCTAGCCCTGCACCTGTCAAGCTGATTGAATAGATTCTTGACTGGTACTTTCTACCTAGCCTCCAAACAATCAAAGCAGCAAGGAGATTCATCCTCCGACATTAAAAAGAATTATTTATAACCACGTGTGATAAGAATGAACCAATCGGAACAGATTTATGAAACGATTAAATCTTGTTGAATTCTCCACCATTTGTGTACCAAAATGAGACGACCACTACGTTTCTACCGATGGTAACTGAATTAATTCTTTGCCTGGGAAAGTTTTTCAAACAGGGTTTATATTGCCATTTGTTTTTGCTTGGAACTGCATTTTTTCTATTTCAAGAATGACTTTACATTTTACAACAGAACCGTACCTCCCCCATCCCCTAAGTTCAGCCCTTCCTCACTGTGGCATGAGGAATTTCAACATGGTAGTGTCAGAGCTATATGGCTATCAGGGTTCTAGTAAAAATTCAGGAGGAGCTGACATTAGAATCCATGGTTGGCTTTGTTTCTGTTTGTGGCATATCACCATAAATCAATGAAGTCAGGGTGATAACGTTCCATGTTTGTGTGTTCTTTCCCGACTTCGTATGCAACCACTCTGTTGCTGTATTTGGGGAGGGGGCGAGGATAAAAACCTGCAGTCTTACAGATTAATGAATAACAACATGCAATAAATAGTACTCTATGCAAACCAGATGATTCTGAGGTACAATCTTCATGAGTTGTATGTAGAAGTTTGACTCGCTCCTTCGTCTTAACAACAACAACGACGACGACGACGACGACGACGACGACGACGACTTTTATAAAGAACTAGCCTGGGTGCCCGGCATTGCCCGGGTGTTTGGAGGTGTGGATTGAGCAAAAAGAAAAAAAAATGTGGTAGTAGGCAGGCTCGAACCCATACCATGAAGGCAGAAAAGAACGTAAAAAAACAAAACAAAGACGTGACGTCTTTGCTGTTGCGTCCGTCGCCAAACTGGAAGTGGCGAAGGTTTAAATTAAAGCTAGTCAATCGAAAAGAGGGAATGACTTTCGAAAATATCGGCGAAAAAAGCGACCCCTCCCTGTAGAAAAGTGCCCAATTGAGGGTGAAAGAATTAATGTTTTTGGCCAATTTTTCGATATTTGTCGTCCGAAGGATCAGGTTTCAAAACGATATCAATCTCATGAAAATCCATCGCCTCTGTCAAAAGTTTTAGGCATGCATACATACATACATACATACATACATACATACATACATACATACATACATACATACATACATACATACATTTAAACAGACAGATGAGATTTATATAATAGATTACTTTTTCTTTTGTTTCTTGTATTTTTTCTTCATTTGTTTTTTCTTGAATTTTCAGCATCTCATGCTCCGTGACATTTCTTTCTGTTTCTGTCTCATCGATGCCGGCTTCTCCATCTTTGCTTTGTTGCATTTTTTCCCCTTTTAGGAATGCAAAAATAAAAATTAAAAAGGGAAGGAGAAAGAGAGAAAAAAATCAGTTTTTCTTTAAAAAAAATCGATATATACAGGGTGTGGGCGATATTGGTTTTCAATTTTCAACTGCAAATTCTAATCATATCATTTGTATTTTTTGTTCTCATCTTGAGTGTTATTTTCACATTTCTATCTTATCATTATATATTGATTTTTAATCTTTGTATCAGGAACATAAAACTGTTCTGTGTATCATGGCTTCAGTTCAGTCTCAAAAGATAAATGATAATTTTATTAATACAAAGCCTCCAAGAATTCACATTCGTTAAATGTCAATATTCTCCCTTGAACATTTTCTTTCTTAACGACGCATAAAATTGTTAACCCACTACTTGAACACTTCATTTATTGCAAAAGACTTTCAAACCGCATCTAACCAGCAACGCAAGAGACATTTGTTGACAAAAGCTGCCCCTGCCCCAAGCAAGATGGTTTTAACAAATGGCGATGAAGGAAGGCATTATTTTTCACGGTCAAGAATAAAACAAAATATCTCATTTGCATTTAAGATCGTTCGTGTTTTGATTATTTTTATGACTTGTTTTGTTTCACTTGATTTTGTTTCACCTTTAGATTTGGTGGCAGCTTTGTCATTGACAAGATTCCTTAAATTTCAATTTCTTCTTGAGACCCCTTAAGCTTAAGACATTTTCTAGAATAAAAACAACGCAATGAATTTTGATCAAAATTTGGATAAGGGTTGTAGATATAATGTTTAGTATCATTATATCTTGATTTAAACTGTTCTGTGTATTATGGCTTCAGTGCAGTCTCAAAAGATAAATGATAGTTTTATCATTATGAAGCCTCCAAGGATTCACATTCGCTAAATATCAATATTCTTCCTTGGACATTTTCTTTCTTAACGATGCATAAAATTGTTGACCTACAACTTGAACACCTCACTTATTGCAAAAGATTTTCAAACAGCACTTGACTAGCAACGTAAGTGACATTTACTGACAATAGCTGCCTCTGCCTCAAGCAAGATGATTTTAATAAATGGCAATGAAGGAAAGCGGCATTTTTTTTTTTTATTCAATCAAGAATCAAGACTAAATATCTCATTTGCATTTAGGATCGTTCATGTTTTGATTGTTTTCATATTTGAATAATTATAAGGTGTGGACGGTGTTTGTTTGAAAGAATATTGTCTAGACAAGTGAATATAGTTTCATTTTTGGGAATTTATCCATCAAAGTTAGGTCACTACTTATTGAACCCTTGGATATCTATTTATCTCGTATAGAAAATGTCGGAATTTATCCTGCTTCCAGATAAATTCAACGCTAAAGTAACTAAGCTGAAAAAAAAAAAAAGCATGAAGCAAAAGAGGGGGGGAGAGGGTAAAGAATGAAATATAAAGGTCTTGATTTGAAACGAAGAAGAAACTTTATTTACAATAAGTTGCAAATTTTTACCTTTGCGGGCATTAAACTTAAGAAACGCCAAGGTAACATTATGAAAAAAGTAACATGTAATGAAAAAAATAACACTCGTTCTTATAAGATGTCGTGTGTATCCATTAACCAACTCTAAAGAAGACAAGAGTGCAGCCCTCTGCTAGCAAGGTTATGCTCGCAGTCTTCTGTGACCAGGATGGAGTAGTGATGACAGATTTCCTGGCAAAGGGTACCATAATTATAGGAGCATATTATGATTCATTTCGGAGGAAATTAAGAGAAGCTATCAAAATCAAGAGGCAGGGCAAGATCAGCAAAGTTATCTTCCTCCTGAAATACTCAACAACATGCATGTCACCAGATCAGAAGTAGCTATGAAATACTTTCTCATCCCCCTACTCTCCTGACCTTGCACTTCCGATTTTCACTTTTTCCCAGCCATGAAGTTGTTTTTGAAAGGAAAGCGTTTCACGGATGATGTAACCTTGTATTTTAAAATCATATTGAAATTGGGAGAAATGTGTAACTTTGGGTGATTTCTATGTTGAGAGAGACTAATAACTGTGCCAAGTTTCGTTGTTCTACTGCTTTGATAACTATTACTTATTGAAAGGCCCTTGTATCTGTTTTTGTTTTTTTAAACTAGTGTATCAGTGTCTTGTATTAAATTTCTTCCTGATTTTTATTAGTGTCGAAAAGAGGACTTTGCATGTAGGAGGGTTAATTCTTTCACCTGGTTTTATCTATGAATAATAACAAATAAAATAGTGATCAGGTTTAAATATTACAATCGATCGGAAATATAAGTAATTCTTTCTGGAACACAGACCAATATTTGCCGTATATGACTGATGAAACAGATTTAAGTTTATAGCTTGCATTAAAAAAAAAAAAGTCAACGTTATGGAGGGGGTCACTGAACTTGATTGTGAAATCTTGCCCTATCCTGCATATTCTCCTGACCTAGCTCCCTCTGATTATCACTTATTTTAAGAATTACAAAATCATTTAGTTAACATCATGTGACCAGATGTGAGTTAGATTCATATTTCACACAAAAATCTAAAGAATTTTACAAGCGAGATAGATAGAAACAAGTTATAAAGAATAAAGGTCGTTATTATTTTGGATAAAGATTTTCAAAAACACAGTTTTTCATTTTTAAGATTTAGAAAATTAAAAGTCTTATGTAGAAAAAAGTGATTTACACGTTGCCTTTAAAGCTTCCACTTGTCGCCTTATTTCTTGCAGGCTCAATTCATCTTCTGATGCCTTTTTCATCTCCTCCACAGCATTTTTGTAGCCAGTCACCTTTGACCTGCACTCGTCATGTTTCCTGGACAATAACAAGAGGTCTCAGTTTCACAGGGACAAAATTAACCAATAAAGAAAATAAACAATTCACAATAATTTCAAAGTATTTTAAATACAAGATGTGAGTACTAAAAGTTCAGGGAATTTCTGCCATTAATAATCAGCAGAGCATTTCAATTGTTGACTAAAAGAAAAATCTATCATGCATATGTATGCAATATGATGAATGGGAGTGAAACCCGACCAGTGAGAGTTGAGGATATGCGTTGCATGGAAGGAAATGATATGAAAAGCCATTCCATATTCATTAGACGTCAATAACGCAAAATTCTTTGAATTTAAATTACTTCTTAAAGTTAAGCATTACAATTTAGAAATTTTCTAGAATCAGGTACTTGAGAACCAATCTACTTGCTGCCAGTTTACGGTTATGAATTTGGAATAGATGCCATCAAATACACTGTTTAACTTTTACTGATTGGTTTTTATGAATAGGAAAACATTATCTTCTTATATTTCTTTCCAGTGTTATGAGTGGTAGGTATAGTAGATGTGACCACGAGAATAAGAAACGTCCATGTTCCTCTCTTCTATAGCTGATCAAACAAAATATCAAACAGGATTTAATATTGAAATTGGTAAATGAATTGAAAACCTTGTTCATTTTTAAGAAGATCAACGAATATTTTACACATAAGTCTAGGAAGCAGATTGTTTTATCTATTTTTTGTTATTCCGGTCAATTAAATAGGGGAAAATCTGACTACTTTATATACAAGATATCAGCAACCTAAGAGTTCTCTATTTGTTTTTAGAAAAAGTTTTGCATTATCGCTAATGACAGCGGATGATTACACTTCCTACAGTGCCCAAGACATAAATGGGTGAGGGTAAGAGCATGCATATATATATATATATATATATATATATATATATATATATATATATATATATATATATATATATATAATTATTTTTTTTTACTATAATAATTAAATACCTACAGACACTAGTGTTTCATCCTTTCGGGATTCTTCAGTGCAGGGTGTCACGATTACTACCAGTCGAACGATTCGAACCCCGCGACACGAGACATCTCTGGCTCGATTAGCGGAGGCCGTATCCATTCGGCTACAATTAATCGTGTGAAATAGCGTTGAATTTTAAACATTTTAATTTAAATGTTCATTACGTCAGACAGACAGTGATCAAATCGTTATACGATGATCTATGCATAAGAGCTAAATTGACCAACTTTTAATTCAACAGAAAGTGCTCAACGATAAGAAACGTATTTCTTAAAGGGGCTGTCATAATTATTTTTTTTACTATAATAATTAAATACCTACAGACACTAGTGTTTCATCCTTTTGGGATTCTTCAGTGCAGGGTGTCACGATTACTACCAGTCGAACGATTCGAACCCCGCGACACGAGACATCTCTGGCTCGATTAGCGGAGGCCGTATCCATTCGGCTACAATTAATCGTGTGAAATAGCGTTGAATTTTAAACATTTTAATTTAAATGTTCATTACGTCAGACAGACAGTGATCAAATCGTTATACGATGATCTACGCATAAGAGCTAAATTGACCGACTTTTAATTCAACAGAATGTGCTCAATATATATATATCCTTCAGGGAGACTAGCCGCCCTCCTCACCAAACAAGTCTGGTGGGGGAACCAGTTTAGTCGCCGGTGACCCGACCATGAGGCAGGTAGTACTGGGTTACATGGTACCAGTAACACATGACATGGATTTTAAATGTCTGAGGGAGTGGCACTCGTCTGACAAGACGTTGCAATCATCATATATATATATATATATATATATATATATATATATATATATTAATTAGTGATGGGACAATTCCGATTTTCCTGATTCTGACGCAATTACTAATTCTGTACTAAATTCATGATTCCAATACAATTACCGATTCTGATTCTTTATAGATCTCTTAATGTTAAACTATATTTTTTTCCAATTCTGGAAAAGAATTTATAAATGTGTGTGTAGAGAGGTTGGAATATTTTATGTATATATACAAAGTTAAACGTCACTTATAACAAATTTTAACAAAATCAAACGAAAAACAGTTCTAATTTTTTCAATTTTTGATTCCGATACTAATTAATTGTCCCAATCCACATCTTCAGACTCAATCACTGCCTTCATATGGGTCCGGAACTAGCAGCATGCCTTTTCCACAAGCGTCGGCGGGAACTCGGCAAGTACTCGGCAGATGGTGGCGATCAAGCTGGCTTTGGTGTTGTTGGAGGGCATATTGGTGAGGTCTCGACGTATGACTGAATGAAATAGTCGGGGGAGGAGGGAGGCCAGTAAGAGAAGGGTACAAAGTCATAGCATTCCTTCTGAAACCAAGCCTGGGTCTCTTTGGACTTGTGGGCCAGCACTGAGTCCTGCTGTCACACTCAAGGTCTGCCAGCGGTCACCTGATTGTACCAGGAAATTACCCACCCTTCACCACATCCAGACACACTTTGGTGTTGACTTTCAAGGCAACTTCAAAGATGTGAGGTGGCATGATGTGGCCCTCACTTGAAACCACACCAAAGACCATAACTATGGCTGGAAACCTTGTTGAACTGTGCCCTCAAGTGTTGAACCATCTGGATTTGCATTTTGAGGGTGCTGGCAATGGTCCTGTTGTCATAACTTGGATCGGTAGAGAGCACAAGTTGTACAGTGGCGCATCTCCGATCTTGCTTGTTGAACATTGTGTCATTTTCAGACATGATAGAAGATTTGTACACAACTGGCCAACTAGTAGATGGTTTGTAACAAAAAACGAAAACCAGTTTTCATCAAATGGAAATGGAATCATGTTTTCTTTTTTAAGGTGACAATTTTATCGTTTCACCTTGTGCACACACACACACACACACACACACACACACACACACACACACACACACACATATATATATATATATATATATATATACTAGCAAAAGTACCCGTCGTTGACTGGGTTCAAAAACAGCCTACAGAAAATGGACTCTGATTTATGAAAGTTTGAAGAAATATGGTATAATAAAATTATGGGGTGTTCGTTCACGCCTGACCTCCATAGAATGAAAATATGTCACAAAGTTTAACAAGGTTTTTAATATAGATCCACATAATATTGTGATAAGTGTTTCAGTGTGAGCAGGTATGGTATAATAAATTATGGAGTTTATCTATTTTATTTTTACTTTCATCATATTTTTCTTTGGTTTTGATACCCCCGAATTCAAAGCTATCTCTTTACAACCCTTCCTTTTCATAACCTATCATACTTTCATAAATCAGAGTCCATTTTCTGTAGGCTGTTTTTGAACCCAGTTAACGACGGGTACTTTTGCTTGTATATATATATATATATATATATATATATATATATATATATATATATATATATATATATATATATATATATCACTACTGATGCAATTCTCTATCTATATAAAAGCCAAGTACGTCCAAGGATGGAATACTGTTGCCATATCTGGGCAGGAGCGGCCAAAAACAGCCTATCATGCCTTGACAGAGTACAAAATAGACTTCATGGCTTAGTGGGGGATGCCCTTTTCTCTACCCTGCAACCTCTCTCCCACAGAAGAGACGTTGCGAGCCTATCCTTGTTTTATCGTTATTTTCATGGCAGGTGCTCGTCTGAACTCCAATCTCTGGTCCCCCCTCGCCAATCTTTCACGAAAAACACCCGTCTAGCTGAATCCACTGTGAAAAATTTCCCCCACTCTATATCTGTGCCTAAATCAAAACGCGGATTCCATGAACAAAGCTTCTTTCTTAGAACTGCACGCCTGTGGAACTCTGTTCCATCTGCCTGCTTCCCTCCGGACTACAACTTGGATGTCTTCAAGTCCAATGTTAACAAATTCCTAATGAACCGCCCCCTTAATTAAACACTTCATCAAATCTCCACACTAACGTTATGTACTTGCAATAACCCTTATCCCTGAGTGGCTTCCGGGCCTTGATAAGTGGTGATCACTGTGTAAAAAAAAAAAATATATATATATATATATATATATATATATATATATATATATAGGCATACCAATTTTCTCCTTTAATGGTTTTCTTCAGATGAAAAATGATGGATGTCTGAGATGTACATTCTTTCAGCAAGTGTAAGATATCTACAAGGAGAAAAGGAAACATATTATAATATGCTAAGCACTTCATGTTGTACGTACGTTATCTCCTTTCACACGCATTAAAAAAATAAGATCGTCCGATTAGTGATCGGTGATCAATCAGATGTCACTAAAATAAGAAATTGCGACTTTACTAATTTTAAAATGAATTGTTCCAAAACTAAATTATGGCGTCCTTTCTATTAATACAGTACAATTTTAAATAAATTTGAAAAATAAAATTTGTTTTATTGATTTGAAGAATGTTTTACTGACAATCATTTAACGCTAAGAAAACAGTGTTTATGTTTGTTTTTTAAAAAAGTTACTACAATATTAAATAAATAAATAAAAACTTATTCGTTTTGTGTATTTAAAGAATATCTGGTTCTTATTCAGCTTGGCGCTTATAAACGGCATTTAAAATGAAAGAAAATACAGAAATGTCTGTATGATGTACGCACCAGTCACTGGACGAAGATGAAAAAATCCAAAAATCACATAATTTGATAAAGTAGATTTTTTTTTTATTAAAGAAAATCAAATTTTACTCTGTTTCGATGAGGGTGAAAAAAAAATGAAATCAACGAATCGATGGACAAGGGCAGACAACCCCAATGCATGTGGAAACTGTCAAAATAATCACTGATTACCTCTCCTTATTATGTTTTCGGGAGAATCACGGCTTCGTCTATCATTTATCAGTAAAAAAATGGCCACTGATTCTTCTCTAGGGCGATAAGACAATAAGGATGGCTGATCAGTGGAAGCTGGAGGTCTTCAACAATAACTGCCTCTACCACATCTTCCAATGCCGGCAATCTGATTGTGTCCCAACTGCTGTTCTCCCACAACATCACAATCTTAAGTCTCTGCCATCTGTCTTGTTGCAGCAATGTGTTTGATGGTTTAGGCATCCAACTTGTCACTCAGAGATATACGAGGGGCGTTCCAAAAGTAATACCTCCTATTTTTTCATTTCGTCTGAATAAATAAGAGGGGATTGCAAATTGCATTGTTATGATGACTAAACTTATACATCCATGACCTGAAAGTTTCATCTCTCTGTTGCAGATATTGAAACTCTAAGATAATAACCTGTCATGGACGTACACCAGAAGTGGAGATGTGTCATTAAATTCCTGGCAAAAGTGCATTGAGAACAATGGTGACTAAGCAGAAAAATAAATTCTAGAGCACAAAAGGTTGCTCATTTTAATGATACCACTCCCATCTTCGTATCTCTTCAACTTTTTGATTTAAAAAGAATAGGAGGCTTTACTTTTGGAATGACCCTCATACTATTTTCTTTTTACTAGGATGTTGTCACTTATTAAGGCCTAACGGCCACTTAAGGATAAGGATTACTCAGTCATTAATGAGATTGAATTGTCAGGAGGACAATGAAACAATGATGATTCGTAATGGTGGAAATTGGGTAGAATTTAATTATTTAAGCAGACGGCTCAACAAGAACTTGTTTACATTGAACTTGAAACGGACCATGTTATAGCCATCCAGGAAGCAGCCCCACAGTATTGTGTTCCACAAACAGTCAGTTCTAGTATAGAAATTTGGTCATGGAATTTTTGTTGTCTAGAGGGAGAGATAATTCACAATGTAATCCTTTCAATCCCATTGTCTGGATGGCGTAAGCATGTCAGTGGATGACAATCAAGAAGGACATGGCTGAAAATTGTGCCTCACGATAGTCTGGCTTGAATGAAGCTCTCCTTGCGGGTTGGAGCTATATCTGCAAGATTGCAGGTTTTTATTCCTGATGCTCTCAGAGAAGCAAGGCCCAGAGGAAGCATACAACGTTGAGGGTTTGACCCAGGACTCACAAAAGAATGGTAGTTGCACATTCGCAAAAGCAATGTTATTATCTTTACTCCATGGATTTATGGTTCCATGCCTGAATCGTCCTTGCTTGGTATATGTAGAGGTAGAGATGACTAGAGAATGACAGATATTGGTGTTAGATTTTAAATGTAGTTCTATTAGCTTCAACTATACAATGGCGAGTTAGAGTTTGACTTTTTTTTAAAAATCCACAACAATGCAGAAAGGTAAATTAAGAATTCTTTAAACTCAATTCTTCATCTCAATTTAGGTTATTTTGTATTATTTGAATTATTCAGACTACTGTTCTCATCTTGAGTGTTACTTACACAATGTTTTAGCTTGCGTAACCTCGGATTTTCAGGTTTATTTTATCGAACTCAGGAATCTTTCTGTTAAACTTGTGAATCTACATTAAATTTCGAATGCCCCCTTGTATTTAATCCATGAGGATAGCATACTTTCATTCCGTCA
Organism: Euprymna scolopes; assembly: GCF_053919585.1. NCBI lineage: Eukaryota > Metazoa > Mollusca > Cephalopoda > Sepiida > Sepiolidae > Euprymna > Euprymna scolopes. The sequence continues at coordinate 100,493,173 of NC_136499.1, read as the reverse complement.
GCCATGACCGGGTAGAAATCTTAAGCAATTTACAATCGTATTTTTTGCATAACCCGTAATGAAAATTGAACCTTTAACTTCCAGAAGAATGTTACAACTGAATTTGATATTTACAAAATCGTGAATAAAGTATTAGGTCAAATTCAGTTGTAAGGGATACTCTTCTGGAAATTGAATGTTCAAATATCATTGCGGGCAATACTTAGAATATAAAATGAGAACAGCAGTGTGAATACTTCAAATAATACAAGTTATCAAAAAATTCAGAAACACAATCTTAATGTGGGCTAGTTTATATAATATTTTTGGACTCCCCTGTATCCATTTGTAAATGCCTATTCTGTGATTTTGCCTTCACTGTTAATGTAGCCATACCCTGAAAGTTTTATTTAGTTACGGTTGCATTCGTGTGTGCTGACAATCTTTGAAGATGACTTTGCAGATGTTTTTTTTTGTTTGTGTGTCAAATGATCAGATAATTTATTTTCTCAAGAGCTGTGTCTTCATGTCAATCAACCACATTTTATTTTCTCTGGTAAAGTGTAGGTCTGTAAAAAGTATGTTTTATTTATTCATGCCAGGTACTGTTTACAGTACATCAGACCCGATATTCAACATGTACACATCTCCCTAAACTATCCCAATTTTAATATTCCTCTGAGCTCATCAGATCTGAGTCAGTCTTTAAGACACACATTAAACATCCATAATAACATTTTGTTATCATTTCTCTCCACCACTGGCTAACAAATATGGTATAATCAATATATATCGCATAATAAACATATATGGCATAACCAACATATATGGCATAACCAACATAAATGGCATAATCAACATATATGGCATAATCAACATATATGGCATAATCAACATATATCGCATAATCAACATATATGGCATAACCAACATATATGGCATAACCAACATATATGGCATGACCAACATATATGGCATAATCAACATATATGGCCTAACCAACATATATCGCATAGCTAACATATATGGCATAATCAACATATATGACATAATCAACATATATCGCATAATCAACTTATATAGAATAACCAACATACATGGCATAACCAACATATATGGCATGACCAACATATATCGCATAATCAACATATATGGCATAACCAAAATATATCGCATAATCAACATATATGGCATAATCAACATATATAGCATAATCAACATATATGGTATAATCAATATATATCGCATAATCAACATATATGGCATAATCAAAATATATCGCATAATCAACATATATGGCATAATCAACATATATCGCACAATCAATAATGGCATGACCAGCATATATGGCATAACCAACATATATGGGATGACCAACATATATCACATAATCAACATATATGGCATGACCGACATATATGGCATCACCAACATATATCGCATAATCAACATATATCGCATACCTAACATATATGGCATAACTACCATATATTGCATAATCAACATATATGGCATAATCAGCATATATGGCATGACCAACATATATGGCATAACCAACATATATGGCATAATCAACGTATATGGCATAATCAACATATATGGCATAACCAACATAGATTTCATAACCAACATATATGGCATAATAAACATATATTGCATAACCAACATATATGGCATAATCAATATATATCACATAATCAAAATATATGGCATAATCAATATATATCACATAATCAACATATATCGCATAACCAAAATATGTCACATAATCAACATATATTGCATAATCAACGTATATGGCATAATCAACATATATGGCATAACCAACATATATGGCATAACCAACATATATGGCATAACCAACATATATTGCATAATCAACATATATTGCATAATCAACATATATTGCATGACCAACATATATCGCATAATCAACATATATGGCATAACCAACATATATGGCATAACCAACATATATGGCATAACCAACATATATGGCATAACCAACATATATGGCATAATCAACATATATTGCATAATCAACATATATTGCATAATCAAAATATATTGCATGACCAACATATATTGCATAATCAACATATATGGCCTAATCAGCATATATGGCATGACCAACATATATGGCATAACCAACATATATGGCATAATCAACATATATGGCATAATCAACATATATGGCATAATCAACATATATTGCATGACCAACATATATTGCATAATCAACATATATGGCCTAATCAGCATATATGGCATAACCAACATATATGGCATAACCAACATATATGGCATAATCAACATATATTGCATAATCAACATATATTGCATGACCAACATATATCCCATAATCAACATATATGGCATAACTAACATATATGGCATAATCAACATATATGGCATAATCAACATATATTGCATAATCAACATATATGGCATAACCAACATATATGGAATAACCAACATATATGGCATAACCATCATATATTGTATAACCAAAATATATCGCATAATCAACATATATGGCATGACCAACATATATGGCATAACCAACATATATTGCATAATCAACATATATTGCATAATCAACATATATCGCATAACCAACATATATGGCATAATCAACATATATCGCATAACCAACATATATGGCATAATCAACATATATCGCATAATCAACATATATTGCATGACCAACATATATCGCATAATCAACATATATGGTATAATCAACATATATGGCATAACAAACATATATGGCATGATCAACATATATGGCATAAAAAACATATATGGCATAACCAACATATATGGCATAACCATCATATATGGTATAACCAAAATATATCGCATAATCAACATATATGGCATGACCAACATATATGGCATAACCAACATATATTGCATAATCAACATATATTGCATAATCAACATATATCGCATAATCAACATATATGGCATAACCAAAATATATGGCATAACAAAAATATATTGCATAATCAATATATATGGCATGACCAACATATATGGCATAACCAACATATATTGCATAACCAACATATATCGCATAATCAACATATATAGCATAATCAACATATATGGCATAATCAACATATATGGCATAACCAACATATATGGCATAATCAACATATATGGCATAACCAACATATACGGCATAATCAACATATATGGCATAACCAACATATATGGCATAATCAACATATATCGCATAATCAACATATATGGCATGACCAGAATACATGGCATAACCAACATATATGGCATGACCAACATATATCGCGGAATCAACATATATGTTGTAACCAACATATATGGCATGACCAACGTATATGACATGACCAACATATTTTGCATGACCAATATATATGGCATAACCAACATATATTGCATAATCAACATATATGGCATAATCAACATATATGGCATAATCAACACATATCGCATAATCAACATATATCACATAATCAACATATATGGGATAATCAACGTATATCACATAATCTATATCGCATAACCAACATATATGGCATAATCAACATATATTTCATGACCAACATATATGGCATAACCAACATATATAGCATGACCAACATATATTGCATAATCAACATATATCACATAATCAACATAAATCGCATAACCAACATATATGGCATGATCAACATATATTGCATGACCAACATATATGGCATAATCAACATATATGGCATAACCTACATATATTGCATAATCAACATATATGGCATAATCAACATATATCACATAATCAACATATATTGCATAATCAACATATATGGCATAATCAACATATATCACATAATCAACATATATCGCATAACCAACATATATGGCATGACCAACATATATGGCATAACCAACATATATGGCATAACAACAATATATTGCATAATCAACATATATCGCATAACCAATATATATGACATAACCAACATATATGGCATAACCAACATATATGGCCTAATCAGCATATATGGCATGACCAACATATATGGCATAACCAACATATATGGCATAACCAACATATATGGCATAATCAACATATATCGCAAAATAAACATATATTGCATGACCAACATATATCGCATAATCAACATATATGGCATAATTAACATATATGGCATAATCAACATATATGGCATAACAAACATATATCGCATAATCAACATATATGGCATAACCAACATATATGGCATAACCAACATATATGGCATAACAATCATATATGGTATAAGCAAAATATATCGCATAATCAACATATATGGCATGACCAACATATATGGCATAACCAACATATATTGCATAATCAACATATATTGCATAATCAACATATATCGCATATTCAACATATATGGCATAACCAACATATATGGCATAACCAAAATATATCGCATAATCAACATATATGGCATGACCCACATATATAGCATAACCAACATATATCGCATACTCAACATATATCACATAATCAACATATATGGCATAACCAACATATATGGCATGACCAACATATATGGCATAACGAACATATATGGCATAACCAACATATATTGCATAATCAACATATATCGCATAACTAACATACATGGCATAACCAACATATATGGCATAACCAACATATATGGCATAATCAGCATATATGGCATGACCAACATATATGGCATAACCAACATATATGGCATAACCAACATATATGGCATAATCAACATATATCGCATAATCAACATATATTGCATTACCAACATATATCGCATAATCAACATATATGGAATAATCAACATATTTGGCATAACAAACATATATGGCATGATCAACATATATGGCATAACACACATATATTGCATAAGCAACATATATGGTATAACCATCATATATTGCATAATCAACATATATTGCATAATCAACATATATTGCATAATCAACATATATCGCATAATCAACATATATGGCATAACCAACATATATGGCATAACAAAAATATATCGCATAATCAACATATATGGCATGACCAACATATATGGCATAACCAACATATATTGCATAACCAACATATATCGCATAATCAACATATATAGCATAATCAACATATATGGCATAATCAACATATATGGCATAACCAACATATATGGCATAATCAACATATATGGCATAACCAACATATATAGCATAATCAACATATATCGCATAATCAACATATATGGCATGACCAGCACATATGGCATAACCATCATATATGGCATGACCAACATATATCACAGAATCAACATATATGTTGTTACCAACATATATGGCATGACCAACGTATATGACATGACCAACATATATGGCATGACCAACATATATGGCATAACCAACATATATCGCATAATCAACATATATTGCATAATCAACATATATGGCATAATCAACACATATCGCATAATCAACATATATCACATAATCAACATATATGGCATAATCAACGTATATCACATAATCTATATCGCATAACCAACATATATGGCATAATCAACATATATTGCATGACCAACATATATGGCATAACCAACATATATGGCATAATCAACATATATGGCATAATCAACATATATGGCATAATCAACATATATCACATAATCAACATATATGGCATAACCAACATATATTGCATAATCAACATATATCACATAATCAACATATATGGCATTATCAACATATATCACATAATCAACATAAATCGCATACCCAACATATATGGCATAATCAACATATATTGCATAATCAACATATATGACATAATCAACATATATGGCATAACCAACATATATTGCATAATCAACATATATGGCATAATCAACATATATCACATAATCAACATATATGGCATAACCAAATTTATTGCATAACCAACATATATTGCATAATCAACATATATGGCATAATCAACATATATCACATGATCAACATATATCGCATAACCAACATATATGGCATAATCAACATATATCGCATAACCAACATATATGGCATAATCAACATATATCGCATAACCAACATATATGGCATAATCAACATATATCACATAATCACCATATATGGCATAACCAACATATATCGCATAATCAACATATACGACATAACCAACATATATGGCATAATCTACATATATCGTATAATCAACATATATGACATAACCAACATATATCGCATAACCAACATACATGGCATAATCAACATATATGACATAACCAATGTATATTGCATAACCAACATATATGGCATAATCAACATATATGGTATAACCAACATATATGGCATAACCAACATATATGGCATAATCAACATATATTGTATAACCAACATATATTGCATAACCAACATATATTGCATAATCAATATATATGATATAACCAACATATATGACATAACCAACATATATGGCATAATCAACATATATGGCATAACCAACATATATGACATAACCAACATATATCGCATAACCAAAATATATCGCATAATCAACATATATTGCATAATCAACGTATATGGCATAATCAACATATATGGCATAACCAACATAGATTTCATAACCAACATATATGGCATAATAAACATATATCGCATAACCAACATATATGGCATAATCAATATATATCACATAATCAAAATATATGGCATAATCAATATATATCACATAATCAACATATATCGCATAACCAAAATATATCGCATAATAAACATATATTGCATAATCAACGTATATGGCATAATCAACATATATGGCATAACCAACATATATGGCATAACCAACATATATGGCATAATCAACATATATGGCATAACCAACATATATCGCATAACCAACATATATGGCATAATCAATATATATGGCATAACCAACATATATGGCAAAACCAACATATATTGCATCATCAACATATATGACATAACCAACGTATATGACATAACCAACATATATGCCCTAACAAACATATATAGCATAACCAACATATATGGCATAACCAAGTTATATGACATAACCAACATATATTGCATAACCAACATATATGCCATAACCAACATATATGGCATAATCAACATATATGGCATAACCAACATACATGGCATAACCAACATATATGACATAACCAACATATATCGCATAACGAACATATATCGCATAACCAATATATATGGCATAACCAATCTATATTACATAACCAACATATTTGGCATAACCAACATATATGGCATAACCAACGTATATGGCATAACCAACGTATATGGCATAACCAACATATATGGCATAACCAATCTATATGACATAACCAACATATATGGCATAACCAACATATATCGCATAACCAACATATATCGCATAACCAACATACATCGCATAACAAACATATATGACATAACCAACATATATCGCATAACGAACATATATCGCATAACCAATATATATGGCATAACCAATCTATATGACATAACCAACATATATGGCATAACCAACATATATGGCATAACCAACGTATATGGCATAACCAACGTATATGGCATAACCAACGTATATAGCATAATCATGTTTACACACCAGTTCTCATTAGATCACTGAGGTCAAACAACGTTCAGCGGGGTCAATGTTTGATGGGTGACCATTTCGGAATACCAGGTGTTTTATATAGAAGGACATCAACAGCTCTTTGCAAGAATTGCAATAACCTAAAGTTGTCATCTCCTCTGATCAGGGTATGCATATACTTGGAGGATGGATGTGAATTTAATATTACCATGACACTTTGTCCTTTGGAGGAACTCAGTTCAACCAGGCTAGAGTGAACAATGTTTAACAAAAAAATATTGCCATCCAACACAAGACAGCATGCTAAACAGATATTGAACCAATTATGATGATGATAATTATAATGATGATGATGATGCAACACATGTCCTCAACTCTTACTGGCAGGCTCTTCTTTCATACATTATCACATTGTGCACACATGCTTGATAGCCTCTTCCCTTTTTTTGTCAGTGTGATAACATATGGAAATGAAACTTGGCCAGTGAAGGTTGAGGACATGTGTTGCATGGAGGGAAATGGTATGAGAATGATACGATGATATGGTGAATGTTTGAATGTGTAGTGTGAGTCTTAAAGACAGACTTAGATTTCTCCAAAGAAGTTTAAAACAAGACAAGATAGAGAGATGATGAATGCAAAACAGGAGACTTTTTTTGGTATAGTCACGTTGAAAGAATGGTTGATAATTCTTAGGTTTATAGATGTAGAATAGGTAAGGTAACAGGTTCAATTAACAAGAGAAGGACCAGAAAAACATGGGAAAAGTGGTACTGACGATGACGTTGACGATGATGATGATGAAGAATGTGTTGTTGACAAAAAACTTCAGTTGCAACGAAAAGCAAATTCAATATTAAAAAAAAAGAAAAGAAGTTGGAAACAAAAATGTGGAAACCTTTTTCGAGTTGGTCACACGTTTGTGTCAGTCTCAGTGTTTCTTCTTTATAAAAATGAAGCTGTCTTGTCACATTGGAAAATTCTTCAAGATTTCCACGTTCTTTTGTTTCAGCTAAAACAATTCGAGAAATACATCAGAGAGAAATTTTCAGAACAATTTGCACATATGCCTCAAAACAAACTTTGCTAGAAAAAAAAATGGTCTTTAAAAAGAGGTAGTTTGCTTGAAGCATTGTCTAGTGTGTAAATAAAGGAAATTTATAGAAGACAATACAATGCAGAGGTATAATGGATTGACAAGAACTTAAGCAAATTAAGACATATAATGGTGGAATAACCTATGCAGATTTACCCTTATTAATACAATATATGTTTTTTTTATATATTTTATACTTGCATCAGTATGGTCAGATAGAAGTTTCATATTGTATAATATTTCGGAAAAAAATTCCTTCATCAGACATGTGTTCGACTTTAGTCCAAACATACTAAGACTATTGTCAGTTTCACAGAAATTGAAAATTAATTTTATTTATTTTAAAAATCTATTGCTATTCTTTAAAGTTAATATTGTAAGGCTTGTGTTAATATTCAATATTATTCCATTTATTTTATTTCTTATATTTCATTTTATTTTTCTGTGTATTTATAACTAATATGAATTTTGTTTGAGTTTTAATTTATTTTCTGCATTCGTATTAAAAGATTTCATATGTTTAAATTTAATTATTTAAAGGGAGATAACTTTGTTAAATGGTTTTAAAAAGTTGGCCATTTCAAAGAATTATTCTTCATGCATACAGCATAATCACGCTAGATCACCAAAGTTAAGCAAATTTGAGTCTGGTCAGTATTAAGTGGGTACTCATTTGGGAATACCAGGTCTTGTATGTGCTCTGCTTATCTCTGCATTGTTTCCAGTCGTCCTGGACTTCTTTTTGCCACTGGAATTAGACAGTGCCGACTCAGAAAAGGTGAGGTTTGGGATTGTGCTACCCTTACTTCAGGCATTCTTACAAGGGTTATCCATTGTCTCCTGAGACAGAACAGAGGCGATTCATTCATTCATCAATCCCAAAATGAATTCAGATTTTCAAATTTTTCAGAAATTTCTAACGGATTCAAATTCTCTCATGCACCCATAGATAGACACGCATGATGTCTGGTAGCTAAATATCTATGAACAGATATGCAATGGCGAATGAACCCATTTACCAATGGACAGACCAGAAATAGATAATGTATGGATTGGCACTCATAATGTACGATATCAAAATATTGTTATGTACTGACGATGTGTGATATCAAAACATATGTTACCACAGGGGTTCTCAATCTTGCTTCGCCTATGCATGCCTTCTACCATTTATAAGAATGCCCCCCCCCATTTCCTGTTCTTTCCTAGATTGCCTGTCTCAAAAAGTGCACTGTAAATAATAATTTTAACCATTTTGAGAATGCAGGGCTTAATCAAATTTTCCCCAAGTGTATGTGTTTTTTTTTTCTGTGTTGCTAGTTCAAGTGCTATGACATATGAAGTTTCAGTAATTTTCTGGTTTTCTTCTTTAAAATCTTCCCATGGTGTTCATAAAAATATTTGTTCCTGTCTTTGTGATGATGACGAACATTTTGCAAATGTTGCTTCATCTTTGCTGGTTTCATAGAATCATTTGTTAAAACTTTACGACAAATAATACACTGGGGCCTTTCTTCTTTATTTATGATGATGGATGTGAATCCATATTCAATATATTAATGATTGTATTTTCTTTTTTCCATACTCATGATGAGCTCCAAATTCTGTAATTAAAAACAAGAAAATGTTAAAACTACAGGGTGTCCACAAAGTCTGGCTACATTATGTAGTCAGACTTTGTGGAAGCATCCTGTAGATTATGTAGCCAGACTTTGTGGGCATATATATATATATATATATATATATATATATATATACTAGCTGTACCCTGCCACGCGTTGCAGTGGCTCAATTTGGTGTAATGGAAAAATTTAATAAAAGAGAAAATGCATGTTTCTTATATTAGTACAGCAATCCATTGCAAAAAGTGAAAAAGAAGGCGAAACTGAAAAAAATGGTGCTCTTGCAGAATTTGATCTGGATCCTCAAGAGTTTCTGTCAATCATTCATGTTTTGGACTTGACCAACAATCAGTGGATGAAGCCGAACGTAGCAAAAATGTTGAAACGCTAAATGCTTTTTTTTTTTTTGTTGTTTTAAAAAATGTGATTTAGTAATTAATATTTGGTTGATGGTGGGGGAGGGGGGGTTACTATACACAGATTCGAAAAAGTCGTCCAAAAACAAATAAATGAAAGCAAAGGTAAGGTAATTTACGTTTCTACCTAATTGGATAATTGTTTAGTGTTTTTATGTAATGTAAAATGTTTAATTGGCTTTAAAAACAGAAATGGTCGCGAATTCTGTTGAATACGTTAAGTTTGGGAAAGTAAGTTGAAAACTAAAAACTATACAAAACAGTGTCTGAAACTCACCGAACATATGTTACCATGACATAGGCTGGCATAATGGATAGGTTTCTGACAGTATTTTGTATAGTTTTTTTAGTTTTAACTCACTTTCTCTAACTTAAAGTAATCAACAGTGTCCACCACCATTTGTAGCTTTCAAATACACCAATAAACACTGTTTTTTGAGCCGACTAAACGTTACATTAAATGAAAAGGGTTTATATTACTAAACACAGATACAAAGAAGTTGTCAAAAAATAAATATATAACAAATAAATGTTATCAAAGGCAAGAAAAGTAAGTGTTCTACCTAACTGGATAAGATTTTAGTGTTTTTATGTAATGTATAATCGGTTCAAAAACATTCAATGTTTATCGGTATATCTGAAAAATACAAATGGCGGCAGACTGTATCGAACATGTTCAGTTTGGGGAACTTTTGGGAAAATGAGTTTAAACTAAAAATACTGTTAGGAACTCACTCAATATATGTTACCATGATGTAGGCTGGCATATAATCGGTGGTTTTAAACTTTTGCTCGATACAGGTGACGACTTTTAAAAATCCCTTTTAGTGATTACCTGGTTTGAGGATATTTGTACAACTAAACGGCAAATCTGCTCAAAAAACTCCGGTATTATTTTACTTTAAGGCCCGTTTCACGTTCATATATAACGAAATATTTTATTGTAGATTTCGGTGTGCTAAAAACGAATCTGCAAACCGTTTACGTAGCAAAAAAAAAAGTTTTCATGACATTCATGAAATTACTTTTTCGAAAAGTGGGTGATCACTTTTCAATGTAAATTTAACTTAGAATGAGCACCCACTTTCTGGCCACCTGAGAGAGGGGCATTTTTCTGTTTCTTGGCTAAAAAGTTTTTTGTTTGATTTCTTTTGCATGGTAATAACCCCTGAACTCTGGGACTATTTTCCATTTAACAGCCGTAGCCTTCGTTTACGCTATTCGTAAGCATAAACGAAAGCTGTTTAGCCAATAAACATGGGAAAAAATCCCCCCTCTCTCAGGTGGCTAGAAAGTGGGTGCTCATTTTAAGTTAAATTTACATGGAAAAGTGATCGCCACTTTTTCGAAAAAGTAATTTCTTCATATCATAAAAACTATTTTTTTGTGACGGAAACGGTTTGCAGATTCGTTTTTAGCACACCAAAATCTACAAAAAAAATTTTGTTATTTACGAACGTGAGAAGCACAGCCCTTAATGGAAAATTATATCAAAAATCCGGGGGAAAATAGTTTTCAATAAAAACAGCAAATGAATTCGATAGAAAAAAAATGGATGCTATTTTTTTTTTCTTTCTGTGTGTTTCTTGGCTAAAAAGTCTTTTTGTTTGATTTCTTTTGCATGGTATTAACCCCTGAACTCTGGGACTATTTTCCATTTCACAGACGTAGCCTTTGTTTATGCTATGCGTGAGCATAAACGAAAACTGTTAAATATGCATTCGCGTACCAAATTGCCTTGTCAAAAAAACCTTTAAGCCAATAAACACGAAAATAAATGCCCCTTCCTCAGGTGGCCAGAAAGTGGGTGCTCATTTTAAGTTAAATTTAGATGGAAAAGTGATCACCCACTTTTCGGAAAAAAAAATTTCTTCAGATCATGAAAACTATTTTGATACTCCTTGGGCGTTGAGTTCCATGGCGACCCGCAGAATTATTTAATGGTCGTTCCCTTTGTACCCCCCTAGTCAAGGCTAACGCATGCGCACGTAAAATTTTTTATTTATTTATTTACGTGGTGGAGTTTCTATACTGATAGGTTTTTTGAAATTTTTTCACTGGATTATTATTGATTGAACACTAACCAGATTATGAAAAAAAATTGAAAAAAAAAAAAAAAATCATTTCAACATTTGAAAGGGATACTCACTTTTTAGTTACCACGTTCTGGTAAATCGGTCACTTTTTATTTATTTATTTATTTTTTTTCTAAATACGGAAGTGTCTTCGGGAGATATAAAATGGTCGCATGTTGACGAAGCAATGTATCGGGAGGCGTACGGGATTAAAAATTATTGGTAAATTTTTAGATTAGGTCCACCTCCTCAATTTTCTTTTAAATGACGACTTGAAATGGTTTTCGACTATGCTGAATACGAAAATCGCATCGAAATTTTGCAGAAATAAGTAGTTATCAAGATATAAAAAGTTGTATTATGCATTGTAATCTTTGGCGGCCATCTTTTTTACGTGTGTGTATTTGTTTATGGCGCGTGTGCATGTAAAAAGATGGCCGCCGAAGAATACAATGCATAATACAACTATTTATTTCCGCCAAATTTCAATGCAATTTGCGTGTTCAGCATACTCGGAAACCTATAAATGTCGTCATTGAAAGGAAAATTGTGGAAGTAGACCTAATCTAAAAAAATACCAAATTATTAAGCATTTCTCCAGCATGTTAGTGAAATTTATAATACTTTAAAAAAATTAAAAAGAAACAAAACAAAAGTTTTGAAAAAAAACTCACCTTTCACAAAAACAATTTAAAAAAAAAAAAACACAAACTGACTAAATAAGTAAAAAAAAAAAATAATTAAAAATCTCGAAACTTTATTTTCATGAAAACAATAAAAAAAAGTCCTGTTCTCTCTATTTTTTTTTCTTTGAGAAACAAATATATTTCTGATTTACAAATTCGGTAGAGACTCATTATTACTTTCTATGATTTTGATATACCGCGTTTTTATTGCTTACAAAATGGGTGACATTTATCAGAACGTTGTAACTAAAAAGTGAGCACCACTTTCAAATGTCGAAATAATGATTTCTTTTTTACATTTTTTTTTTTTTTAATAATCTGTTTAATTAGTGTCCAATCAATAATAATCCAGTGAAAAAAAATTCCAAAAACCTATAAGTATAGAAATTAAGCATGGGAGTAATGTTTGTACAACAACGTCGCCTTTCGCACTTTTACAAACATTTTTTTAAAAAAGTAACTAAACCATTTATTGATAATTTGTCATGTGTACAAACATTTATTTATTTACGTAGGCTTAACTCCTTTCATGAATAAGAAAAGTTTTACTCTTTAAGAATAATAAAAGGAAAAAGTTACTGAACATTTATAAAAAGGACTTCTTTTCATGAAGGCCAGAGGAATAGTTAGCCGAAAATTCGTGAAACAACAACAATAAATAAAAATGGTGCTAATGCAGAGAGCTGCGCTATTTTTTAAATCATATTTCCACGTTTAAATAACGTTTTACGATATGTTTTTTTTTTTTTTATTTATTCAATTGTAAGGTTAAAGTACAGAATAGGTACAAAACATCCTTACCTCCCCATGTTAAGAATGACTTTTTAAATAATAACATTATTTCAGCACGGATCACTCTCTGCATGAGTAATCTTATATAGAAAAAAAAACAAAAAACTCAAAAGCAAGCAACAAACTTTTTTTTTTTTTTTGGCCTTTTATAATAAAGAAAAGATGTGTAAATTAAAAAATTTGGAAGATAAACAAATTAAATATGTTTTTTTTGTTTTTTTTTTTACTTATCGAATTAACAGAAAATGAAACCTTTCGTCAATTCGTGGCTGTGAAATGAATCGAACCGGAAGTTCAGTTTTATCAACAGAACAGATTCACAGAAACGATAAATAAATATATTTATTTTATTTAATATTTTAATTTTAATTAGGTAAATTTATTTTAATAACATAAAAACATACCTCGACTCTAAAAATGGGTTGTCTGAAAATTTCAAATAAATTGGTAACGTATAAACATGGTTTTATTTCTTTAGAACGAACCAACTTTACATTTTTATATATATATATATATATATATATATATATATATATATATATATATATATGTATACATGCCCACAAAGTCTGGCTACATAATCTACAGGATGCTTCCACAAAGTCTGACTACATAATGTAGCCAGACTTTGTGGACATCCTGTATAGATGGATTGAAAATTCACACCCTGAGAATCAAAAATTCACACCTGGGTGATCATCTTGGCCAAAAGGACAAGAAAAGCTTAAAAAGCTAAGAACAGCATCTATTAACAACAGACCTTTGATCTTAACCAAAATGGCCAAGCACAAAAGTGTTACAGACTGGCCGACCGACCGACGGAGTGACTTATAGAGTCGTTTGCATGCGACTAAAAACGCATCCAATAATAATATTCCCAAAATAGTTTAAAAAGATTTTAAAAAAGTGTTTTCAATAATTCTTTTTTAAAAAAAGAGCACAAAAGTGTTTTCAAAACTAATTTCAATAATTCTTAATTAAAATAAGACCAAAGAACTTTTCAATGATTATTAAATAAAAAAGAAAGATCTGAAAAACGTAATAAAAAAAAAAAAGAACATGTACAGGAGAGATATAGGCATGAGATTCTGGTAGCAGCCACACCGGAAGTTAGGAAGTACGTTAGCTGACTATAACCCATTTATTTATAGACAAATATGCATTACGTTTCATACGAAAATAATACCATGTCCACATGATGGATATTCATTACTGAAACTTGATGGCTAAGTCAGGCATATATTGAAGTTTATTCGTACTGAATATGATTGGCTTGTAGAAAAAGTTGTGAATTTTATCAATGATTTTATGAGTGACATTTTCACCCTGTACAAAGGCATAAATCATTTTTTTTTTTTTTTTTTGCACATCAAATCCACTTGTGTTTATCATTGAATGATGATAAAAAAGACTGCTGGATATTTTTAACCGAAACTTGCATTGCAGAAAGAATTGTGAATTTTATCAACGATTCCTTATGGCAATATGCCTTGTTTGAGATGGAAAAAAGTATGGCATTGGCAGGTGTTTATGCATCAAAACAACAAATATCTTATCTTCCGGAAAGTTGTAACTTTATGTCAATTAACCACTTTTTGCTTCTTCCGGTCAGGTGTGTGTCTGTGTCAAGTTGTTCAACAGTATATCTTATCAGAAGAAACAATTTTTTGTGTTAAGAAATATTAGTGAGTTAGCAGATGAAATGTTAGTTTTAGTAGTGGCAGGGGTTTGTAACAATAAATAGAAAAAAATAGGAATTTGTTTGTTTATTTGTTTGTTTGTGCTTAACAACCGATCAACCTTTCTATGGTCATTTAAGGTTATGCAGATTTAACGGAAATATTGGTGTGTTATTGTGTGTACCAAGTTTGAGAGGTTAGTTTATATTTTGATGAATAGGTTTATCTCTTTCAGAAAGTTTTTTTTTTTATTTTAGTTGGTTCTATTTTATTGGAAAGATCTTTAAGGTTGGTCTCATGAAAGTATTTATTTCAGTATGGAATGAAGTCAACATACTCTAGTAATAAATGTTTGACGGCAAGTTTCTCCTTGCATGCTGTGCATAATGAGGGTTCAGCACCTTCCAGTAGGTAAGAGTGTGTTAAATATGTAATCGATTTAATGCAACTTCTTTTTTTTTCTGTTAGAGTTGTTTTTTGCCTGCCATTCTCTGGTGATTGGTTTAATTTTTTGTAGTTTATTGCTTACACATTGATTCCATTCTTCCTGCCATTTGTTGGCGATCATTTTCAGGAATTTGTGGTGTGCTATTTAATTCATGTGTGGATGGCTTTAGTGATGAACTCGAGTAGGGAGGAGACAACTTTAAGCAGAGATGGTTCATTTTTTAATCATGAGATAATATGATTGTTGTCGGATAAGCTGATCTACTCATTTCAGGAATAATAGACTTGCCCAGAGACTATAAATATAGATACCTCTAATATAACATAATTATATGGTTATGTTATCAAAAAGTAAATCTTTAACAAAGCAAAATTTATCAAGATAACAAAAGCTCAACACTATTAAGAGGAGCAAAAAATGGAAGATGAAGAATAAAATTTATGTATAACTTTATTGTATCATCAGAACAATAAGAAAAATTTAGGAAGAAAATTGATAAAAAAAACAACTCTTTAGATCATGGCATTCCGAAGCTAAATGCTTCTTATCACAAGAGGAGAAAGCTTCGAAATGCCATGATCTAAAGAGTGTTTTTTTTTCTTAATTTTCTCCCTAAATTTTCCTTATTGTTCTGATGATATGTGTAAAGATGCAAAAGGAACAAACCAAGATTACATGTTCATCAACGTTTCGTCTTTATTTCAAGACTTCATTGGGATGATTAATTTTTAAAACATATCAGTAGCAAAATCAATCATCTTGAATTTTGGTAGCAAAAAATTGATTTGCATAATCAGGACGCAACCATTGAATATATAATTATATTATCAAAAAGTAAATCTTTAACAAAGCAAAATTTATCAAGATAAGAAAAGCTCAACACTATTAAGAGAAGCAAACAATAATATTAAATGAAAGATGAGGAATAAAATTTATATATAACTTTATTATATCATCATAACAATAAGGAAGAGTTAAGAGGAAAATTAAGGAAAAAACCCGTGGAATTTTTAAGCTAAATGCTTCTCATCAGAAGATGAAAAGAGCCAAAATTATACAAAATACAAATATAGAAAAACTGGCTTAATGGCATTTAGAAATGAAATGAGAATGAAGGAATAGGATAAAATGGTAAATAATAATTTAAAGTAAGTAAAACATATAAGAGTAAATAAGAGGGGTAGTATATATGTAAGTAATAGTTTGCATTTTGTATAATTCTGACCGTTTTTCTCTTCTAATAATAAGCATTTAGCTTCGAAATGCCATGGCCTAAAGAGTTATTTTCTTTATTTTCTCCTTAACTTTTCCTTATAATTCTGATGATATAATAAAGTTATATATAACTTTTATTCCTTATTTTTTCATTTTGATAATAATAATAATAATAATAATAATAATAATAATAATAATAATAATAATAATAATAATATATATATATATATATATATATATCGATCTAATGATTCATGCCATTCATTTAACCACTTGCTCCTATCATTCAGTAGAGATTCTGCTCTTGACAATCAATCTGGCAGTAACTGGGTCATTTCACTGACTTTTTATCTGGCGGGCTAAGGCATTGATTCTGGATAATCCTAGATGGTCCAACCTCCTAAGCCTTGTCTTTTGGGTGAAGTCAGTTTTATTTATTACTGATCACAGAATGTTGACAGAGTTGCCCAGGTAATTTTTCAAAGGTCAGAATGCTCCTCCTTTAGAGGCACTGGCTTGATTCTCCCCATCTTCCAACCTTGTGTCACATCTTCCACCGGTGGGAAGTAAGTAAATAATAGTGACTCACGCCATTCATTTGGCCGCCTCCTATCATTGATATATACTAATTAAGATTCCAATCTTGACAATCAGTCTGGCAGAAACTGGACCATTACAATGGCCTTTTATCTGGCAGGCGGAGGCATTCATTCTTGATAGTCCTAGGAGGTCAACCCTCACAAGCATTGACTACAGTCTTTAGGTTGGAGTATGTTTACTGCTTAATGCTGGAGATACCTCGACTGTGGAATGCTGACTAAACTAAGGCCATTTTCAATAATCAGAATGTTCTTCCTTTAGGGGCACTGGCTCGTTTTCTCTTCTGACCTTGTGTCACATCTTACTATGGTGGGAAGGAAGTAAATACCATGATTTGTGGCAGTTATGGCCCCAGAATCATGACATGTACTTTTATAACATACTTTTGCTAATACACTTTTTGTTAATCATACCAGTGTGTTTGTCTTGATTATAACCGGCCTGCAAGGCTACAGCAATGATCAAGGGATAATTTGTTGTGCTACAATGTAGTACTTCTGATTCTCAAAAGCACTAAGTATTATTATAAGAAAAGTGAGTGAGAGTAATGTGTGTAATATGTAAATATCTAACACATAAAGTTATCTTGTCGGATTTTCAAAGTCAGACCCAAATAGCATTTAATCTGATAAATCAAACTGTGTTTCCGACTAGCCAATTTTTATTTGTTATTTTTATTCCATGTTATTCACAAGAATATAATGTACTTTGCTAAAATTTTATTTTAAAAATATATACTTCGTCCGGACCGCACGACTGGTAATATTAAACATTTTTAAATAAGCATCCAAAAAGGAAAACAATTAGTAAAAGAAATAAATCATATTTTCTTTTATTAAAGAATATGATAGGAATTTTCTACCTCACTACCAAAAAGTTATTTCTATTTCTGTACAAGTTTAAAACCGTGCAAACAAATAAAAACTAAAAACAGAAATGATTTCACCTTATCCCAGACAACGCCGGGTAGGCACGGCAACTTAACAAATACAAGAAAATAAAATAATTACCAAGATTCAACTGTTTCTGAAAAAGAAAAAAAAGAAAAAAGTATATTCATATTTTTTGCTGATGCTTATGACTTTCAAGATTATGAGAAAGAGAGAGAGAGAGAGAGAGAGAGAGAGAGAGAGAGAGAGAGAGAGAGAGAGAGAGAGAGAGAGAGAAGCAGAAAAACAGTAAGAAAAAAGAGAAGGAAATAACAAGAAAAATAAAGACTTGAGAGAAAAGCGATTTTTTTTTTTTAACTTCCAATAATTTCATTCTATACGATTATGATGTAATTTGTAATCCTAGGATGCAAGCCAGCAGTGATGCAAGCCAGCATTTAATGGGTTAGTAGCATTTAATGAGTTATTAGTATTTAATGGGTTATTAGCATTTAATGGGTCATTAGCATTTAATAGGTTTACAATTTAATAGGCATTAGCATTTAATGGGTTTAATATTTAATGGGTCATTAGCATTTTATGGGTCATTAGTGTTTAATGAGTCATTAGCATTTAATGGATTTTAGCAAATATTTGATGCAAGCGAAGTCAAAGAAAATCGATAACAAAACGGAGAAAAAAATAAATGCCTATATAAACGTACTTATATAAAAATAGTGCCTTATCTCTGTCTATATAAAGATAGGTATGTTTATATGTTTATATATTTACATGTACAGGATACAATCCTAAACTAATTAACCGATCATTATGAATTTTGAAACACAGCTGTTAAGCATAAGTGATCGTGTATTATTACATTTTCTTAAGAGGACATAAAACTGTTCATTAAATTAATATTATGTCTTACAATTGATATTTTTCTAGAATACTCTAGAATATGCTCGAAAAAAATATAGCAAGTTTAGTTACTCATTTATCTCAGATTAGATTGTTTAAATTTGGAAAAAGTCAGGATTACTGTCTGAAATTCAACCTGACTAAAAAAAAAAAATCTTTATGATGTGTGCATTTATCATGTAACAAAGATGTCATATTCCAAATTACGTAAATTGATCCAATAGTTTTTATTTTTTAATATAAATAAATCAGTTTTTTACGACTTTTAGCAATTTACTATTAATCATAGTCATTAAACGGTTGATTTTGATCTTTATTTCTGAAGAAGTTGTTAAGGCCGAGTTAACTAGAAATTAATTTTAAAGATGGCGGACAGATACACTATCCTTATTTCCTCATAAAATTTGATTTTCTTAGTTAAAAAAAAATTTACTTGAACAATTTACATGATTTTTAGAATATGATATTTTTGTTCCGTGACGTACATCACAACGATTTTTCTGTATTTTTTTTTAATCAGGTTGAATTCTAGGCAGGCACCAAAGTCAATTTGTAAAATCAGTTAAATCTTTTTAAATAAAAAAGCAAAATTTCAAATCCATCTTTTTCTGCTCAGTCTCCGCCTCTATTTTCTCTCTCTCTCTCTCTCTCTCCCTCTCCAGCTACATCATCTCTATCTAAATAAAAACAGGTATGTATATATGCTTAGATATTTGTATATAAATGATGCGTTCCTAAACTAATTAACCGATCATTATGAATTTAGAAAACCACCTGCTAGGCATAAGGGAGTCATATTCTATGTTATATTTCGTTTAATTTAATTCCATGCAAACGGGATAAAAAGTGGATGGAACTTTTCATGGCCATTTAAATGCCTCCAATATTTGGGAAATTTTAACAATAAATGTTCCCCAAATTTATAATAACTATGTATAGGCTTCGCTCCTAAACTAATTAACCGATCATTATGAATTTTGGAACACAGCTGCTAGAAATAAGGGGTGGTGATGTGTGTGGCGATATTGTGCACTCCAGGTGAAGCCGAATGACCGTGTTGATACCTTACTGGTAAATTTCTCATGAATAATTATGACTAATAGGAGGAAAAAAAAAATGGCAGAATTTTAATTGCCAGAAAAATTAGCTGAAAAGATTAGTGTTGGGATGATTAATCGGAATCGGAAATTGAAAAAATCGTAACTTTTTGGGGTATAAGAATAGGTATTGAAATTGGAAAATTTTGCGCCAATTTTCTGTTGCTAGAAACAGTTCTTTTTTTTTTTTGGTCTTTGTTTAAAACTTAATTTTCCATTACTGTTATTGATGATGAGATAATAAATATTTATATATTTTGAACTACCAGTAAAACTAAAATCTATGGATCACCCTACTCACAATTTTATTTTTATGTTACTGAAAATATATGCACATATTACATGCACATTTACGGTAATCTGCCCCCACCCCCAAATTCTATAGCTAAGTATTTAAAGATTTAAAAAGAATTGGAATTGGCAATTGTATTGGAATCGGAAATTTTAAACAGAATCAGTAATTATATCAGAATCGGGAAAAATATTGGTATCGTCCCATCACTAATATATATATATATATATATATATATATATATATATATATATATATATATTTTTTTTTTTTTTTTTCACTAAATATACGTCACAAAAAAATAAAAAATTTTATCATCAAAAGACTGCTTTAAGGTTAGTTATTTTCCAAAATTTTATTCAAATTCATGCGATATTTATAAAGTTATGACATTTTATTTATTATCAAGGAAATTATGCTGTCCATTGCTTTATTGCGAATCTCTTACAATGCCAAAAAATAAGGCGATTAAAGGTTATCGAAATCAAAGGATTATTGCTGGACTCGCAGAAGGGTTGTCCATCAAAAATTTAGCCTCAGAGCTGGAAAGGGATCCAAGAACCTTGGCTTCATTCTTGAACAACTTGAACACCAAATTCAGAAAAATAAGGGCACCAGGAGAAACCTTTTAGATCGTGGTATTCAGAAAATTCATAGGGAAGTCAACTGAAACACAACCCGCGCCAGTGTTTCCATTTTTGCAAAAGCTGGAATCGCTCCAAGATCCAGGCAGACCTGATACAATGTGTTGAATGAGATGGCAAGGAATATCAAACCTTTTCCAAAGTCTCCATTGAGCAAACAACATAGGGAAAAACGAATGGCTTAAGCACAGAATTACATGAAAATGGATTTCCAACATGTCCTATTTACGGATGAAGCCCATGCTACTCTTGACGGTCTGGATGGATGGGCCAAAGTTTGAAACCTGAACGGAATCCTGACCCGTTACAGAGTTCATCGCCAACAAAGAGGTGGAGGCATCATGTTTTGGGCGAAAATCATTGGGAATAAGTTGGTTGGATCATTCCGAGTGCCAGAGGGTGTAAAGCTTACCAGCAAAACATACACGGCTTTTTGGATAATCATTTGTCGCCATAACTAGATGACCTACCATTGTCACGTTGTTTTCAGATTATTTCTATACATAACAATGCACCATTCCATTCTGATAAGGCGACAGCAGCCTTCTTTGAATCTATGGGCTTCGTTGGAGAAACTCTCGTGACTTGGCCACCATATTCTCCAGACCTTAACACCATTGAATATCTCTGGTCAATATTAAAAGGGGGAGTTTATGAGGTAGGAGAGCATTTTACTTCAAAGGATGTCTTGTGGAGGAACATAGTTGATGTTGCCAGAGCCATAACTCCTTTTCAGATCAAGCAATTGACTTCCTTGATGGAAAAAATTTGTTTAAAAAAATGGTGGATATGTCAATAAATAATTTATTTGAAGCTTAGCACAAAGGATGTGCTTTTTTTTATTATTCTTTGACAGAAAAATATAATAAAAAATAAAGTTCGCATGATAAGACATTGTATTTTTACCCTAAAACAACATTTTAAGAGACCTACAATAAAACGATGGACAATGGAAATTCCTCGATAAAGAATAAAATGCCATAACTTTGTGAATATCGCATGAATTTGAAGAAAATTTTGGAAAAGCAGTCCTTTGATGGTGAAATTTTTATTTTTTTGTGACGTATATTTCGTGAGATATTGATATTTTACTAATCTGTAATAACACGATTGACACAATTTATATATATATATATATATATATATATATATATATATATATAAATATATATATATATATATATATATGTATGTATGTATGTATTTTTACACAGGGATCACCACTCGAGGATAAGGGTTAGGGTATACCACTTATCAAGACTAAGGGCCACTGGAGGATAAGGGTTAATGGGTATACATTAGTCAATGGGATTATAGCATAGTAATCGTGAGTAGTGGAAATTTTGTAAATTGGATTACAGTGGGGGGGGCGGTTTATCAAGAACTTGTTTACATTGGACTTGAAGACAATCAGATTGTAGTCAGCTGGAAAGCAGGCAATCGGAAAAGAGTTCAACAGGCGTGTAGTTCTAAAAAAGAAGCTTTGTTCATGGAATCTGCATTTAGGTTTAGGCACAGATATAGAGTGTGGGAAATTTCTGATAGTGGTTTTGGCTAGATGAATGCTTTTCGTGAAAGTTTGGCGAGGTGGTACCATAGATTGAAGCTTAGCTGAGCATTTGCCATGAAAATAACGATAAAGCAGAGACAGGCTAGCAAAGTCTCTTCTGTGGGAAAGAGGTTGCAACAAAGAGAAAAGGGCATATCCCACTAACCTACGAAGTCTATTTTGAACTCTGTCAAGGTAGGATAAGCTGCTTATATATATATATATATATATATATATATATATATATATATATATATATATATATATATATATATATACTAGTAGAGAGACCTGATGAGAAAAGATATCAGCAAAGAGGTTAGGTACAGGTCAAATACAGGTGTGTGTTGCTGAAGGAATGGATTCTTGCAGTGAATTGCCAATCTGGGAAAATCTAAATTGTTAAGGAAAGGAGAAAAAAGAGGGAGATGTAATTTGAGTATGAAGAAAAGGGAAAATTACTCTCTTTGTCTCGAATTGGAGAAAAGAGAGGAGATGGATACCGTTATTGGAGTAGACAGATTAAAACAATGAGGGAAGGATAAAAACTAGACTCAATAAAAAACAGAGTTTTTCAGGCAGCAAGTTTACCGGAACTTGCAAAACAAATCAATTTCGCCCAGACAAATTTAGAAAAAAGTGTTAAACTGAAAACGGAGACTCCAGCCATTCAGGACATATTTCTTGCTCAGAAATAAATATAAGCTATCCATTCCAACTTATTTTGTATGTAGACTATATATATATATATATATATATATATATATATATATATATATATATATATATATATATATATATATATATACAAAAATGTATATGAGTTTATTCGTGGTACAAAATTTACAAATAACAGAGAAAAGAATTCTTTTAGAACCTAGACGTCTTTCGCCATCCTCATCAGGGGCAAACGATGGCATTTTCAAACTTTTTTAAAAAAAGAAAATATGGAGTTGAAATTAAAATTAATAATGAACATGGGAAGGATTAATTTACAATTATAATAAAATATATATACAGGAAAAGGATGGGGAAAAGGATAAAATAAAATGAATTAACGGGTGTGTGTGTGTATATATATATATTTAAATAAGGGGGTGGTCACCAACAATGTGTATTTATATAAATATACATCTTTCACTCATTGGAATTTCTTAACCCATTTTATATATATATATATAGTCTTTGAAGTTTTTTAACATTTGAAACTACACAAAAAATTACTTTTTATCATTCGTTAAAAAAAAAACACTTAGTCAGTAAGTCATTTAATCACATGCAATCACTGTATCAACTCGCTCTCGAATTTACTATAATACCAATTTTTTTATTTTTCAAGGGATCATCAGTTGTTTACCATGAAACACTGTTTCGGGGATTTAAAAACAAAACAGTATATTACTTCATGGCTCCCCAACAGTGTTGATCAAACACCACCACCCTTAATCTTAGGAAGAAGACATGTTACAAAAAATTTTTTCTTATCGAATTTCCTATTCTTAATTGCAATTACTAACCTTTTCATAGTATAAAAATGAATTTCTTACCTGTGCGATTCATCAATTTCCACATTTAAAATGGATTATATTTATTTGCTGTCCACTCAGCAAAATGTGGCACAAGGCCGGAAAGTGGTAACCCAGCAGGCTCCCCTAAAGGAGGGGCACTCCTGCAATTTTAAAAATTGCCTGAGTAACCCCGTCGGCATTCCCCGGTCGGGGCGCCTCAGGCAGCAAGCAATAAACTTGCCCCACCGGAAAGCCCGGTGGCAAGGCCTAGGAGAGTGGACCTCCTAGGTATTACCCAGGCGGTGTACCTCAGTCCAACAGGTGCTGGGCTGGTCTCCGACCCCTCACCTGTTGGGCTGAGTGTCAAGTGACGGATCCTTGACTGTACTATCCATTTGAAATGGATACATTTTTTAATTTATCAGTCTTGTATTTATAAGCTTTGGATTAATCCATTTAACTACTTATCACCCCCACTATAATTAGTAGTTTTTATATTTACATTCTTATTTATTTAAAATTAGATATATATATATATAAATAAGTATTAAAAAAAAAATTAAACTATCACGAATGGGGAATGATAATCCGCATATAAATATACGGGGAGAAAAAAAAAAAAAAAAGAGGAAAAAGGGGGATGGGGAACATCTAAAATATCTCTCTACAATTCACCAAAACGTTCCAGGGTGTTCACAAACTGTTTCTGCCTACAGAGAGCGGGTTTAAGGCGTGCAATCGAGACGGATTCGAGAGTTTTCAAATGACTACTCGATCGGCCTCGAAATAAGATTGAAAAAAGTCGTCCTTATAATCCTGCCCACATTTTGGGTTATCCAATAGATGATTTCCGATTGCGGAATCTAAATTATTGCGGATGGGGTTGAAGATGATTTTGTTTTTATTTTTATTTTTATTTCGAAAACCTGAAGGAACATGTTGTCTAATTCTTGTCTCAAAAGGAACGCTGATTCACCCGACATAGACAGCATCACACTGACAAGTAAATTTGTATATAATATGAACGCTGGTTCGCCCAACATATTTGTATATATATACTATTGGAATATTTAACCAAATCATTATTTTTTATAAGAAAACGATCAACGCCTTGTTATTTATTTATTTATTTTTTTGCCGTTTGTTTTTAAGTGATTCATTTTTTTTTTTTCGTAGACATCTCCAAACCAGACATTTCCAGTGACAAGTGCTTCCAGCTGAATAGGGACCTTTGGTGAAAGAAGAGATCACCAGCACGGCCAGTGACCAGGTGACCAAACTCAGGGACGTTCCAGAGAGCAGAAGGACTGTTTTAGTGTGATACCATAGTCGACTGCAACCGTTAAGGAAGGAAGTAGGAAAACAAATAAAGTAGGAAATAGATTTATCAATAGACAATGGACAGAAATTTACTCTTAACATAGACAAAGAGCAATAAGGGTAGGACTAAATTCAGGGTGTGATGAGTGACAGAATGACCAATAGGTAGAGAACAATAAACTAAGGATCAAACAATGTGTCTGTGGATATTTGGGGATGGGGGAGGGTTATTGTGAGTCAGAGGAACAATAGGGAAGACAAAGCTGGACTTAATGACAGTCAGTGAGTTTTTAGGACAATCAGAGTTTAGAGTTCAGTTGAACTTTGATGACAGTTGGAGACAGATCGTGGCTTAGACAAGGTTGGAAAAGCTTTGGGAGATCGAGATGAACTGAGTGCAACAAACGAACCCAGCCTCGACAGGATGTAAATGTAAACCTTAGCATGTAGACATACACACATCCCGAGTCCAACCAACATATATGTGAAGCATTGAAGTCAGTGTTTTTCTTGTGTTGTGTTTTTTTTATGTTCTACTTGTGGACCTGTGTGACCCCCATCGATGGTCGCCAGTGCAGAAAAGACGATGACATAACCAGAACTAGAACGATGAAAGATGGAGAACAAAGCCATGACACACAACGTTTGTGGTTGATGACTTGTCGGTGTGTATTATTTAATTGGAATGTTTATTGAGATGAGTATTATTTATTCATTTATTTATTTGCAAACTATTATCCTCATCTTTTTTTTTTTTTAGTCGTTGTTTCACAATGTGGTGAGACAAAAAACAACTATGGAAGGTAGTAATTGCTGAAAATGCAGTTAGAAGAGTCAGAGTTCCTATCCCGTCGCGGTTATCACCTGACGAAGACCAGAGGAATAGTGTTGTTAAAAGTTAATTAATTATTATCTGTCTATCTATCTACTTATCTATCTATTCAATGATATTCTTAAAATAGTTTATATTGGGAGTTATTTATTGTTTATAGAATAAAGTGTAGCAATGGGTTTTAGCTGAAGATGTTTACATAAATAAGCTAGGTTAAATAAACAAAATAACCTTGGGCAGACAGACGAATGATGATGTAACAGAACTAAGGTGAGAAGTCAGGAAGTTTAGTCAGTTGAGAAGAGTTGGAGTTTAGTCACGCAAGTGAATAGACGTACTTGAAGCCAGAAAGTGAGGCTGTGAAAAATAAGCATGTAGACGAAATACAGACTCCGTGAAGACCATTTGAGACAGCTGAAATAAATTTATATTTTAAAAATATAAAGTGTTGTTCTGTAGTTTCACAAAAGAAGAAAGAACAGATGTCTCAATTGGTTATGGTGTTGGTCATTTCATGTTTCACCACGGAGCTCAGCAAGTGAAGCTAGAAGAACTCTTGAAGAAAGAAAGGTATAAAGTATATATTATCCTTCTTATAAAAAAGTGATACCTTATGTAAATATGAACTGTAAAATATACCCGTGTGATAACTCTCTGATACAACATGACCCGGTTTATACGTCGATATCATATCCCCTGGCTAAACAAACATACATGCAATTTATACGTTTATAACGAGTGTTATAAGAACTATATCTCTGCATCTCTCAATACAATATAACTGTTTTAATATCTCCCACCTCACTATGTAATATGACAGTTTTGGGGCTGACTCACCAATCCACCTCGTTATTTAATAATAGTTGGCCGAAACGTCATGAAACAACAACTAAAAAAAAGATGAGGATAATAGTCCGCAATGAATAAAAGAAATGGACTTGTTGGTGGGGCTCCATTGTAGTGGAAATTGTTTTGCCATTGAATTTGATCCATAGTCATTACAATATCGGTGAAATGAATGCCAACAATAATCATCTGATTCATATGAAATGATGCCCAACAACAACAACAATAACAGCAGCAGTAGTCACTACTCTGCCTACTACCTTTTTTTTCAGCTTCTTATTGGTTCATCTACTCCTTACACCACCTCTTCTTCATACTATGAATTAGGCTGGACACATGTACGTTCACTTTTACTAAACCGATAATTTCTCTTCTTACCTGAATTGCATGCAAGTATTTTTGCTGTTTTCTTATCTCTAGCGTTTGTCCATCGTGAATCGTTGAAACATCTTTGACTACTTGAGGTAGACTTAAAATATTCGTCAAGGTATTATCTATAGATGACGGTTGCTGTGAGTTTCCGTTAATCTCTTGTTCACTGTCCATTCCACTTACTTTAATGAAAAAAAAGGAAAAAATATAAAAAATAAAATAAAAAAACAGAATTAGTCAAACCTTACGCAGAATTCAGATTGAATCAGAAAGTAAATAACAAAATAGCAATTTTGTACCCGTTTGCTAGACTCATATTGTTGTGAATCTTTGTTGCATCAAACTTATAAAGACAAGTGTTATGTATTGGGGCCCTAAGCCAATAGATTGAGATTAAGTCAACTAGTAAGAATTGTTACAAGCACGCGTAGAAGTGCTCAAGAATTGTGTGTCTTAATTGGATTTACCTACGGTGAAAACAAATTTGTCGAAGGTCTATAAAAAGTCGAGGCCAAGGTTGTTCAGTAAGTAACTGCCGTGTCGCTGGTACCGTGTCATTTTGATGGAGTTGTTCGGGATCATGCTGTGCCATTTCGACTGAGTTGTTCAGGATCGTGTCGGATCATTTCAGTGGAATTGTTTGGGATTATATTAGGTCATTTCGATGGAGTTATTTGAGATCATGTTGGGCCGTTTTGACGGAGGTGTTTGGGATAATATCAGTGGAGTTGTTCAGAATCGTGTCAGAGTTGTGTTGATGGAATTGTTTGGGACTGTACCATATTATGTGGACGGAATTGTTTGGGGCCATGCTAAGTCGTGTTGATGGTACTGTGTCGGATCGAATCAATGGCATTTTACGTTAAGTTGTGTACATGAAAGTGTTCAGTTTATGTTTATCATCCAGTTGACTTGATGGTTGTCGTGATTGTACTACCATGTGTGATAAAAAAATTTTTTTCCATCTCTCTTCCCTTGTGAAGCCACATGAATTACGAGAGCATTTCATTAAGTGCATGTCAGGACAGCCTTGTGGCGAACGGGGATGAACTCAGTTCATCCAAAGAGTGAAGTGATAAGGGTCAAAGGTTAGCTTCCCCGACAAAACAATGTGAGAAGCAGGTGTCAAATTTATAGGTGGTAATTGTGGCGTGTGTTGGACACAGAGAGATTTGTGATAGTTTTATGTCAGGGAAGCCAAGAGACAAGACGTGCTGACAATGTAGAAACCTAAAAGAAATTTCCTCAAGACTCGACCAATTTTAAATTAAGTAAGGAAAATAATCAAGAATGATTTAATTATGTCAGCCTCATTAGAGCCATTTGGCCTCTCGATAAACACTCAAAAATCGAAAATTAAACAAAATACTGGTAGAAACATGTACAATAAATACTGGCAGAAAATGTAATGTTCTACCAGTATTTGTTTGATTTTCGATGTTTGAGCGATTATCTACAGTCGAAATGGGCGTGATGAAACATTATTTTTGTTTTAACTCAACATACTTTGCAATAATTTCGTTTTCAAGTACCAAAAAAAAAAAAAACATATATAAAAAAATATCCAAGGGGTTAAAGAGTAACTTATCTTGCCTTTGGTAATAGTTATTTGTTGTATATTTGTTTTTGAAACCTGCTTTGTTTTGTTGTTTATTCTTAAAAATGCCCCCAACATGGTTTTATGCTTTTTTAAGATTATGACATAATGAACCATTTCGAATTAAAATCTGTTTGGATTGAAATTTGAAGAAAAACACGTTTAAAATGAAAATATGCTAGCATAATCAAGGCTTTTACAAGATGGCGCCATACTTCAATCTTGGAAAAATTTTGTTTATGATAGCATATTTATTCATTTTAAACATGATTTTATTTAGATTTCATTCATATAAACAGCTTTTAATGTTTATCATATATATATATATATATATATATATATATATATATATATATATATATATATATATATATATATATATATATATATATATATATATAATATGTATGTATAGATATATATGCATATATATACATATATCGGCATATATATATATAAATATATATACATATTTTACATATAAACATTATATATAGACAGAAATAAATTCTCTCTTTCTCTCTCTCTCTCTCTCTCTCTCTCTATATATATATATATATATATATATATATATATATATATATGTATATATATATATAAATATATATATATGTATATATATATATATATATATATATATATATATATATATATATATATATATATATATATATATATAAACTACTTGTTAAATTTTTGTGAGTTTTGTAATGACGTGACGGGTACCTATATCATCATAAAGATTTTCCTATAGTAATTTTTTTCGGCTGAATTCTAAATAAGATTTCTTTAAATCAAAAAAAAATTTTTCCGACGGTGATTCTAACATTAACGAACTATTCTAGTTCTGTATTTGTATCCCACCCTCACGCAGATAAAGAATTAAATGACAAAAAAGAAATTCAATCAATTTATGAACAGAAAATATTGAAAAGGCCACAACTTTTCGTCTGCTATCGAAAAAAAAAATGATGCAATGTGTTTGTAAATATTTCTTCGTGCTTTTAAATAAGTTTGATTATTTTAGTTTCCAAACATTTGATGATTTTCTAATCAAAAGTAAAACGTGATTCTTCAAATTTATCCCTCAAACTTACCAAGAATAGTTTCCATTCTTCAATTTTTTGTGAAATAAATAGAATTGGTAAGGGACATAACTCAGTGTTTTATATCGGAATTATTTCCCTTTGATATGAAAGTTTCTCTCTCTCTGCCTCTCCTCTCTGTCTGTCTGTCTGTCTGTCTGTCTGTCTCTCTCTCTCTCTCTCTCTCTCTCTCTCTCTCTCTCTCTCTCTCTCTCTCTAATTTACTCTTAATGCTAATATTTCTTTCCTTCGGGCCCAGATCAAAGTGTAGTATCTGTTCTTCAAATGCTACACTTCAATTTTTTATTCTCTCTCAGTGGAGGAGAAACTGAGACAATTCTTATTTTTGTTCCTTTTCTGCACATAAAAAAAAAACGACACTGGTGTCTAATTCTGTCCCGTGGGGAGGTATTGTAAATAGATATTATTCTAGTCAAGTTGTAGCAGAGGCCGACGTATGAAGGTCGGCTTTATAACATTTTAGACGCAAAGACAATATGGAAACAGGCAAAAAGCAATGAAAAGGAGTCATTTTGTTAAACATAAGATAAATTTGTAGATTAACACAACCAGCTAAAGCGTATATGCAAGTCCACCATTCAAATTAATTAAAAATCAAAAATACAGAAAAAATCTGTATGGTGTACGTACCCCATAACGTAATGAAGATGCCATATTAAAAAAAATCATGTTTTATTTTTAAGTAAGAAAATCAAATTATATAAGCAAATAGAGACCGATAACACCACAACAATTCAAACTTGCGAGATCAGCTTTGTTATGATAACGATTTCATATAATCGTTTAAAATCGTTTAAAAAAAAAGCTACTAGATCAATTTACGTGCTTTTTGGAATATGACATTACTTTTCTGTGACGGGTACATACATCATGAGGATTCTTCTGTATTTTTTTTTAATTAGGTTGAATTCTGAATAAGAACCAAACCATATTTTTTTTTAGGCAATTATGTATGAACACTCTGAAAAATTTAATGAAAAAAAAAAAATTTCCGAATTTAAAATTGGGAGGTCAGTTTCGTACATAAATTTAACGTAAAATGATCCTCCATTTCTGGGCCATTCTAACCTGGGATTAGTTCATGTCAAAATTAGACTGGTCAAAAGTATGGCGCTGTCCAGTTATAGGAGGCCCACTGTCCCAGGCTTTACTCGGCTTTTCAAATCTCATTTACCTGACTTGGTGTCCAATCTTTCTTTCCATGGAAGTGAGATAAATAAAAACTCTAAGTCAAGTCCAACTAGAAAAATTGTAAAAATTATACATAATCGTCCCTCACCCTCTCTCTCTCTCTCTCTCTCTCTCTCTATATATATATATATATATATATATATATATATATATATATATATATATATATAATTATATTTTTACTATAATAATTAAATACCTACAGACACTAGTGTTTCATCCTTTCGGGAATCTTCAGTGCAGGGTGTCACGATTAATACCAGTCGAACGATTTGAACCCCGCACCACGAGACATCTCTGGCTCGATTAGCGGAGCCCTAATCCATTCGGCTACCATTAACTGCGTGAAATAGCGTTGAATTTAAACATCTTCATTTTAAATGTTCATTTACGTCAGTCAGACAGTAATCTAATCGTTATACGATGATCTATGCATAAGAGCTAAATTGACCGACTTTAATTCAACTGAAAGTGCTCAACGATAAGAAACGAATTTCTTAAAGGGGCTGTCATAATTATGTTTTTACTATAATAATTAAATACCTATATATATATATATATATATATATATATATATATATTATATATATATATATATATATATAAAATTAACTTAAAATAGACTTTCTTCTGGATAGATGGAACTCTACCAGATTAAGAGGAGCAATTTATAAGAAAAGATAGGGAGATGATAATTAAAGTTACATTAGAACTTTACTACATTAGCATGTCACTCAGGATGAGGTTGATTACAACAAGTGCAAGGGAAATGAGGAGGAAAACTTCTTTAGGCCATTGCATTTCAAAGCTAAAAGGAGAAAAAAAAAAACAGTGTAGTATAATAGTAAGGGCAAAGAAGACAACACCGATTTTACATACATTTATTTCTTTGCGCTTACACTTGTACACCGTTGGTTTTGGTGGAATTAATGCGCCCTGTAAGCTGATTGGTCAGTGTGTAACCAAATTGCTTAGCTAGAACATTGATTTGCAAAAGAAAAGAAATCTTTATCTTATTCATGAGTGCTACAACTGAACCTCCACTCTAAATCTCTATATATAAAGTAGTAACCTTTGTGTGTGTGTTTGTGTGTACAACTCTTCTACAGCCCACATCACTCGACTGATCATGACCAAACTTGGCATGATGATGGTCACCCAACTAAGAATGGTGCACACCATTTTCCAAGGTATAAGTCAAAGGTCAAGGTCATAACCTATCTATATATACTCTGGTACAGTCCACTGGACTGATCATGACCAAACATGACATGATGATGGTCCCCCATCTAGGGATATTGTACACTATTTTCCAATGTAAAGGTCAATGGTCAAGGTCATAGCCTATGTGTATATACTCTCCTACAGTCACACCAATCAATAATGACCAAACCTGACACAATGATAGTCACCGACCTAGTGATGGTGCACACCATTTTTCAAGGTCAAGGTCAAAGATTAAAGTTGGGACTTTGCTGTATGTTCGGGTCCTCATGAAGTGGACACCTGAGTGTACAGCAAAGTCCTGCGCGAAGCGTGGGTATCTTTGTTTTTATATTTTATTTTTAAATATTTTTTTTCTTTCCACAAACTTTTTCAGGGTGTTCAAGCGTAATTGCCTAAAAAAAGTGGAACCTCTGTTTTTTTTGCAGATGGGCGTGGGAGTGGCTGAGGGTGGGAATCTACAATAACTCCCATAAAAATAACGAGGTATTTTGACATAAACAGGTTAAACGTGGAATGGTTAATTATCGACCTTGGTGTTAATTCCTATAATATTTTGGGCCAAAATCGATCAATATATAAAAAAAAAGCAAGTAAGAAGTTCTTCTAAATTTTATTTTTTACATAAAAAACGCTCAAGACACGGCATGAAGCCACTTGATATAAGAAGTTAACAAGAATAATCAACGCAATCAATAATCAATAAAAAGTTTGGAAATCCTTTTCTTATAAAAGAAAATAATTATTGCATAAGACAATTCCAGACACAATCTTGCAGGGAAAGTTAAATCATTTGGATTCTTTAGGACTTAATCAGCATAAAGTGTTTCAAGATGCAGGATTTTTTAACTTAAATTCTTTCAGACAGCTTCTCAGTTGGAGGAGGAATAGTTTTACATCTAGGTATTTTCATGATCTCAGGCCTGGGCAGTCACATTCAAGACAAGTCTCTCCTATCTATTAAACAAAAGATTTTATGAAATTTGTAACTTCCCCTCCTCTCTGGGCGAGATTACCATTTTCCCCTCTTCTTTTTCTTCTGAATCTCTTTTTCCTTTTCCTTTCCTTCTTTCTCTCCTATACCCCTTTTCTCCCCCCCCTCTCTCTCTCTCTCTCTCTTTCGTCATCCAAGTTATTTTAGACATCACCTGCAATGTGGTCTCTTGCTTGACATAAGACAGATGGCTTATTTCTAAGATTTTTCTGGTCACTCAGCTAGACTTTTGACGCCAACCTGTCTATTTTATTTCATTTGGAAATTAATTTTTCCCTATGATATCTCAACAAAAACATATTTTATCATTCCATCTGGGCATATGAGTAATTTTGGGGCAAGTGTAAAACTTCTTTAACAATGATGGCTCGGTGTTGACGTCACACTTGTAGAGAAGAAGGCAACATAATTCATGTTGTTTTATTGTTGTCCGCAAGGATCCGTGGTGTTGTAAGACTGAGTCACCCCTAAAAGCCAAGAAATAGGACAAAAATAATACCATTCTCCCAAAATAATAGTTTCTTAGCCTTTCTCTTTCTTTCTTTGTTGCTTAGCAACTAACAAGGGTCAGGTCAAAAAGTATGTTGTGACCAGATCAGTTGCCAACTTGCGTGTTAAAAGACTTTTCTTCACCTTTCTCTCCTACACCTATACTGTTTCTTTCTCTCTTTCTTTCTCCTTAACCAAGCCCCAGCCAGCATGACAGGCAAGTAGTCAGTACACGTTTAACCACCAAACTAACAAGACGCACGTTGTCGGTCAACCTTATTAACAAGAGGTGTACTCTCTCCAACATGTAAAAAAGCAAATAAAGTTCTTTCTTTTTAAGGTTAACATTGGTATTACTTTTATCATTCCAACTGCCACTAATAAAGACAAGTGCCAGTCAGTGTTAAAGTGTAATGGGCAAAGTAAAAGATAAAAATTCAGTTGTTAATGACATTCTTCTGGAGGTTGAAGGTTGAAGTGTGTGTGTGATACGAAGAATACAATTTATAAATTACTTAAGATTTCTACCAGATGTTGGCTTACGGAACAATAACATGGTGTAAATGTTGAAAGGAATAGCGAGAAGACTTGGAAACAGTGAAATTAATAGTATATTAACACACAAGTATGTTAGTAGTAATATATTATGTTAGTAATAATATATTATGTTAGTATTGTTATATCGCAAGATCCCCACACAGTTAAATAAACGAAGCACGGGACGAGGAGGAACTATGGAACAACAATGGCGGCGCGGAGACAAATGTTGTTTGTCGGCAAAATGTTCAGAGCCGTATTAAACACACATCGGGGTGTCAAAACACATCCACTCCCACACCCACATCAACAGCATAACCCGCAAATCATCCGGGTGGAAAACACATTAACGGCATCAACTAAATTAGGAGTAGAAATATTAATAATACACCTGAAAACCCCTCTCACATGCACTTCAAACATAAATAGTTAGGTCAGGGAGTACGGTCGCGACGTAATTCCTACATAAGCTGATTCGCAATGTTTACAGCTTTGATGGGATATATACAACTGAATATACCTCCAAATAAGCGAATCCCTGATGTGTGGTTAATTACGGAAAACTAACACAAATAAAAAATATGACAGCCATTTTTGCCTCGGAGCCGCTATGTCCCCTACTACGTCCGCGCTCACTGTATAAATAAGCCGACCGTCAGAGAAAAAAGTCAGTTACCGGCAGATTGCCAACCAGAGCAGATCGCCTCGCTGACGGTATCAGCAGCAGCAGCAGTCACGCCAGTTCTCTTCAGCCCTTTCCAGCAGCAGCAGCCACAGCCGTTCCCCTCAGCTCTTTCCAGCAGCAGCAGCAGCAGTCACAGCCGTTCCTCTCAGCTCTTTCTAGCAGCGGCAGCAGCAGCCACAGCCGTTCCCCTCAGATCTTTCCAGCAGCAGCAGCAGCAGCAGCAGCAGCAGCCACAACCGATCCCCTCAACTCTTTGCAGCAGCAGCAGCCACAGCCGTTCCTCTCAACTCTTTCCAGCAGCAGCAGCAGCAGCAGCAGCAGCTCCCCTCTCGGCGACAGCAGTTGATTCAAAAGTGCTTGGTCACCTATCACTGTTTGTTCCCTGAGGCCTACCACCAGAGGACTCCAACCTACCATAACACCTGGATCCCTATTCCGGCCTTCCTGACGCCTAGTAGACCGTGTATACCAATTCACTTTGACCCTCAATAAAGGTTTGAACTGAATTACTTCGTTTGTTCTCCTTGCTTCCATATGCTCGTGTTATTATACACCAGTAATAATATATTATGTTAGTAATAATATATTATGTTAGTAATAATATATTAACACACAAGTATGTTAGTTGAGTAGTAACTCTGTTCAACTGAAGGACAAGTAATGTTATGACTCTCTCCCTCTGAATCTTGGGTCCAGATTGACTGGAAAGCAGAACCTGCTTACAGGAAATGATGTCAATGATAGTCCATCGTTAGAATCTGTAGGGGTGCCACCCCAACAAGCATGCTACCGCTGTGGATTCTGTATGCATTCCCAACTTTGAAAAGATACATCTAAAGAAGATTGGAGGTTACATTGGCCGAATCGTTGTTTGAAGAACACCTCAGATGAGAGTAGTAGTCCGAATCATTCAAATAATCTAAATTATCAATCATCATCTAAAAAAAAAAATCCAGAAATGTAATACAATATCTATCCATTTTATTGACAGCACAGGCAAAATAAAGGATAAAGGTACAATTAAATGGAGAAATCGTAAATAAAAACCGCAATAAATAAATAAAAAAAAGATAAAAATATGCCAAACGCAGTAACATTTAACTATCTACCGACCAGTATACTTTTAATGTGCTGAAAGTATTTTTAATATTAACTGTTAGGAGCTGGATTTCATGCCTGAAAAGATTGTAAAAAAAACACTTACCCCTCTACTAACACTAGACTTTGAGAAGAGGCAACTTGCCATTCCACCTTAAGGTCCATCATTTTTTTAGTATTTTTTCTGGCATGCCTTCGCTCTTTACAGATGACAGGTGGCTATTTCTTTCAGGTGTTTTAAAGACCGCTTTGAACGAAATCAAATTTAAAAAAAAACAAAAAAAAAAACAACTTAAAACAGCTTCAGCACCTTAAAAGTATATAGGTCGGTATATACTTAAAGCACAGTACAGAGCAACTAAGTTGAGAAATCGTAAATAAAAATACAATAAATAAATGAAATATATACCAAAGGCAGTAAATTTTAATTATCTACCAACCTCTATACTTTTAACGTGCTGAAAGTGTTTTTAATATTTTGCTATTTAAAAATGTTATTTCT
Organism: Euprymna scolopes; assembly: GCF_053919585.1. Classification (NCBI taxonomy): domain Eukaryota; kingdom Metazoa; phylum Mollusca; class Cephalopoda; order Sepiida; family Sepiolidae; genus Euprymna; species Euprymna scolopes. The sequence goes on along the minus strand of NC_136499.1, from coordinate 100,455,280 downwards.
TGAAGTTTACCTTTACAATCCACTAAACAAAAAATATAACTACCTGCGTCTTAACTATTGCGAGCATGATTTCATACCTGAAAAGAAAGTAAAAAATAACTTACTCTTTTTTTTTTTTACAAAGGCGTCACCACTTATGAAGGCCGGGAGGCTACTCAAGGACAGGGGTTAAAGAGTGTACAGCAGTCAAAAGGACAATATAGTAATCGATAGTAACGGAAATTCGGTAAATTTGTTAACTTAAGTGGAATGGCTCATCAGAAACTTGTTTACATTGGACTTGAAGACAATCATATTGTAGTCAACTGGGAAGCAGGAAAACGGAAGACAATTCCACAGGCGTGCAGTTCTAAGAAAGAAGCTTTGTTCATGGAATCTACATTTAGGTTTAGGCACAGATAAAGAGTGGGGGGGGGAAATTATTGATAGTGTTTTCAGCTAGACGAGTGTTTCTTGTGAAAGTTTGGCGAGGGGAGACCATAGATTGAAGCTCAGTCGAACTTTCCATGAAAATAACGATAAAGCAGAGATAAACTCGCAACATCTCTTCTATGATATAGAGTTTGCAGCGAAGAGAAAAGAACATCTCCTACGAGGCTACAAAGTCTATTTTGAACTCTATCAAGGCAGGACAAGTCCTTTCTAGCAGCTCCTGCCCAGATGTGGCAACAGTACTCCATCCTTGGATGTACCTGGCTCTTATATAGATAGAGGATTGCATCAGCAGTGAGATATCTACTGGATCGATAGAAGGATCCCACCATTTTTCATGCGGCCTTGGCAACAGATTTGATGTACGTATTCCACTTAAGATCAGGAGTAAAGGTCAAGCCCAGAAGTTTGTCAAAGCTTGAGGCCTCCCCAAGACGAGAGCCATTCATTTCAACTGATGCCAGATGGGGATCAGAACGTTGATGATGTAAAGATAGAAGCTTAGTTTTAGATGCATTAAAAGTAACTAGCCACTCCTTTCCCCATTTTACAACGTGATCAAAATCAGAGGAGAGAGAATCGGAGAGAACTTGGTCATTTACCCTACCACTAATCCTAAACCTTTAGGAGGAGGCAGCTTACCACTCTGACTTAAGGTACATCATTTTCTTAGTACTTTCTCACGCATGCCCTCGCCCTTAACAGGTGACAGATGACCATTTTTTTTCAGGTGTTTTAAAGACTGCTTGCATGAAATAAAAATTTTAAATAAATAAAAAAAATAAAATAAAATAATTTCAGCAGCTTAAAAGCATACAGGTCGGTAGATACTTAAAGTCTACTGTGCTTGGTATAAGTTATTTCTTGTTTGTTTATTTAGGTTTTCTCAACTGTTGGCTATTCTGCACTAATTTGCACTATTCTGCTAAATATAAAGATGAACGTTTCAAATGAAAAAAAGAATTATTTCACTTTTTTTTTGTAGAGATGAAAAGAATGGCAAGTTGATCCTTATAGAAGTAAATGAAGCAGCTTTATATATATATATATATATATATATATATATATATATATATATATATATGTATGTATTGTTACTATAATAATTTTTAAATATCTACAGACACGAGTGTTTCATCCTTTCAGGAATCATTAGTGCAGGGTAACATAATTACTGCCGGTTGGGAGATTCGAACCCGGCCATGACGCCACCATCTCTGACTCCATTGGCAAGGAACAACCCTCATGGCCAACCTCAACTGCGAGAAATATTGTTGAAATTTAAACATTTATTTTAAAATGTTGTAACATCTGTATACATATACATATATATATATATATATATATATATATATATATATATATATATATATGTTTTGTTTTTCCTATATAATATATATATAATATAATTTATATATATATATATATATATATATATATATATATATATATATATATATATATATATATATATATATATATGTTTTGTTTTTTGTTTTTGGGATTATTTTGGACCATCTTCCAATTACGTGATTTCTTTGGATTTTACATGTGCGAATGGAAATTTATATAACTTTATTGGATTTACATTTTTGGATTTTACCGTCATTGGATAATTTACCTTTCACCAGACTATCCATTCATGTGAAATCACCTTTTTCTTCACTATATTCCCTCTGCTTCACTTTTTGTTATCAAGTAAGATCTTTGACTTACTTGCAGTTTCATCAAATACTTTTGTATGCAAAACCGATCCTGCATTTTGCTAATTCCTACCCTCTGATGAGAAGGAAAGTATTTCTTCGAAACTTCGTGGATTAAGGACTATCCACTTATAAAGAGTTTCCTTTTCAGATTAAATATGTTTTTAACTCTTTTTCAAAGTTTTTTTTAACATGTTTTATTAACTATTTGCTCTTATATATATATATATATATATATATATATATATATATATATATATATATATATATATATAAGAGCAAATAGTTAATATATATATATATATATATATATATATATATATATATATATATATATATACTCGTTCACATACACTTCTTCTCATATTAGTAAAGCTGGAACCAGAATTTAATGGAATCGAGTAATTGCATCGACAACGGACAACGCCAGGCCCAAAGTGGGTTTCGATGTACTGTATCTCATCAGTGACGTGCTCCGACATAGGCGCGAACCCAAGTCGTCGCACGTATGAAGAGTGCAATACTGACGACCTAACCACGTGGGCTACAGCAAGCACAATCTAGTAGCTATGCAATTGCTCGATTCCATTTAATTCTGGGAACGAGTATTTATATATCTATCTATCTCCCTTTAATGTTTAATATATATATATATATATATATATATATATATATATATATATATATATATATATATATATATATATATATATATATATATATATATATATATATATATATATATATATATACCAGTGATGGTTGACGTTATGTTGTTTTGAAAAAAGAAAAAAACCGAAACCGAATGAATTTATAAAATGATGATCAATGTTTCGTCCCTATTGCAGGGGGACATATAAAAAGGAAAAATGCAGAAGAAGAAAACCATCATAGACCAAACGTAAGTGAAAAGAAGACAGTGTTATACGCATATCGGGAAGGAAACTGTGTGTGTGTGTGTGTGTGTGTGTGTGTGTGTGTGTGTGTGTGTGTGTGTGTGTGTGTGTGTGTGTTTCTTTTGGTAAAATACGGTTTTTCAATTATATTTTACTCTTTGTGTATACCAACCCTTTTCCCTTAAAAGCTCAATGTATGTTAAATGTAACAACAGGACGTAAATAAAAGAATAACAGTATAAATATCGTTAGGATGACACAAAAAAAAGTACATTATATAAGGGCAATAACTCTTTACATCTTAGGACAAAGTTGCCCCCCTTGTCTCAGTCCGAGACTTCAAATTCTCATAACTTCTTACGAGATCAAGGACCGGAATTAGGAATGAACATCATTTCAATGCGCCCCTGTCATATCAAAGAATATGCTGAACCTTTCTGCTTGTGTAGTAATAAAACTTCTCAAATGCACTTGTGATGTTAGGCTGTATAAGGTGTTAACTTTGGTCAAAATCGCCTACTCCTTCTTCCATCGGATTTTTTTTCAATTATCAATACGTATTGAAGACTTTCCGATACAAAACCTATATAAGAACACTACCAGATACATAAAGTACATTTGTGCAAAATTTCATAAAAATCGGCCCAGCCATTCAGGAGTCCATGAGGAACGAATTAACACACTAACAACACACACCAACACGAACTAACACACACAAATCTATTATATATAAATTAAATAAATAAATATATATATATATATAAATTATTTCCCTATACAGTCAGCAGATTACATTATTGATAAGTTTTGGATCTTATGGAGTACAATTTGATCAGACAGTTTGAAGTTTTTGGATTTTTCAATAATCCCTTCACACATGGTTTGCTCTTCATTGGGAATATTATTTTCATTAATTATTTACTCTTTCAAATTTTATCAAAGTTTTTTTTTACTACAGTTTACACTTGGGTTGTTTATGTTTGGATTCGAGATTCTTCATTCAACTTCACAGATTACTGTTTCATAAGTGAATTGATTTTACTGGCTAATTGGTTGATTGAGTGACTTTAATTTGTTATTCATTTGAAATGCATTTTATTTTTCGCAAAAATATTATATATATATTTTTTTAAGTTTAAAATTCATGCATTTCTTAAATTTTTTTTTTTACTTATGATCCAAAAGTGCATATCCGTGTAAATCCATGGATTAAGGATTTTTCATTATTATAATTCCTTGTTTGAATTTGATGGATCAATTAATGTTGTAATTTAATCAATTTTATTTTCATTATCCATTTTCCCTACTTAATAATAGAAAATTCAGCTTTAAAACAGAAAATAAATGAATAAAAGAATCATCATTAGAACTGGAAATTAGGCTGAAATTTTTCCAATTTCAATACCCCCAAAAGTTTCGATTTTTCTGATTCCAATTAATCGTCCCTACACCCTCCCCTCCCCCTTTCTAATTCTCATTTGGATAGTGCAATACTAAAGCTTTAAATATGTTTTATTTAAAGATACCATGTAAATAGGGATAGACACACAAGTATTTACTCATTTTTGGAAAGTTTTTCTTTTATTGGTCACAACATTGCATACAATTGTTTCAGCCGCCAATGTTGGCATCATAATTGTTTATTAAATTATATATTAAATAAAAGTTGAGGAATAAGGTATACATTAGCAGTGTCAGAATTTTGGCGGAATTTTTTACACACCCCAACAAAAAACTGCGAATAAAATATAAAAAACTCGTAATTTCTGTTTTTAAAGTGGGTTGTTTATTTTCTTTATGGAATATACTTCCAAAATAAACTTTTGAAGTTATTTAAAACATAATAAAAATATTATTTCTTATTTGTTAAAAGACCGTGTAGACAAAATGTCCGTGTATTCAATCACCGCAAGCGGATATTTTGTCAACACGGTTTTTTAACAAATGAGAAATAATATTTTTATTCTGTTTGAAACAACTTTAATAGTTTATTTTGGAAGTATATTCCATAAAGAAAATAAACAACCCACTTTAAAAACAGAAATTACGAGTTTTTTTTTATATTTTATTCGCAGTTTTGTCTTAGGAGTGTCAAATTTGCAATGGCGATTTTCCCAAAGATTCTAACACTGCTAGGGACACATATAAGACAAAAAAAAGGAAAGGATAAGAAACAGAGAGGGGAAGTTGAAGAAAGTAGGAATGGAAATAGAAAAGGCATATATTTATATACAAATTTACTTTTAATCATGAATCGTAAAAGTCTTCCCTTCCTAATTGCTATATATATATAAATATATATATATATATATATATATATATATATATATATATATATATATATATATATATATATTTAAAGGAGATTAGAACAATAGTCTAAAGAGCAGAGTGTATTTTAATGTAATAGTAAAATTACTAGTTTAATTAAAATACAGGGAAAGAAAAAGTGCTCGTTGTAATTTAGATATATAATAAGCTCGATAGGTAAATATCCTAGAGCTAATTTAATATTTAGTAATGTGATTTATAATTTAAAAATCAAATCATAATTAAATTAAAAATTCGTTTCATAAGAAGGAACAACAACAAAATCAATTATTTGTACGATCGTTTCGGAAAACAGTGTTTTTATTGTGGTAGACATCAAGTTACGGACAATAATTATTACATATAGTTTTTTATCAAACAAGGTTCCCTCATCAGCAAATATTGGGAAGGGTTTTTATTAAATGTAAAAGACACCATAAATAAACCTAGCATTAAAGTAAGGCAGATGTATCTGGAAAAAATTAAAATAAAGGTATGGATTTAAACTTGATAAGAAAATTAATATGTGTTAGAGATAGAAATAAAATAGAGTAAAATTATAAATATAAATTTGGTTTAAGTACAATATTATACATACATACATACACAAGTATATACATGCATATATATGAAAAAGTACATGCATATATATACATATACATAAATATACATATACATATATATACATAAAAACATACATATAAATATTTACCTTTTAATTTTTCGCCTTTTGAAATCAGGAACTATAGTTAAAGTACTCATATAGATGCTTGCTATAGCTTTTCAGCTCATGAAATGATAAATTTTCAAAAAGAATGCTTGTGTAATAATTTATTTCCGTTAGCGTACTTTTGATTAAAGGATGCCAAGGTTTAGAATTCGAAAGAAATTGGAGGATAATGTTATTTGTATAATCAAATAATGCAAGGGGGATAATTAGTCATATTTCTTTAATTAAAGAATGTAAGGGAGATAATTAGTCTAACTTAATTTATTACAGAATAATAAAAAAAAATATTGTAATCTATTTTTACTAATAAGTAATTTTTAATGATTTAAGGTGGTTTATATTTATTAAATTTAAACCAACGTTTATGACTGCATGTGAATATTAGTTCCTCTCTTGAATTTAATAGGATGGTTGTATTTTTTATATCTTCATATTTCAAATTTTTTTTGTATTTTTTATATCTTCATATTTCAAAATTTTTAGGGTCTCTTTTGTACATAGTGCACAGAATTTATCTCCTGTTTATATGGTTTGCAAGATTCAATTACTTGCCATTTCAACTTGAAAGAAATATTGTTATTCTTGAGTTGCCAAATATACTTGGATAGAGTAGTTTGGTTTGACAGAGAGTTATTTTTAAAAGAATATTTGTGCGTTGAAATTCTATGTTTTATTAGGCCAGATGTGGAACCAAAATATATTGCCTCTTGTTTATTGTGATTGTTTTCAATTAGGTCTGGTGCTGGATTATTATATGGTGGGTTGGTTTGTAATTGATCGGTAGATTGGTTAAAGTTGGTTTCATTATTTAATCTGGTGGTTGAGTTATGGCTGTTAATCGATTCATGTAGATTTGGGTTTTTTGATACTGTGCAGCTATAGATTACATTTTTAATTTTACATAAGCCTTGTAGGGGACATTTATTTTTTCTTCTACAGTTACAGTCTGCTATATTTTGTATAGTTGTATTTTGTAGCTTATTAATTTTCTTGCTATTAGAATTAATTAGTTTTTGATGAAGGTTAGGCATAGTAGAGTAAGAGACTTTGATTGTATTCTTATTGAAAATTTTATTATATCTATGGGGGGCTTTAAAGTTCCTATCTAATATTTAAAAAAATTCTCTGGCTATGTTTGTCTCTAGGTTTTTGGAATATGGAGGGTTGAACCATAGGGTCTCCTTATGTCTATTCTTACGTTTAAGGGTTTTGGTTTGTTGCTTATTTGTATTATTATCTAATATTTGTGGTTTGGTTTTATCTTTTTTTGTCTCTTGGTCATTTTTCTTATCTCGTATACGGGAAGACATTGCCATATTATATGTTATTACGCTCTTAACAGGTTTATTTTCTATGCAGTTTATGTTTCTATCATTTTTATTTATGAATTTAATTTGTTAATTGTATCCCGAGTTTTAAGGGCTTCATTGTAATATTTTTCATTTTTGATAAATATGGATTTAGTAGAAGACAGTCTAGAAATTCTTACAGCAATATTGGGAACTATTGATTTTAATATTGATTTAGGGTGGTTCGATTCATCGTGGACATATAGTAGAGATTGGTTAGGTTTATGATAGGGTTCAAAGGTAGAATTCTCAAGATTTAAGGTTATGTCTAAGAAATTAACAATTTTTTTTATTAGGGTCGATTTTTATACTAAGTCCATAATTTTTAAATAATTTATGTAGAGCTTTAATTGCTTTTTCGTAATTATTATTTGTAGAGTTAGTTACGAAAAGTGCATCATCTCTGTATAGTCCTCCTTCAAGTTTGAACTGTTTGTGGAGTATACAATGAATTTCATTAAAAGGAAAAGGCCAACTAGATCGGTGACCTGAGCCGAATCTGTAGAGCCCATTAAAATGTTGAAGTGGTTAGGGGTATTTTTCCTGGTCCAATACTTGCTGATGAGGGAACCTTGTTTGATAAAAAACTATATGTAATAATTATTGTCCGTAACTTGATGTCTACCACAATAAAAACAGTTTTCCGAAACGATCGTACAAATAATTGATTTTGCTGTTGTTCCTTCTTATGAAACAAATTTTTAATTTAATTATAATTTGATTTTTAAATTATCAATTACATTACTAAATATATATATATATATATATATATATATATATATATATATATATATATATATATATTCAGTAATGTGATTGATAATTTAAAATTCAAATTAGAATTAAATTAAAAATCCGTTCCACAAGAAGGAACAAAACAAAATCAAATTATTGATTTTGTTGCTGTTCCTTTTTGTGAAACGGATTTTTAATTTAATTCTTATTTGAATTTTAAATTATCAATCACATTACTGAATATTAAATTAGCTCTAGGATATTTACCTATCGAGCTTATTATATATTTAAATTACAACGAGCACTTTTTCTTTCCCTTTATCTTAATTAAAATTAGTAATTTTACTATTACATTAAAATACACTCTGCTCTTTAGACTATTGTTCTAATCTCCTTTATATATATATATATATATATATATATATATAAAGGATCTTCTTGAGTTCATATTAATGATATAAGAAAACGAGTCCTTCTTTTTGCTTCTTTTTTTTTTTTTTTTTGAGAATTCTATAACATTAAACTTTTTATTTACAAAAACAAAGAATTTTTGGTGCATGTTCGGAATAACAACGGAAATTGAAAAATTGAATTTCAACTAAAAGCAATGTTACTTAATTGTCATGTCGAAATTGGGAGCCTATAAAAAAAATTACGATAAATGATAAAGTAGAAAACTAATTATTAATGAAAAGTGCTTTCGAAGCAAACTGCAAGTTTGACCTTAATAATAAACAGATGAGTTTTTTTTTATCGTAGCAGGGGAGGTAACTGCACGAAGTCAGGGGATTTCAAAATAATAATGGCGGATTGCTGGATCGTGAAAGTAAATGTAGCAATATTTTATTAATTTCAACGTGACCATTTAGTAGATAATATTGCTTTTAGATGAAATTCAATTTTTCGATTTTCATTATTGTCCTGAACAAGCATAACACGTTTAGGAACTTGTACACTTTTGTCACCGAAATAACGTTATTATTTTGAAAGCCATTCTTAACATGAGGAGGGGAGAGTGTTTTGTAACTATTCTGTGCTTCCACCTAACAATTTAATAAAAAAAGAAAAAAGAAGAAGACATCGTGAAGTGTGAATTTAAAAATAACGTGGCGGTAAAAGTGAACAATCATAAAACGTTTATATAAAAAAAAAAAAAAAAATCGGCGCTTCTACACTATTATGACGAAATTTTGTAGTCAATAAATCGAGTTTTCAGATAAAAAACAATGGTTTCTACTGATGTTTTTTGTCAATTCTAATAAATTACAATGGTAGCTTCCAAATTATGCAGTCGAAATTACCTGAATATTTACTGAATTATTAAAGAAAACAACTTTAATCGTGTTAGCAGGTGAAACATTGCGAGCATCTTGTTTAAATCTAAACGGAAAATTACCTCCCGTTTGAACTCTCCTTTGTCTTACGATGTTTTCTTCAAATTCTATTTTTTATTTTCTTTAATAAATAATTTTCTACCTTATCGATTTTCGTAATTTTTGGAAACAATCATATTGAAAATATGAGGAATATGTAGATACCATTGTTCTCATGTGAAATTCAGTACTACGATTTCTGAAATTTTGTTCCACTAGTGTAGAAGCGCCAAAAAGCCTTAATTTTACAAATGAAACCGGGCCCAAAACATGTTTCATTAAAATTTGATGGAATTCAAAGTGGAGGCCACTGTAACGTGACCATTATGTCGCAAATGAACAAACAAACAAAGCAAATGAATAAAATATCCGAGTCAGCATTTCTTCTTTTTTAACAAATGTTACTTTCGGTAAAGCTTAAAGATATCTCTCGTTGCCACATGTTGGTCTTACCTGTTGAGCAGCCCTCCTTTCTCCGGCTGCACTCCGGTCACAACTGGCCCATTCTCGTCTTCGCTGTTTACCACGTCCATTTTCTTTGCCCCCGTCTTTTGTTTCTCCCCGAGCACGTGTTGCATTGCATTTTTTCTTTTTTTTTACCCCCCCTTCCTCTTCTCGCACACACTTCCTAATTTGCATATGCGCGTTCTTCTGCTGCTGCTGCTAATCTCTTCACATGCTGGCCATCTTTCGCTGCCGCTGGTACTTTCCACACGCTCACACAACACGCACTATGTTACACTATGAAAGAATGGCAAAATATTTTCTCGTATACTTTATCTATATCCGAGTACAATATGAGGTGCTTGTACACTATAACAAAAAAATTTTTTTTTTCACATGGAGGTCACCACTTATCAAGTCCCGGAAGCCACTCGGGGATAAGGGTTATTGCGTGTACAGTAATCACTGAGATAGTATTGTAGTAATCATTAGTATTGGAGATTTGATAAAGTGTCTTACTTAAGGGGGCGGTTTGTCAGGAATTTGTTTATGTTGGACTTGAAGACATCCAAGGTGGGAAACAGGCAAACGGAAAAGAGTTCCGCAGTCGTGCACTTCTAAGAAAGAAGCTCTGCTCATGGAATCTACGCTTGGATCTAGGCACAAATAAAGAGTGGGAATAATTAATGGCAGTAGTTTCAGCTAGACGGGTGTTTTTTGTGAAAGATTGGCGAGGGGGACCAGAGATTGGAGCTCAGACGAGCACTTGGAAATAACGATAAAACAAAGATTTTTTCGAACAAATGTATTTCAGGTAAAAAAACAAAGCAGAAAAAAAAACACTATTACGTACTTACGTACATGTCGAAATTAGTACAAATTCCAAAAATTACGAAAAATTATTCATTAAAAGATGGGCCACATCTATTTTTGCAATAAAAATTGTTAAGATCAGCTATCGGGTATTTTCTATTTTTCAGTGGCTGATTTCAAGGAAAGCATGGATGATAAGTCAATTTATTATGAAGAATTGTTTGCACAACTCTTCCACAGTAAGACTTGTGACAAAACTCAATAATTCGGTTAATTCTAGTTTTACTTGTAACTATTTTACTTTATATTTATTTACTTATGCTAATTTCGACATGACAAGTAAGTACTTATTAATGCTTTCACATGAAATGCATTTGTTCGAAAATCCAGTATACTGCACAAGTACTAAATATAAATATTGTTTCTCAGGTTTTCTTTCATTAACATTGAAAAAAAAAAAAAAGTTTCGTTCTCAGTTTTTTGTTCGTTAGTCCACTTAAAAAATAAATATTCCTTGTTTAAATAAAATATTTACCAGCATTGACAAATATTGATGCTTGTTCGCGATAATAATGAAAATAAAAAAAATTAATTTCAACTAAAAGCAATGATTGTCATATCGAAATTAGTAACATATCCAAAAACTCTAAAAAAAAAAAAAACCCCGTCTAGCCAAATCCACTGTGAAAAATTTCCCCCACGCTTTATCTGTGCCTAAATCAAAACGTGGATTCCATGAACAAAGCTTCTTTCTTAGAACTGCACGCCTGTGGAACTCTGTTCCATCTGCCTGCTTCCCACCTGACTACAACTTGGATGTGTTCAAGTCCAACGTTAACAAATTCCTAATGAACCGCCCCCTTAAGTAAACACTTCATCAAATATCCACACTAACGTAATGTACTTGCAATAACCCTTATCCCTGAGTGGTTTTCGGGCCTTGATACGTGGTGACCACTGTGTAAAAAAAAAAAAAAAAAAAAAAAAACTACGAAAAATGGTAAAATAGAAGATTAATTATTAATGAACATTACTTTTGAAGAAAAAATCGCAAGTTTTACTTAAATAATAAACAAAATAGTCCTTACTAGTGAGATCTGTGGAAATTCCACAGTGAACTCTTTCATATGTAATTACAATAGAAAGATGTGAGGATGAAAAGTAATATGATTAAGCTTAAACATAGAAAAGTAAAGGACTAGTTGTTAAAACTGGAAAAGAAAAAGACAAAATATTCTAATAAAAAATATAATAAATTTATAACTTAAAATATTGCAGCATTAAGAATTACTTATATAATGTTATAAATTGAATTGAAAAAAAAAATTCTAGTCCTTTACTTTTCTGTTTAAGCTTAACCATATTACTTTTCATACTCTCATTTTTCTATTGTAATCCATGATGTTTCCAGGCTTCTCATAAATTCACTTTGTTTAATTTCAGTCTTATTTTTTTGCTCACATAAACACATATATAATAACAATGTATGGCACTCTCCTGCTTTCAATAAAATCCCTCCAATTATCTCCCTTTGATGCTTTCATTCTCTGTTTCATTTGTTACTTCTCTTTCCCCAACAGTAGTGAATTAGTAGCAACGTAGTTGCTATGGAAACCAGTCATAAAAAGCGTCGCTCACTTCGTTACATATTTTTACGATTTTGAGTCCAGAAAATTCATCATAACTTTTGTTTTACTGAAGGAAAATTGAAAAATATTTTTTCACAATGTAGATGAGAAGGTGATCTATAAACTGTAATAATTGTTTGAAATTTAGTCGAAAAATAAGTGAGCGGTGAAGCTTTAAAACAGTTCTGAATGACTAAAACTTAACCATATATTCAAACACGGTAGTGTTTGAATGATATAATAATGTTGGCATTTTGTGGATGTTCAACGTAAATGGAGACGCTCTGATATTATTGTAGCTCTTTTGTTAAAACTGCAAAAGTATTTATCTAAGTTAACAGGGACGCCCGGGGTTGAATCTCTTATGCCACACAAAAACTGATACTCGATTTATGCAAGATGGTCCAAAAGCAGTCTGAAGCATTCCATACGTTTCTGTAACATTTTTATCCAAGTTTAAAACAGAATTTTATTGCATATCGTTCTTCTAAATTGTCATGTCCAGATTGCATTTTTGAAATTCAACAGCTGAGACAATCAGACTTTAGTAGGATGTATTCCATTTCCTGTTGTAGCTGTTCAGTTGATCCTGAAATCATAAAAAAAAAATGGCCAGTCATTTTATAGTAATAACATGCTGAATTTTCAAGAATCTACGACAATTTTAATTGCCTGTATAAAAACGTCTGGAAACCTATTAAAGGCACCTTGTACTTAGTTTATTTTCAATTTCAACTAAAAGCAATGTTATCAACATTATTGTCATATCACAATTAATTAAATATTAGTGTATTATTACATAAAACAAATACGTTCATGATTTCACCATTCAGATATCCGCCATTTATTGTAACAAGACATACTGCAGTTACTTCCCTGGATTCAGGCTCTTTATTGAAGTGTATTGTGTAGTTTATTTTTAAAACTATTTTCATTCATAATTAATATTCTACTTTATCGCCTTTTGTAATTTTTGTCTGTTACTAAATTCGACTTGGCACTTTAGTAAATACCATTGCTTTTTAATTAAAATTTAAACAAAGAAGCACTCAAATCTTTATGATGTTTTTACCTGTGACGGAATGAAATTATCGCACACTCAAAATCATGTAAATTGATAGTGTATTTTTTATTTAAGAAAATAAAATTGTAGGGCCAAGTTACAAGAGACGATCTTGCGATGACATCTGGAAAACACTCTGAACGAACAAGGGAGGTAATTTCAAATAATTAAAACTTGCGAAAATTTCAAAAGCCATTCTTAAACTAGTTAGGAGGAAGGTATTGGCGAATTGATTTTCTTTACGGGCAATAATGGCGGTAAAAGATAGGGGGACATAGTTTTGAAAGTCGATTTATCATAATTTTTGTAGGTTTCCGACTACTTTTTGATTGTATTTGAAAGATTAAAACCTAAAGTTAATTTCCAAAAGAAAAAAAATATATTTGTACACCTGAAGAAAAAAAAAAAACGTTATGAAAACTGTTTTCACTTCAACATTCGGAAACTGACAAATTCAGCTAAATTTTGAAGTTAAATAAATTCATTGTAAAAATCCGTTGAGAGATAAATATTAGTTTTCTGCCCCTATTTCAAAGATAATTAGTAAAGTGAAATCCTAAGATATTGAATTAAATGAAAAAATATATATATATAAAAAAAAAGAAAAGAAAAAAAAAAACAGAAGCTTAATAAGGCCTCCAAAAAAGAGATTTTGGCTTCGCACAAGCAAAAACAAACGAAGTCATCTACGGGTGGATTCTACGGAAGCGACAAAATGTCAGAAAGTCAAAATACTGTCTGAAAAGGTGCCCGGAAAACTCGTCCCGGGAAAACTCGTCTCCAGAAAACTCGTCCCCTTTCGCTAGGTAGGAAAACTGGTCTCTTATTGAATAAATATCGATTGAAAACACATTTTATGACCGTTCTTGAAGAAGATATTGTTTTTAAAAGAGAATACACATCCCATAATATTTAAAAAAATATTTTTACTTGTTTACTGTTGTTTTAAAAAAATTAAATTAATTTTTCTGTTTTCGTTTTCTACCTAGCTTTTGGTGTTTCAACTTATTTTAAAGAGTTTATGTAGTTAAAAAAAAAAAAGTAATGTCGTGTTGCGGACCAGGGTATAATACCCTAGCTCACTACAAGAAAATAATGAAACGAATGAAATTGAAGAAAACAAAGACTCAATTGATGGATAAGATAAACGTGTCGTTTATTTGCTGTTGAAAGAATAAACGTTTTATTCATAACATGTGTTCATGTCCGCGCGAGTGTAACCAATGTTCGTTGTGGGACTGGTATTGTAGAAGGAATAGGAAATATGTGTTCATCTCAAGTTCGGGTCACTATCGTTTGCTTGCACGTGGGAATTGAAGTGAGTGTTGTAGTGGAAATGAGAATCCAGCGTGTAGACAAAGAAGAGGATATTAGAGTTGTTATCAGTTAGTAGTCAGCTACGCGAAGGTGTTCTCAGGGACCAGTAGTAGATAGAGAGAGAAAGAGTGAGAATGTGTACATACGGTCTGTTAGCTCGTGCCCCATACATAGTAGTAAGTGGGCGTGATGTACGCGGGCGGTCCGAAGACCGACCGACCAGCACGGAAGCTGGGCCGGAAAAGGTTAGAAACAGCTTGTCTCTTTGTTTTATACTCGTTTCCAGTGGTCATTTGCACATGTGTATATTTTCGTAGAAAGCGGAAGTGACGTCGTCCATGTGTGTGTTCATGTGCGCGTGTGTGAGTACATATGTGTGCGTTAGCGTGTGTGTATATACCGTGGATGTGAGTGTATGTACGCGAACGTGAATATGTGTACATGTGTGGACATGGGCGCGTATGTATATGACATAGCTTGAAATGTGAATGTGTGTTTTTGTGTGAGACTTGAAAAAGGCTCGTACAATACCCCCCTTCCTAGGAAAAAAAAATACATGCAATGCATATATATTTATATATATATATATATATATATATATTTTTGTGAGTAATGTTTTCGGCAGTTGATTTTTTTGTTGTGTTTTTTTTTTTTTTTTTTGCTGTTGGTGTAGTTGTTTGAAAAACGTCAAAAAGAACGGAATGTCAAAAACGGAGTGTGTTCGTAAAAAAAAGTATTTACTTATGCGTGGAAAATGCGTTTACTCTTTTTTAGGCTGACATTTGTTTGTTTGGTTTCTTGTTGTGTGCTGACATGTGCAAAGAGTTGCTTGGACAGAGAAGTGAATCGTTCGTTTGGAAGGAAAATTTTTGTTTCGTGTTGATGGTGTCGTGTGTGTGCCTAGTTGATGGTATCTTCGCATGTGAGTCTTCGGTAATGTGTGCATCGTTTGGACTGGCACGAGTTGCGGATTCGTTCTTGTTGAACGATGGGTTTGGTTGCCGTTGTCTTCGCATGTGCGTTTGCGGTAGTATGTGTACATTGTCTGTACGGGCGTTTGTTGTGTATTCGTTCGTGGTTGCTGGCTGTCAACGAAACTGCCAAGTTTTGAGTTTATCAGCGTGCGTGGTGCATCTCAACTCGTATTGTTGATTCAACTTCTTCCTATGTGTTGATAGGGATGTCCTGTTTCTTTGTTGTTGCGTCTGCTGTGTGGGAGGGAATTGCATAGGCCTATGTGATTTTGCTCCTCGCATTTGTTGCAGGGTAATGTCAGGAAACCGTGAAAATGCTTGTCGAGCTCGAATTTTTCTTTAAATTCGCTGTGAAAGTCGACAACTCCGTGTTCGTTTTCTGCCGAGTCTGACGAGGGTTTCGTCATTGTAGCTCATTGAGGTCCTTGTCGGTAGCGGTTTTCTTGTTGAAAAGTTCGTTTTTTCCTTTATCAAATAAAACGCGCGTCTCGCTCAAAACGATTAATTTCAAAAAGGTAGGGTCGCCATGCTTGTTCGTTTTCGCGTCAGTCGGGCGCCAGTTTGTTGTGGACTTATGGCAAGGAGGAAATGCGTGATCCTCGCGTTCGAGTGTCACCATTTTGTTGAGGCAGTGATTCGAATAGGGAAAATAAATTGTCTCGAGGAAGAAACGAACGACGTGTTAAATTGAATTAAACGAACAGGAATTTCTTTCGTGAAAGAAACAAGTGAAAGAAAAGGGTACCACACGTGGTTAGTTTTGCGTGCGTCTCTTGCTGTTAGCTGGTGAAGAGGAAGGTCTAAAGTTTGGCGTGCGTCTCCCATTGTTAGCTGGTGAAGAGGAAAAGTTTATCTTTGTAGAGAAAGAGAGAGAGTCTGTGTGTGTATGAGTGCTTCGTCCAACCTCATCCATTTAATTTTAAAATAATGGGGTCACCAATTATGTTGCGGACCAGGGTATAATACCCTAGCTCACTACAAGAAAATAATGAAACGAATGGAATTGAAGGAAACAAAGACTCAATTGATGGATAAGATAAATGTTGTTTATTTGCTGTTGAAAGAATAAACATTTTAGTTATAATATGTGTTCATGTCCGCGCGAGTGTAACCAATGTTCGTTGCGGGACTGGTATTGTAGAAGGAATAGGAAATATGTGTTCATCTCAAGTTCGGGTCACTATCGTTTGTTCGCACGTGGGAATTGAAGTGAGTGTTGTAGTGGAAATGAGAATCCAGCGTGTAGACAAAGAAAAGGATATTAGAGTTGTCATCAGTTAGTAGTCAGCTACGCGAAGGTGTTCTCAGGGACCAGTAGTAGTGTTATATATTCGTTCTTCATTGAGGTTATCCTTGAGGGGTGCCAAATTGAGCTTTCGTTACATTTGAATATGTTATATAGAGTTCTTCATTTAGGGGCACATTTTACGTTTTCTATATAACATAAGAAAGATTCCGTGTGATTGTCTCTAATATAAATGGTTGTGTGTTTGATTATCATAAAGGGAATCGTGTGTGTGACATGTAATTTCTGAACCTACCTCTGTTTCTCGCTGTTGAACCATCTGGCAATTTCTCATCCTGGAGGGAGACTTGATACCTGTTTGACGAAGATTTATCACTCCAAGACGATGAAATGGTTTTATAGTTTTTATTTCACTTTCCCCAGAGGTCCTGCAGCAGGTGTAAAGTGAAATCTGCTTGTGTGGTTCTTCTTCACACACGTCAGCGTTCATCTCCCCCCTCCCCAGTTAAGAGGGGGGAGACCACGGAAGACGTCCGTCTTCTTCAAAGCTCAAATCAAATCTCTCAGATCTAGGCAACCACGTCACACATACGTAATTTGGTCAGCTGACCTTTGGTTCTGGTAAACGTGTCTACCTCCACGGTTACTCACCTCTCTCTCTCTCTCTCTCTCTCTCTCTCTCTCTCTCTCTCCTTCTCTATTCTCTTATAGAGACACAGAGAGAGAAAATAGAAAGAGTAAGAAAGCCAGAGAGGGGGGGAGAGATGCTCGTTAACAGTAGATAGAGAGAGAAAGAGTGAGAATGTGTACATACGGTCTGTAAGCTCGTGCCCCATACATAGTAGTAAGTGGGTGTGACGCTCGCGGGCGGTCCGAAGACCGACCGACCAGCATGGAAGCTGGGCCGGAAAAGCTTGTCTCTTTGTTTTATACTCGTTTCCAGTGGTCATTTGTGCATGTGTATATTTCCGTAGAAAGCGGAAGTGACGTCGTCCATGTGTGCGTTCGTGTGCGCGTGTGTGAGTACATATGTGTGCGTTAGCATGTGTATATATACCGTGAATGTGAGTGTATGTACGCGAACGTGAATATGTGTACATGTGTGGACATGGGCACGTATGTATATGACATAGCTTGAAATGTGAATGTGTGTTTTTGTGTGAGACTTGAAAAAGGCTCGTACAGTCGAGTGTTACTTATGAACAAAAAAATGTCCGACATAAGAGGATAACGTCTTAGGAGTCTCGATAATTGCTCAAAGATAGAAAATTAAAGAGGTAGATGTAGTTTTAAAACGGGCCCCCTCAAAAAGAAAATAAATTTGCATATTTTAGGTAATAATGCACATCCAATAATATTTTTAAAAATATTTTTACATGTTTATTGTTTTAAAAAAATTAAATTGATTTTTCTAAATTTTCGTTTTCTACCTAGCTTTGTAAGTTTTTGGTGTTTAAACTTATTTTAAAGAGTTTATTTAGTTAAAAAGAAATAACAAGTAATGTCGGACTCGACATTACTTAGTAAATAATTTTGAATAAAAAATGTCCGAAAATTAAGGAAAATACTAAGGTAGATATAGTTTTAAAAGGAGCCTCCCACTCCTCAAAAAGAAAATAAATTTGCATATTTTTAAGTACTGCACCAGGTATGTCAGAAATTTCGTGAAAATAGTGAATAATTCCACCCAATCTTTCCAAGCTTATAACTCCTCAAAAAATGTAATTCAAACCCTATTTTTTTTTCACTTAAAGGAGCAAGGACCAAGGTTCCATTAAAAAAACAAAACAAAAAAAAACGTGTTTTTTTTGGGTTTTTGTATTACTGTACACATAGATTCGAAAAAGTTATCAAAAAACAAATATATAACAAATAAATGTTATCAAAAGCAACATAAGTTACTTTTCTACCAAACTGGATATATTTTTCGTGTTTTTATTCAATGTAACATGTTTATTCAGCTCGAAAACCATACAGTGTTTACCGATGTATTGGAAAATTCAAAATGGCGTCTGACTCCATCTTTAACACGGTAAGTTTGGGAAAAAAGTGTTATAAATAAAAAACTGGATAAAATACTGTTAAAAACTCGCTCAATATATGTTACCGTGTTAGGTTGACATATATCCGGCGGGTTTTAACAGTATTTTGTCTAGTTTATTATTTATAACACATTTTCCCAAACTTACCGTGTTAAAGAGGGAGCCAGACGCCATCTTGGATTTTCGAATACATCGGTAAACACTGTATGGTTTTCGAACTGAATAAACATGTTACATTGAATAAAAACACAAAAAATATATCCAGTTTGGTAGAAAAGTAACTTATGTTGCCTTTTGATAACATTTATTTGTTATATATTTGTTTTTTGACAACTTTTTCGAATCTATGTGTACAGTAATACAAACCCGTTTTTTTTTTTTTTTAAAAAGGTTTTCAACTTCGGATTTTACAGGTAAATTTCTAAAAAACAGTTTTTTTTTTGTTGTTTTAAATTTGAATATATTATTTATTGACCTTTTCTCTTCAATTTGTGATATATAACACTTTGGTACATAAATTAATTATTTACTTTTTAATAGACATTTCAAAATGGGAGGGGTGAATTATTCGACCCCCTGTCTTTCCAAGCTTATAACTCCTCGAAAAATGTAATTCAAGCCCTAATTTTTTTTCAGTTAAAGGAGCAAGGACCAAGGTTCCATTAAAAAAAAAAAATAAAAAAAAAAATAACGTGGTTAAAAAAAAGGTTTTAAACTTCAAACTTTACAGGTAAAATTCTAAAAAAAACGCTACGTTTTTTTGTTTGTTTTAAATTTGAATATATCATTTATTGACTTTTTCTCTTCAATTTGTGAGTAAATTAATTATTTACTTTTCGGTGAGTAAATTAATTATTTACTTTTTAATAGAAACTTGAAAATGGGGGGGGGCGCGAATAAAAAAAAAAACGCTTGTCTAAAATATTATATTCAGTTTATTGGAAAGAACATAAAATTTCACATTGACCCTGAAAATATCGTAAAAATAGAATCAATAGAAAAATTTTGATTGATTTTTAAAGTTTAAAAATTGAAAAATATTGAGTTCGGAAAATTCATTACTGTTTTAAAAAAATATATATATTTCTATTACTTTTAAAACAACTTTAATAGTTTATTTTGTAAGTATAATCCATAAAGAAAATAAATAACCCACTTTTAACAGAGAAATTACGAGATTTTTATATTTTATTCGCAGTTTCGTGTTAGGGGTGTTAAAAATTCCTACAAAAATTCTGATACACCTAGACTGCACTGCACCACTGCCCCGAAATGACTTAAACGATATCCTCCCCATGTTAAGAATGGCTTTCAAAATAACGTTATTATTTCAGCGCGGTACAAAAATTACATACGATCGTGTTTCCTTTTTTGTTGTTTTGTAATAACGCAACAATTATTTAAACTGAATTAATTCTCCCAAATAAAATAATTGCTTTCTTTGATAATACGTGATTTCTTTCTTTATTTTTGTTTCGTAATGACACAAAAAGTGTTAAAACTAGAGTATTTTTTTGATAAATATTTGGTTTCGTTTTTCGTATCTTGACTCCGTGATCAAGTTTATTTTTTTTAAGCAAGAGTTAAAAATAATTTTCAAAAATATTATGGGGGTGCAATAAAAACAATATCTCCTTCAAGAACGGTAATAAAATGGGGTTTCAATCGATATTTATTCAATAAGGGACCAGTTTTCTTGGTGCCCGGAAAACTCGTCCCGGAAAACTCGTCCCCTTTCGCTAGGTAGGAAAACTGGTCCCTTATTGAATAAATATCGATTGAAAACACATGTAATATATTGGACAGGATTATCTCCCTTGCACTTCAATGAACTACAGATTATCTCCCTTGCACTTCAATGAACTACCACTGGAGGGCGCGACAGTCTTGAAATCTTTTTTCTTTAGTAAATAAAAGGACCGGAGGACGATCTTTCCCTACGAGACGTACCGTCTGCCGATCTATCTATAATGTTATTTTGTCTTGTGCATTTTTATTCATTATGCATTGTTAATGTTGATATACTTCAATTGGCGATGAAGAACGAATAATGCGGAGGAGTAACAAGACAATTTAAAATTAAAAGCGAACACCCACAACAAATCGATCGAGGAAAAGTTGCCGAGTAGCGGATAAAAATGGCTTTATTAGGCACCATTGGAGAATGGAATAGTGCGGAAGAAGAATGGTCGCACTATATTGAGAGAGTAAAGTTTTTTTTACTGCCAATGATGTGTTGAATGAAGGTAAGAAACGTGCTATATTTTTGTCGGTTATTGGGGCAAAAAATTATGCTATTCTCAGGGGTTTAGCCGAAAACAGGCCAGAGCAGAAAACATTTGAAGAACTATGTATTCTGATGGAGAGGCACATCAGGCCGGCCCCCAACGAGATACATGAACGTTTCTTATTCAACACGAGAGACAAACAAGAAGGTGAGTCCATTAGTGAATATGTGGCCACACTGAGAAAAATGTCGGAACATTGCAACTTTGAAGAAAAAGTAAATGAACACATACGTGATCGTTTGGTTGTGGGAGTGAAAGATGAGAAGATACAGGAGCGCTTGCTGGGCGAAAGAATGCTAACTTTGCACAAGGCCATTGAAATAGCAGTGTCTATGGAATCGGCAAGGAAATATTCCAAGTTGATGTTGGGAGCACAGACGAGTGGAAGTGAAACGTCCGTACACAGGTTACCATTAAAACGAGAGTGTTATCATTGTGGAAGCACTGGCCACCAAGCGGACAAGTGCCAATTTATAAACAAGGAATGTTTTAAATGCAGGCGAATAGGGCATACTCGTCGGAAGTGTAGGCAAGAAGAGAGCAGGCCTCCTAACTCCGAAAACCGAGGTAAGGAAAGCAGGATGGTGAACAATGTGGAGGAAAATTGTTGTGAAGAAATGGAAATAAATATGGAAAGGCTAGACTTGCACACAGTTGCTAACCTGCGGACACCACCAGTATTAGTGGAACTGCTAATTAATCAAGAGAAAGTGGTCATGGAAGTGGACACTGGAGCTGTATGCACAGTAATGAGCCTAGAAAAATTCAATAAAATTGGCCAAGTTCGTGATCTAAAGGAAAGCCATGTCAAGTTGAGAACGTACACTGGTGAATTAGTGAAACCACATGGGACCACAGACGTGGAAGTAATCCAGGAAGGGTTAAAGCATCGACTACCTTTGCTGGTGGTGAAAGGTAATGTACCGACACTTCTTGGCCGCAACTGGTTGAATAAGGTAAAGCTGGATTGGAGAAGCATGTTTCCTTTATACCAGGAAGATTCCCCTTCGAGGTTGGAAAGGCTTTTAAAAGAATTTGATTCGCTGTTCAGTGAAGAAATGGGGTGTTTAAAGGATTTTAAGGTCAAAATACCCATTGATAAAACGGTGAGTCCCAAATTTTGTCGGGCAAGACTAGTAGCTTATGCCATAAAAGCGGATGTGGAAAAGGAGCTAGATCGCCTGGAAAACCAGGGAATTTACAAAAGAGTGGAATACTCTAGGTGGGCTGCCCCCATTGTACCGGTTGCCAAAAATAATAATGAAGGCATCCGGATCTGTGGAGATTACAAACAAACAGTAAACCGGGCATCACCATGTGACTATTACCCTCTTCCTCGGACAGAAGATATATTTGCTACTTTGAAAGGGGGTCAAAAATTTAGCAAGCTCGACTTGAGCCATACCTATCAGCAGCTGGAATTGGATGCAGAAACCCAGGAACTGCTAACAGTAAACACTCACCAAGGATTATACCAGCCCACCAGACTACAATTTGGGGTACACAGTGCTACAGGGATTTTTCAAAGGGAGATGGACAAAAGATTGAAGAACATTCCTTTTTGCAAGGTGCGTGTGGATGACATCCTGGTTTCAGGTAGTGATGACAGTAGTCATCTGAAGAATTTATACAGTGTATTTGCTGCTCTAGATAAGGCCGGATTAAAATTAAAGAGAAGTAAGTGCAAGTTTCTCCTTCCTGAAGTGACATATCTGGGTTTCAGAATTAGTAAGGAAGGCATAGCGCCTCTTCCAGACAAAGTAGCCGCCATGACAGAGGCACCTCGACCGCAAAACATCACAGAATTAAGAGCCTA
Source organism: Euprymna scolopes (assembly GCF_053919585.1). Taxonomy (NCBI): domain Eukaryota; kingdom Metazoa; phylum Mollusca; class Cephalopoda; order Sepiida; family Sepiolidae; genus Euprymna; species Euprymna scolopes. The sequence continues at coordinate 100,432,121 of NC_136499.1, read as the reverse complement.
CCTAGGGGCACTTAACTATTATCATAGTCATTTGCCAAACTTATCAACTATGCTTGAACCGCTTCACAACTTAATGAGGAAGGGTGCTCCCTGGGTATGGGGTGCTGAACAAACCAGGGCTTTTGAGGAAACAAAGAAAATGCTGTGTTCTGCACCTCTTTTAACTCATTTTGATCCATCTAGACCGATTCTGGTGCAAGTAGATGCTTCTCCCAATGGACTGGGAGCTGTAATGGCTCACAAAATGGAAGATGGAAGGGAGAAACCAGTATGCTACGTATCACGAACGCTGTCTGAGACAGAACAGAATTATGCGCACATTGAGAAGGAGGGGCTGGCCCTAGTCTTTGCGGTAAAAAAGTTGCACCAATATCTGTATGGGAATAATTTTACGTTGTTCACTGACCACAAACCGTTATTGGGGTTGTTTGCTGAAAACAAGCTGATCCCTTCTCTTGCTGCTGCCAGAGTTCAACGCTGGGCCATATTTCTGGCTGCCTATAATTACAGGTTGGAGTATCGTGCCGGGCCCCTTAATGGAAATGCAGATTGCCTCAGTCGTCTTCCAATCAGTGTGCAGGAGCAAGATCTCACACCTAATTCTAACAGGATACACATGATGAACTTGGTTGATGCTCCAGTGACTGTGGCGGCGGTAAGATTGGAGACAAGAAGAGACCCTACTTTGAGTCGGGTGTACGAATACATCCTGAATGGCTGGAGTAGGTGTATTCCAGACATGGCAATGAAGCCCTACTTCAACAAACGGACAGAGTTGACATGTGAAGATGGTACCGTATTATGGGGGAGTAGAGTAGTAATTCCGGCTATACTCAGAACAAAACTGTTGCAGCAATTACATCAGACACACATAGGGATCGTGCGAATGAAGGCCCTTGCTCGCAGCTATGTGTGGTGGCCAAATCTTGATGCAGATATTGAGAGAGCCGGTAAAGCTTGTGGAACCTGCATACATTATCAAAGCAATCCCGGCAAGGCCCCCATTCATTGCTGGGAATATCCAAGTTCACCATGGGAGAGAGTCCACTTAGGTTATGCGGGTCCATTTTTGGGGCACATGTTTTTGATAGTAGTGGATGCTCATTCAAAGTGGACTGAAGTTTGCATTACAAAATCATCTTCTGCTATGACCACAGTTGAAAAATTGAGAGGGATCTTCGCAACTCATGGACTACCGGTATTAATTGTGAGTGACAACGGTCCCTGTTTTACAAGTGAAGAATTCAAAGCATTCATGAATGCTAATGGAATTCGGCACATTTTCACAGCTCCTTACCATCCTTCCTCGAATGGACTAGCAGAACGCAGTGTACGCACCTTCAAGGAAGCGCTTAAAAGGATGAATACAGACGGCAAGGCAACACTTGAAACCAAGGTGAACCGATTTTTATTCACTTATAGGATAACTCCAAACTCATCAACTGGGGTTTCTCCTGCCGAGCTGATGTTCAAACGGCAGTTACGAACAGCGTTTCATTTGGCAAAGCCAGACACATACAAGGCTATGGATGTAAAAAATAAAATGGAAAGGGGGAGCAAGGTAATGGTGTCGCTCCGTGAATTTAAAGTAGCCGATCCTGTGCTTGTGCGTAACTATGGATCTACTCAGCGATGGATTGAAGGTACCATTACCAGACAGTTGGGAGCAGTGAATTTTGAAGTGGAAACCGGTAGAGGGCTAGTAAGGAGGCATGTGGACCAGCTTGTGAAACTCTCATCACCAGTAGCAGTGGAACTTACGCCTGAGATACAAGCGGATAATGCTGCAAAGAATCTTGAGAGTTTCGGCACACCTGAAGTTTCCAGCACACCCGACAGTCCTGAGGAAAGTTTAATACCTGAGAGCAGGCATATGGAAGAGGTTGCAGAGACTCCAGCAGTGGTAGAAAAATCGGCATCACCACCCTCTCGCAAGTCAGGGCGTATTCGGAGACCACCAAAAAAATTTGAAGACTATGTTCGTGATCCAGAGTAAGATTGAAGGGATGTAATATATTGGACAGGATTATCTCCCTTGCACTTCAATGAACTACGGATTATCTCCCTTGCACTTCAATGAACTACCACTGGAGGGCGCGACAGTCTTGAAATCTTTTTTCTTTAGTAAATAAAAGGACCGGAGGACGATCTTTCCCTACGAGACGTACCGTCTGCCGATCTATCTATAATGTTATTTTGTCTTGTGCAATTTTATTCATTATGCATTGTTAATGTTGATATACTTCAATGATCATTCTTGAAGGAGATATTATTTTTTAGAATAGACTATAGCCCCCCCCCCCAATATTTAAAAAAAATATTTTTACTTGTTTAATGTTTTTTTTTTTTTTTTTTTTTTTTTTTAAAAATAAAATCGATTTTCTAAGTGTCCGTTTTCTACCTAACTGGCTAAGTTCTTAGTGGTTTCACTTATATTAAAGCGTTTATTATGTTCATACAAAGTTAATTACAATTTTTTTTTGTTCTTATTTTAACGATGTTTTTTAGAGTCATAAAAACAATAATTAAAAAAAATAAAATAATTAAATAAAACACGAAAATTATATCCAGTTTGGTAGAAAAGTAATTTATCTTGCCTTTGATAACATTTATTTGTTATATATTTGTTTTTTGACAACTTTTTCGAATCTATGTGTACAGTAATACAAACCCGTAAAGGGTTGTAAATTCCTTTTATATTAATATAAAAAAAAAAGCGGTCTCGTTTATGAACATAATAACTGCTTTAAAATAAGTGAAACCACTAACAACTTAGCCAGTTATGTAGAAAACGGACACTTAGAAAATCGATTTTATTTAAAAAAAACAAAACAAAAAAAAACATTAAACAAGTAAAAATATTTTTTTTAAAATATTATGGGGGTTATAGATAGTCTATTTTAAAAAACAATATCTCCTTCAAGAACGATCATAAAATGTGTTTTCAATCGACATTTATTCAATAAGGGACCAGTTTTCTTACCTAGCGAAAGGGGGCCAGTTTTCCGGAGACGAGTTTTCCTAAATTCCGGGTGCGAGTTTTTCGCCGGAGACGAGTTTTCCGGGCACCATCTGTTCCGATGCTGTACTTTAATGTTTTGTTCTCGGTTAGTAGATGAGACTGTACACATAGATTCGAAAAAGTTGTCAAAAAACAAATATATAACAAATAAATGTTATCAAAGGCAAGATAAGTTACTTTTCTACCAAACTGGATATATTTTTTGTGTTTTTATTCAATGTAACATATTTATTCAGCTCGAAAAACATGCAGTGTTTACCGATGTATTGGACAATTCAAAATGGCGGCCGACTCTCTCTTAAACACGGTAAGTTCGGGAAAAGGTGTTATAAATAATAAACTAGACAAAATACCATTAAAAAAACACCGAATATATGTCAACCTATGTCACGGTAATATATATTGAGCGAATTTATAACAGTATTTTGTCTAGTTTATTATTTATAACACCTTTTCCCGAACTTACCGTGTTTAAGAGAGAGTCGGCCGCCATTTTGAATTGTCCAATACATCGGTAAACACTGTATGTTTTTCGAGCTGAATAAACATGTTAAATTGAATAAAAACACGTGAATTATATCCAGTTTGGTAGAAAAGTAACTTATCTTGCCTTTGATAACATTTATTTGTTATATATTTATTTTTTGACAACTTTTTGGAATCTATGTGTACAGTAATACAAAACCGAAATTCTTCATGACTGAGACATTTTTTATTTTATTTTTGCTCCTTTCTCCACATTAAAAAACGGTTTCTAATTCTGCCCTCGTGGGGAGGCAACTACGTAAGTACAATTATCAATTTTGTTTTTTGTTTTTTTTCTGAAAGATTTGGCTTCAAATTCAAGTTTATGGTCTGGCAACCCTGAGAACGATGCGCTATTGTAAAGAAGCACCGATTTTTTTTTTGATTTTTTTTCTGTCACGAGTACATACATCATACAGCTTTTTCAGGTTTGTTTTACAATACAGAGATTCGAAAAAGTGAAAAAAAAATATATGATAAATAAATGTTGCCAAAGGCAAGATAAGTTACTCTTCTACCTAGCTTTTATTTAATGTATAATGTTTATTAGGTTCGAAAAACAAGTAGTGTCGAGCGTTACAAGAGTACAAAAAAAAAAAAAAAAATGGCAGCATGTTATCTCATATCTTTGATAACAATTAGTTAACAATTAAAAGTTATACAAAATGCTGTTAGAAACCCACCAAATAAATGTCACAGGAACATTTATTGGCTAGGTTTCTAACAGTACTTTTCGTATTTTTAAGACATGATATCACGCGGCCATTTTTCTTATGCTCGTGTAACGCTTGACACTACTGGTTTTCCGAAACAAATAAACATGTTTACATTAAATGAAAACACTAAAAACTTATCCAGCTGGGAGTGACTTATTTTGCATTTGGTAACGTTTATTTATTATATATCAGTTTTTTTTTTTTTTTTTTTTTTGCCACTTATTCGAATCTCTGTGAAATGTAAAATAAATCCGTTTTTTCTTAATTTGTGTTTAGTAATATAGAAGGGAATTCTGGACAAGATCAAAAACAATAAAAACAAAATTAAAATAATTAAACACGTCTACGAGAGAAGGTATTTTTTTATTTTGTAAAAAAGTTGACGTCAAGTCAAAGTACGAAAAGTTACAAATCTAACAATTTTCTGGGGTCACGCCGAAAATAGTCATATCCAAAAATTACGAAAAATCATCGAGTAGAAATGTATTTCTAGTTTAAGGTAATTTCTCCGGAAAACTGGGTAAAATCGCATTTTTCTTAGACGTTATAAAGTCGGAAGCTACACGCAGTTCAGGGGACATAACTCCGAAACAAATATTTTAAATTATTTGTGACATGTCTGCAATATTTATTCTTTATAACGATAGACTTTTTTGTGGTACTACTACAGATTATTGCCGAAAATGAAGAAGCTATTTTAAAATACTGAATTCTCCCTCTGATTCTGACGACAGGTGCCCGAAAAAAAAATGGGGTCTCCATTTTCGCCGATAAACTGTAATAGTACTCCCCCCCACCTTTTTTTTTTTTTTTTTTTTACTAAAAACACAATAGCAGTTGTTCTACTCGACGAATTTTCCTAATTTTTTGATATATTACTATTTTTGCATTGACATTTAAGTACGTACGATTGTTTTTGCTGAAAACGATATATTTTAAATATCGGTTGGTATTAAAAAAATGAAAATATCGAAAAACGTTTATATTGTACGTCCGTTATGAAATGAAGTTCTCCGAAAAAACAAAAAAAAATCACTTAATTTCATCAAGTAGTTTTTTTTACAGCGAAAAATCGATTTCTTATGATACAAAGCAAAAGGTTCGATTTTTAGGAAGAAAGTAGTATTACAAATGAGGAGGGAGTGTCCGGCGCTTTAAACTGAATTATCTCCCCGTGGCGTGTTAAAAAATTCAAGATGGCTACCTTCAGCGTGCTGTCATAAAAACGTGGGTAATCTGGAAGAAAGAGAGAGCCTGTTTCCTCCGTTTGACTATAGGTGGCGTTACTGTCTGTCCACCCAGTTACGGAAGCACAAAATGTATACAATGGTACCCTTGAAATAAAAATAAATGTTTTTGTTATATTTTAATTTTAAATATGTTTTTTGTTGATTTTTGCAAACATATTAAAGTTTTATTTTTTTCAAACATTTACTTTTTTTTTTTTTTGTTTTTGCAAACATATTTAAGTTTTATTTTTCTAAACATTTACGTTTTGTTGCAAGCATAAACTAAATGTTTTTGCTATATTTTTTTTTAAAAACATATTTATGGGTACAACCGTTTTTCCGCGAGTATTTTTTACGCTCTTATTATAATAATAATAATAATAATAATAATAATAATAATAATAATAATAAATCAACGTTCTTTCTTTTATCTTTTTTTATGGACCCCCCCTTTTTTTTCTTAAATTTTCTGCACTTATTTTACCTTTTTTTTACGCGAGTATTTATATATATATATATATATATTTGAAAAACGATATTGTACAACCTGAATCTTACTTGAAACTACTATTAAAAAATAGCTTGAAATAATGTTTGAAAAAAATAAAATAAAACTTAAATATGTTTGCAAAAAAAAAAAAAAAAGCAAAAAAAAGAACATGTTTAAAATTAAAATATAACAAAAACATTTATTTTTATTTCAAGAGTGCCAGTATATATATATTTTGTGCTTCCATAACTGGGTGGACAGACAGTAACGCCACCTATAGTTAAACGGGGGAAACAGGCTCACTCTTTCTTCCAGATTAAAAAACGTGTTTTTCCGCTGTAAAAGAAAAAAAAAAGAAAATAAAATACTCAATCAAATTAAGTGGATTTTTTTTTTCAGATCTCCAGTTAAAAACGTATACGTAAAATATAACCTTTTTTTTCTCTCAATATTTTCATTTAATATCTTGATTAAACTGCACAAGTATCAATCGATTTATCGACTATATCTTAACACCAAAATCTCAGTTAGACACTTTACAGGCGACACAGCTATAATAACTACGTCTATAGGTATTCGTTAATACCTTGATCTCTGGCGTACCAGAGACAGCACTCGCACCTAAATAACAGCAGTTATGACAACTCTCTGTTGTATAGAGTTCAAGTCCAAACAGACTACAGGCATCAGAATTTTCACATACGTGGCACCATTCCCCGTTGTAGTAAATTTCTAAATCTTTATTTTCAAGCCTTACACTACAAAACGAAGGATGAACTTTCCCGTTAACGCATTTAACAAGATTACTTTGAGAGGATCGACATATCGCATACACTTGAGTCTCGTCTACAATTTGCGTTCCGAAAGGAATCGTTTCATACGTGTCTCTGTGTCGGTAGGTCAACACATCGAAACGCCGTGAAAGCGTGCACATTTTGGTACAGGTCGGGGTTTCGCCATCCCATTTTCTGTTAGGCATACACGATAGCTTTTGTTGACCGACGAGTTGGTATCCAGGAAGACAGAAATATTCAATGCTGGAGGAATCTTTGGATAAAACATAACTGCCATTCGTGATTTGTATGGGCGTACACGTCGTCTTGCATTGGATCATCGGCAACCAAGTTCCTGTAACGCAGGTGGCAATTCCGGATGATGGAGCCGTGTAGCCAGGTTTGCAGGAGAATATCACGCGCTGACCCTGCTGGACCAGAAAACCGGTTGACAGCGAATTTAAACTGGGGATTAAGCGTACGTCTTCTAACTGATTTGTAAAATCGGGAATGGTGCACATTTTTTTGCAAACTGGCGCTGTAGTGTTCCACCGGCCATTTTTTTTACACCGTAGGACGGCATCCCCAACTATTGTGTACTCACTTTCGCAAGAAAATAGAACAGTTTGATTGACGTCAGTATCTTCCTGACTGGACACGAAACCGTGCCGAGGGGGTGAAAGCGAGCGACACGATGATAAGTGACATGTGGGTGGTTGCAAGTTCCAGAGACCACTTTCCTCACAGAATATTCTGTCAGTGCCATTAATAGTGAAACCGAGAGAACACCAAAAGTAGACGGTAGTGTTGTAGGTGTTGTCAGTAGTTGAAAGACGACCCCCAGCAGGTGCTGTCAGACGAGGGCAGGTAATTTTTTCACATTGGATCTTATTAAAGACCCACTTGTTATGAAGACAATGCACCTGTAAAGTTTCGGGTTTTTGAATAGTTTGGAAATATCGATCGCATGTCTGGAACGATCGGAGATGTCTGGTCTCATAATCCAAGGAATATTCCAGATGACTGTTTGGCGAGAGTGAAAAATGTCCGCAGTTGAGAAAAGTTATTATTTGGCTGATAATGTCGTCATTCGGAATCAAAGTAGCTTGCGAGCTGTTTTTCGCACTTATTTTATCGCCTTCGCTAATCAGAAAATCCTTTACGTTCGTTATTATATTGGTTGGCGTTGTTGGGTATTCTTCCCCTGGTGTAAGCGGAAACCATGATGCGAGTAGCGAGAGGAAAAAGAGTTGTTGAAAGAACCGCATATTCTAAGTTCGTTTAATGCAAGGGAGGAAAAGGTTTTTGACTGCTGACTGCAGCGCCACTCTATTTATATGAAAACGACTCATGACGTCATTCTTTTCTAGGAACAGGGGACATATTTCCAAGAAAATCAGGGTTTCTTGTTTTTGGCTCTCATTCTTAAAAATCAACACACACACATACACGCCTACTGGTAGCCATCATATCTTTTGTTCTATGGGCCGAAACTACATGAAAATTTGCATTCTTTTTGAAGATTATAATACTATTCTATGGTTAAAATTTTATGACAATTGGTAAAAAAAGAATTCATATTTTCAAACAAATAAACTATGCCCAAATTTGCCTACTTTTGTATATATAGTGTCCTGCAGGCCAACTTCAGTTTTGCTGCTTCGGTTGTCTCCCCTGGGACCTTGCCAGGCCACTAATACACACACACACACACACACAGAATCGTCCTCACTACTAAATTTATAACAATTTAAATATAAAGAGGTATATTTGGTAAAAAAAAAAAAAAAAAAAACAGGGAAAAAGTCTATAGAAACAATCTTGTAATAATTTAAGCAAATACTCCCAAGGTTGAAATAACACACACACACACACACACACACACACACACACACACACTATATATATATATATAGTGTGTGTGTGTGTGTGTGTGTGTGTGTGTGTGTGTGTGTGTGTGTGTTATTTCAACCTTGGGAGTATTTGCTTAAATTATTACAAGATTGTTTCTATAGACTTTTTCCCTGTTTTTTTTTTTTTACAAAATATACCTCTTTATATTTAAATTGTTATAAATTTAGTAGTGAGGACGATTCTAATATTATTCCAGATTCTGATACAATTATTGATTCCATACTAAATTACCAATTCCGATTCTTTATAAATCTCTAAATATTTAACTATAAAGTCGTTATTTTTTCATGATCACCGTAAAAACACGTGTTAAATGTACAGACATTTTCTCAAATGAAAAATACATTTGTGAGGGATGATGTATCGATTTTAGTTTTACTGGTACTTTAAAATCAAATTTTATCAATTCTGATAAGAAGGAAAGTATTTCTTCGAAACTCCGCAGATTAAGGACTATCCACTTATTAAGTGTTTCCTTTTCAGATTAAATATGTTTTTAACTATTTTTCAAAGTGTTTTTTAACATGTTTTAATTACTTATTTGTTCTTATCATAAGCGCTATCTCCTATTTTGTTTTATCGAGCGTTTACATCTGGTTGAGATTACTTTATAAATATTAATTCTTTAATATTTATAATATACTTTAGTTTTACCATCTTGGATCAGTTTGGTAAATTTAATTGTAATTTATATATATATATATATATATATATATATATATATATATATATATATATATATATATATAACTTGAGTCTCTTCAGCCATAACCGAAACCAAAACTTATGAAGAATTCTTGAGAAAATTATTTATTAAAAAAGTAGATGACTTAAGTGCCATCAGCTATAATTGAAACCGAAAACTTATGAAGAATTCTTTAAATTATTTATGACAAGAAATGGAAGTACATAGCAATTAAACGACCTGGATGTAAGCATGACACAGAAATTAACACATGCATTAATATACAGATTATCTATTGTGAGAATTTTGAATTGGTTGACTTGCCGAGGGTAGGTCGGTGGGGAAGAAAGGAGTGCTGGTAGCTGTGACCAACACGCCCGGTGGTCCGTTAATCAAAGAACCTGAGTGCCTATTCCTTACAAGTTAAATAGACATTCCAGTCACACGTGAATCTCGTTGACTGAGAGTTGGAGTAGATAAAAAGGGGTGGCCGCTCTACTGTTGTTGCTGTAGTTGTTGCTGTCTTTTAGACAAATTACACTTCGACCATCGTTACCCATTTGTTACTTTTACAAGGAAAGACTGCTTGTAAGCAACGTCGACATTTCGTTGCAAGACTTAAACTGTCTTTTCTTCCCTCCCCCCTACTCGTCGGTATGCTAATTCCCATACTATGTAATATTCTGGTTGTTGCCTCCTTAGTACGTACGTTACGATTTGAAAAGGCCGAATATAAGTTCGGAATGTCATACTGCTTTAAAAAAAAAAAAAAAAAAGCCAAATTCGCGAAATTTTACTTTAAAATGGCTAATCTGGAAACCCTGGACACTATTTTCATAGTTTGATGTACGTTATTTGTTTATTTGTTCAAAAACTAATTTTTGTGCTTTCCAGGAAAAATATCAACTTTATCAACACATTAAATTGGTTTAACATATTTCTAATTCATTGGAATTTTCACGGGTCCTTCTAATTATTATTATTATTTTTATTTTTTATTTTTTTTTTACATAGGCATCACCACATTATCAAGGCCCAGAGGCCACTCAAGGATAAGGGTTAAAGAGTGTACAGTAGAAATTGGACAATATAGTAATCATTAGCAATGAAAATTTGGTAAATTTGATAACTTATATGGAACGGCTCATCAAGAACTTATTTACTTTAGACTTGAACACAATCATATTGTAGTCAGCCGGAAAGCAGGAAAACGGAAGACAATTCCACAGGCGTGCAGTTCTAAGAAAAAAGCTTTGTTCATGGAATCTACATTTAGGTTTAGGCACAGATAAAGAGTGGGGGGAATTATTGATAGTGTTTACAGCTAGACGAGTGTTTCTTGTGAAAGTTTTGCGAGGGGGGACCATAGATTGAAGCTCAGTCGAACACTTTCCATGAAAATAACGATACATCAGAGACAAACTCGCAACATCTCTTCTGTGAGATAGAGGTTGCAAGGAAGAGAAAAGGACATCTCCTACGAGGCTACGAAGTCTATTTTGAACTCTATCAAGGCAGGCCAAGTCCTTTCTAGCAGCTCCTGCCCAGATGTGGCAACAGTATTCCATCCTTGGACGTACCTGGCTCTTATATAGATAGAGAATTTAAATGGGTATTTTAGTTTTATTGGTTCCCCACCCCCCGGCAAAAGGAGGGTGGGACTGTAAATTCACCCTTGTCCGTTCGTTCATCTGTTCGCACTTTTCTCAATAACTACACCTTGGAATTTTTTTAAATTTTGCACAAACATTAAACATGATATGAGTAAAAAAGTAACAGAACGAGTTTTCCGGGAAAACTCTGGTTGCCCCCCCCCCCTAGGGGTGCCTTTCGGGTTAAAATGGTTAAAATTGACACTTTTGTGCTTATTAAAAAAAAACAAATTGATGTCTTGGATTTTTATAAAACTTTCTGAAAGGTTGTAACTAACTGATTTCGATATAATTTTGTTTGTCTATACTTCGTGATAACTCAATAGTTGTCGAAAATTTTCTATGTATGTCTATTTAGCAGTTTTGCATGATGCTGAACTCAAATTTAAATATGGGAACGTTTGAGGAGGAGGTAAGCAAATGATGAACGTAGTCATTTTTTTTTTTTTTTTGTATAGTACAGAACTCAAATTTACATATGTTAAGGTCTAAAACTGCACCGTTTGTTCATTTCACCAGGATCTGACGTCTCCTGGGAACTTTTGGGCTAAATGCTGAATTTATTAATTTTTTTATAGAAATTTAAATGATTATTTTAAAAAAACAAAAAAAAAACATTTAATTTGCTCGGCAACATACAGAGTGTTGCAGAAGAATCTTCCAGAAGGTGTCGAGTAATGTGGTGACACCTTAAATCAAAGAGATCATCGCCGGACGCTCATATGTGTTTCAGCATGGCTTTGCTCCTGCACACAAAGTCTAGACGACCCAAGCGTGGATGCTCAATGATATCCCTCACTTTTCTAATCTGATTGCAACCCGCTTGATTGGAGTGTGATTGAAGCCAAGACCAACAAGTACGGCCACAAGACGATCAACTCTTTGAAGGGCGCCATCATGAAGCCGTTCCCGTTCGCAGCTTGCACGAGCCTTTTCTCGTCTCACACAAAAACACACGTTCACATTTCAAGCTATATTACTTGTCATATACATACGCGCCCACGTCCACACACGTACATATACTCACGTTCGCGTATATAAACTGACATTCACGTGTATATACACACACACTAACATACACACATGTACTCACACACGCGCACACGTACGCACACAAGGACAACGTCACTTCCCCTTTCAAAGGAAATACACACATGCGCAAAAGACCACCGGAAACAAGTATAAAAGAAAGAGCAATAAGCGGCTTCTTCCTTTTTAGGACCAGCTTTCGAGCTGGTCGGTCTACGGACCAGCTCCGACCGCATGCCTCACACCACTTGCTACTATGTGGGACAAAAAGCTAACAGACCGCACGTACATTTTATACGCTTTCCCCTCCCCATGAACTGCATTGACATTTTTCACTCTTTCTCTCTCTATCTACTACTTGTGCCAGAGAACACCACTGTGTAGCTGACGGCTAACATAGTGCACAGTTTAACTGATGTCAACCTTCTATCCTTTTCTTTGTCTACACGATGGACTGCCATTTCTCGTTCCATTACATCACTCACTTCTCTTCCCACGCGCGAACAAACGACAGTGACCCGAACGTGAGATGAACACACATTTCCTTTTTCCTTCTATACTACCAATCCTGCAACAAACGATGGTTACACCCGCGCGGACATGAACACGTGTTATATCTAAAACATTCATTCTTTCAACAGTAAATAAACGGCACGTTTATCTATTCCAGCAATTGAGTCTTTGTTTCCTTCAATTCCATTCGTTTCATCATTTTTCTTTTGTAACGGGATTAGGATTTATATATCCTTATCCTCTACAAGAAACAGACAAGGATATAGTCAACTTCCAAATTCCTCTCTTAAAATGTGTACAAAAACTCGCCAAACCACAGGCTTTCGGGATTGACAAGAAGGCTTCAATATCCAATATGGCTAACCTGTCATGCGTTGGCTTATTCCAATATTAGTTCAACGCACATACTTATAAACAACATATGAATTCAGCCTGCTTTTAAACTAATACGTACAGACAGACTTCGTCCGAAAAAGATTTTCAGTACTTATTTAGAATTACACTTAAAACAGCAAAACTAAAATACAGAAAAATCTTTATGACGAACATGATCGTCAGAGAACGAAAATATCATATTCGAAAAATCATATAAATTGATCAAGTAGTTTTTTTTTTTAACTAAGAAAAGCAAAATTTACGATTTTTAGCGATTTTAAATAAAAATTGTATCCATAATAAAGCTGATTTTGATTTCGATAGTTCGAATGGAGTTGTCTCCACCCTTATCTATACATAATGGCCGATCAAAACACTATGACACGCTTAGTCATAAAATTTGATTTTCTTAGTTAAAAAAAACAAAAACTACTTGATCAATTTACGTAATTTTTGGAAGATGACATCTTCGTTCCTTGTAGAGTAAGTACATTATAAAGATTGTTTTTGTATTTTTTTTTTTAATTAAGTGTAATTCTAAATATACACCAGATTTTCTTGGTATGAACTCCTTTCCGTTCCTTACATTTATCTTATCGACTATGAGACCCCTTTTCCTCGCCCAGACTCCTGGACTTATATTCAGTTATTTCTATTTCATACAAATTAAAAAATATTGAATTTCAAGTAAAAAAAAAAAAAAAAAAAAAAAAAAATTGGTTCCTACGAAAGTGTCATGTCGCAAATAGTAACATACCCAAAAATTATGGAAAAACGTAGGAAAATAATTAACGAAAAACTGTTTTCGATAACGTTTATGTGGGAATTTTATCCGACATTTTGAATTACGTTCGTCATGTGACGAAGCAACAAAACTTGGTGCAAGTCTATAAATGGTCCACAAGTAATCTTTTTTACTATAAAAATCTGAAAAAAAAACTTTATAATGTACGTACTTGTCACTGCATGAAAATGCCATATTCCAAAAATCACGTAAATCGATCAAGTAGTTTTTTTTTTTATTTAAGAAAATCAAATATTATGAGACATTTTATCGAAGAAAAACTTCCCACCATCTTGTTTTTGAATGATACACTGCTAGCGACACCTATTGGCAATGTTGGAAATATAAGCCCAGAAAGGGGCAGACAATCGACTTTCCAAACTATAGAAAAAAAAACTTGGAAAATTAAGACATTTATAAGTTTTTGAGAATGTTGAAAACGAAAATAACGTTTAAAATTCCAGCAAACGAGTAGTTTCCAAGATATGAAGAAATTTCTATAATAATTTAACGTATAATGATCACCCACTTTATGGCCACCACTAGTGTAAAACTTGAATTTACGCCGCTGAAATACACATTTGCCGAATTTTTGTTGGAGGAGCGTCAATGTGTGGGTGCTCAATTTACGTAAAATTCTTCATATCTTTGTATAAAGATTTTTTTAGATTTTTATAGTAAAAAAGATTACTTGTGGACCATTTATAGACTTGCACCCAAAACTTAATTATTCCCAGTGTCAACTGATCTCTTTTTTAGTAAGCCAAATAATACAGATTTCGCTTCCTTTCACAAATTTCTTTTTACATTAAAAATTCTCTATCTTCCTTACCGTTTTTCGTAATTTTTGGATATGTTAATATTTGACACACGACAATTACGTAGGAACCAGTTGTTTCACTTGAAATTCAATTTTTTTTCGTTTGTATAATACAGAATCGCCAACACCTCTATTATAAAGTGTTTTAAGGAAAATGGACCAATAAAGTTTATATAATGTTAAAATGAGACTTTATTCTACAAAGAGATCAGAGTTAATAAAAAGAATCCAAATATAGTCAGGTTTATATCTTTTTTAAATAGTAATGTAAAAAAAAAATCGGTTTAGTTTTACATTGTTTCATATTCTCTCATGGTTTCAATAAACATTCGATTAATAGTAAAAAAAAAAATAAAAATAATAATAATAATAATAATAATAATAATAATAATAATAATAACAATAACAACAACAACAATAATAATAATAATAATAATAATAATGATGATGATGATGATGAATTAAAATAAAATAAAAAAGTCAATGTGTTTTTATCAAAGTTACTTATAGGCGAGAAGCACTTGGGCACACAAGATAGTGTGATAATTTTTGAAATACAGAGTTAGCAGACGCGCTAGTTACTGACTTTCTGTTTGCTTGTATCAAGTTTCACTTTATAAACTTTCACCCTATAGAAGAATGTCAAGCTGAAATATGTCAGAACGTTATAAGCTAAAACGTAAATATTTAAAAATATAGCGTTTGAGTTTTATATATATATATATATATATATATATATATATATATATATATATATATATATATATATATGTGTGTGTGTGTGTGTGTGTGTGTGTGTGTGTATGCAGAGTGAGAGACATATATATGTATATATACAGAGTGATATATATATATATATATATATATATATATATATATATATATATATATAGAGAGAGAGAGAGAGAGAGAGAGAGAGAGAGAGAAAGAGAGTATAATTGTGTGTGCGTGACACCGGGTTTTTATGCTGAGGAATGTTTTCTGGGAATTTAACGGTCTGCAGTCATTACTAATTTTCGAAGAAAAAATTCCTGCATGGGACGAGAAGCGGTTGAATTCCGAAATGATTCCCAAGCATGATAAAATACAAATGGCTCTAATTGCTTATCACCTGTTCCTTATCTGGTTAGTTGAAATTCGCTTTCTTCCTCACTATCCAAAGCAAGTTTTCACAATAATGTGTGGACTCAATTTATTTCTCTTTTACTTGGAGCGTCACCACTTATCAAGGGCCCGAGGTCACATCTGAACCAGATGTGACAACAGTACTCCATCATTGGCCGTACCTGGCTTTTATATAGGTAGAGAATTGCATCAGGGTTGAGATATAGAAGGATCCTGCCATTTTTCCAGTGGCCTTGGCAACGGATTTGATATATGTGCTCCATTTATGTAAAAGTAATAAGCCAGCACAAACCTAAAAATTCCTGGTCACTAAAATCAGTTTTCTCTAGACTTCATCAGCCACACCTGTAGGCACCCCTAACAACACCCCTCTCACGCCCTTTTGCGCTGAGGGGGTGGCAGGTCGCAAAAGAAAAGGGCAATGACTCACATATTAGAACCTTTCATCTTCGACACATATGCTTACACAATAACGAGTCAGATGAACAAAATGAACGACTACTCACATCAATACATGCGTTTACAAGAGGAAGGTAAACCAACACACACACATACACAATGTTACGCTGCCAAACACCTTTCTTTCATCAGAACGTTCTTGGACCCTTTGAACTCTCAACCTTTATGGACTCTTTATTTTTCGCTGTCTTAGTCCAGAAACATTTCATCATAGAAACCCAGTTTTACTTTACATACATGCACATCAGACTCATGAAGAAAGAATTTAAAAAAAAGGCCTATCAGGCAAATATACTTAGTGAACCAAGTGCAAGAGAGATACAAATAATTGCAATTTAAGAGACAATTAGAACCTTAAAAAGATCTTTCGGTTGGAACGTATGAAATAGTGGGTGAATGTTTGACATCCGGTAGGATGCTTCATCACTAGTTAGAACAAAATGATAAGAAAATTGAAATAAAAAAGACACACACATATTTTCTCCCTACAAACAAAACACTTTTCTTTCACCAGAACATTCTTGAACACTTTGAAGTCTCATCCTTAATGGACTCTTTATCTTGCGTTGCCTTAACAAAGTTATCAATAACAATTAATTCGTTTTTGTATTATAACACTATTTTCATGCACCAGACAGCATCAAATTACCTTGCTCATGGGCAGGTGTGATAGTAAGATGTTTGACTCGAGATTTAAGAGATCCCAGATGTCAGGGAAAAAGAATGTATTTTTGTTGAGACATCGCGGAGAAAAAATAATTTTTCAACAAAGTAAAATAAATATTTGAGTCCCACAGTGTCTGGATTGACATATGCAAAAATATTGGAGGTAAGCCACGTGTTTTATGTCAAGCAAGGGACCATTTTGCAGATGACTTTGATAACGAAAGAGAGAGATAGAGAGAGAGCAAGAGAGAGAGAGAGAGAGAGAGAGAGAGAGAGAGAGAATGAGTTCAGAGGGAAAAGAAAGAAGAAAGGGGAACAAAAGAGTCAGAAGAAAGAAAGAAAAAGGAAAAAGATTGAGAAAAAAGTGGAGGTAAAAGAGAGAGAGAGGGGGGAATTAAAGAGAGATATGGATTAAGAGAAAGAGAATAGAAGAAAAAGGAGTAATTTCCAAACGAGGAGGAGGAAATGCTAATCTCAGAGAGATGGGGGGGGGTCAGAATTAGGGTTTTTCATAAAATACTATTGGTGATAGAAGACTTGCTTGCTGGCCATTGAAGAGTGTGCATCAGCTTTTGGGCTCTCATCCAGGGCTAGAGATCTCCAAAGTGGAAGATCGGTTCTTCCTCCTCTGACTGAGAAATCATCTGAAAGAATTTAACTTGAAAGGTCCTGCATCTTGAAACAGTTATGTTGATTAAGTTCAAAAGAACCTGAATAGTTTAACTTTCTTATTGCATCATTGCATATGAAATTGTTTTAGTTTATAAGAAAGTGATATCCGAGGTATCATTGATTATTAATTGTTTTGATTTGGAAATACAGTTATTTACAGTGCTGACACCATAACCAAGGCCAAACTGCATGGGGAGAAGTAGTATACCAGCAATACCAGAGCCCGTATAAGAAGGGACCAACCCCAATGATGGACAACGAACAGCCAGCATATTAAAGGTGTTGCCACGCAGACCTAGGGTTGTGTACGTTTTGTGCGCCCTGAGCATCAGAGTGGTGATTTCCAGTAACCAGTGAATGTCTGGTCACATTTTGAAGGGTCCATCAAAGATAAAATTATAACCACGGGAACTTAGGATCAGCCCCTGTGTTTCAGGGCTGGCGACAGTCTGGTTACACTAATTTGTCTCATGATGCAGAATTGTGTGACTTCACCCCCCCCTCCCAGCACGGTTACAGGATGGATCATCTTTGTCATTCTTTCTGATATTTTTTCCCTCTTCAAAGAGATCTGATTAGTTTAAAAAAGATTGGATGATAAATTCAAGCATTCTTGTCTGCTTGAGGCTTGTTATATGTCAGCAGCATTCACCCTAGGTGGATTGAACCAGCTTCCCTTGAAGGAGGAAGTTTCATGAGAATATCAAGTTTACAAGCGGTCCCCAGTCGCATGTATATCCTGGTGAGGGGAAATGGTGACTTTAGTTTTTTTGCGATTCTTACAGGGAGGTGTTGACAGCATCCTTTATACAGCGCCTGGTATTGTCAAATGGCCACCCATCTGGTACAGCCCCGGCTCAACATTGTTTAACTTCGGTGATCTAATGAGAACTGGTGTGTATGCTTGTTAGGAGACTTATCTTACAAAAAATTGGTCACCAGTGTTTTATAATTAACTATTTTATTGTTTGGCTTTGTTGTAGATTGATAAATACCGAATTCCAATTTATAGTCCCCCCTCCCTGTAAAACGTTTCTTGGCCTTGGCCTTGGCCTTCGGGACAAGATCAAAGTGTAGTATCTGTTCCGGCAGATACTGCAAGCTATGACTAGCTATGACTAGCAAAGACCAGATGTGGGGGCAACCCCACATGCCTGACCATTAACCAGCTCCCATTTCCCACCTCTCGGGAGCTGGTCCCCTTTTTCCCTTCCCCCTCCCTTCACTCCTCACATTAAAAATCGGCCTTGTGCCTAATTTGCTCGGCGGGGGAGCAAATAAATACCATCTGTTCCGGCAGATGCTGCACTTAAGATAATTTGTACCAGTCAATGGAGGGGAAACCCTCTATACTGGGACAATTATTATTTTTGGTAACCAGAGTGCCCCCTTTTTGCCTACTTTTAGGGGAGCTGGTTTTTACCTCACATTAAAAACGGCCTTGTGCCTAATTTGCTCAGTGGGGGAGCAAATAAATACCATCTGTTCTTCAGATGCTGCACTTCTATTTCTTGTTCTCTTTCGGTGGAGGAGAAATCCTTCATAACTGAGACATTTTTTATTTTTGTACCTTTTCTCCACGTTAAAAAACGACCCTGGTGTCTAACTCTGTCCCGTGGGGAGGCATAGTAAATAGGTACTACAACCGTCAACAATTTCTCTTACTCTTTATCTGTGCCTAAAACTAAAGGTAAGTTCCATGAAGCAGAGTTTCTTTCGTAGAACTGTCCATCTGTGGAACAAGATACCGTGGAGCTGCTTCCTAGCTGACTATAACTTGGTACTTTTTCAAGTCCAATACCGTCCTCTTAAATAACTAGGCCCTATCCAAGTGTCATCATTGCTGATCATCATTGAGTTATATGACCAATTATCGAACACTTACTAACTCTTACTCTTGAGTTGCCCCCGGGCCTTTTTAACTGGTGAATTTGAAGTACATATATAAAAAATATTTTTCCTCTAGGAGATTAGACACAAGGTCAAGTGTGGATTTGATGAAAATGTTTTGTTTTTTTTTTGGAACAGACTGGATACCAAGTTAGCTACTCTCTTTCTTTCTCCTTTCATTCGGCTTACTCTTTCATCTTTTTTTCTTACTTGTTTCTTGGACATACTTGAGCCTTGGGAGCATACAATCAGGGAGTTGGCCCCAGACGTTGCTAGATCTCCTCATGGTGACATTTATTGGGTGGATTTCTATCAGTATTTTGTTTTATTTTTAATTTTTGAGTGATTATCGAGACTCCACAGATGACCATTTTGTTGTCGTTCTAACTTAAGCATTCGGCACTACTTGTGTTTCGAAGAAAATAAACACTTTAAAATAAGTTAAAGCACCAAAAACTTAACCAGGTAGGTAAGTGAGTAACTATTTTTGCCTTTGGTAACGTTCTGTGCTGATACTACACTTCACCTTTTCTGTCCTCAATCAGTGGAGGAGAAATCCTTCATGACTGAGACAATTTTTTATTTTATTTTTGTTCCTATCCAGAGTTCTCCTTTTTGGGGAGCTGGATTTCCTCCACATTAAAAACCGACCTTGTGTCTAACGTTGCCCTCGTGGGGAGGCAAGTAAATAGGAACATTTATCATATATTTATTCTTTTGTGTGTGTGTGTGTGTGTGTGTGTGTGTGTGTGTGTGTGTGTGTGCGCGCGCGCTTACGCGTGTTCGCACGTACGTAAATGTACCTATTTACTATGCCTCCCCACGGGACAGAGTTAGACACCAGGGTCGTTTTTTAACGTGGAGAAAAGGTACAAAAATAAAAATTGCCTCAGTCGTGAAGGATTTCTCCTCCACCGAAAGAGAACAAGAAATAGAAGTGCAGCATCTGAAGAACAGATACTACACTTTGATCTCGTCCCGAAGGCCAAGCACGTACGTAAATGTAAAGATGCGCGTGTGTTCGCTCACGTTCTTGCGTGGGTTGCTTCGATGCGACACCAGATACGTGATGGAAGAATACGCCTTGATTAGCGTTTCGAATATTACAATCAGCGCGCCATTTTTTTTTTTTTTTTGCCTTATCAGGACAATAGCGAAAAAAGCAAACACAAAACACACCGATCATGTTTCTTTTGCAAAAATAAACAAATAAACAAATAAATAAATAAATAACGGTCCCCCCTCTCCTTCTCTCTCATAAACACACTTACTTATCCTATATATGTGTATGTTAAATGAGTTTATTAGTGCCATAAAGATTTTGGTGCTTAAACCTATTATATAAAAACTAAATTGCAGAAAAATCTTATTACCATCACGAAACAAAAATGTCATATTCCAAAAATTACCCAAGTTGATCAAGTAGTTTTTTTTTTTTTGTTATATATTAAAAATACTTTTCTACGATTTTTAACGATTTTAGTAGGTACATTACAAGATCGATTTTTTTTTCATCTTGATTGTCGGATTGAGTTGTCTCATCCTTATTTATTAAAAACGGCGGATCAAAATAAACGTACTTTGTACTGATTTCGACATGACACGTAAGTATGTAATAATGTTTTCATCTGAAATGTGTTTGTTTAAAATATCACCAATCTACGCAAGCATGGAAATTTTTGATAAATCGCACATAAATTACAAAAAATTCCAATAAAATATGACATTATTTTAAATGAATACAAATTTAAAAAAGAATATTTTATATATGTGTGTTAATGTGTGTGTGTGTGTGTGTGTGTGTGTGTGTGTGTGTGTGTGTGTGTGTGTGTGTGTGTGTGTGTGTGTGTGTGTGCGCATTTCCCTTGTTTCCAGTGTAGGACACCACGCTTTCTTAAGCTATCAATCCCAGCACATGTCATTTCAGGTCCTTGCATATTAGCTCAAATTGAACTAAATGTTCATGGACTTGAGATGTGAGCAGAACGTCTTTGTCAACAAAGATATCATCGATGTAAGCCGATGTCACGCGGTTCACAGCTTCCTCCTGTGATATCACCCTGCTAATGATAGCCTTTATAATGAGGGGAACGTTCAAGCCAAACCCCAAATGTGTCAGACAGTATCTATTTCATTCGATTGTCTGGTATGGCCACAGTGTCTCATAGAATCATATATGGAGATACGCTCTCCAGACATCAAGCAGTGACACGTTTGCTCCTTTTTGGCATCACTCGTGTATCTTAGCAGTGCAACATCTGCATTTGCCGTGAATGCATCTACATGATCATTAACTTTGTGGTAGTTCATCACTGGCTGCACCTTTGCCTTGTTCCACTCCATCACGGCCATCAATGGAATTAATCCCTTGGGAGGCCCGAGTCTGTCTTCCGGGTATAGCACAAACCAACCCTTGTCCATCCATGCTCGAAGTTGTCAATCAAAATCTGGTCGAAGTTCTGCAGCAACTGGTATGCTGTCACTCCATTACACAGTCTGTCAGGTGGGCAGTTATCTGCCCATTTTCATGCCACTATCCATGATCGCTTCTGATGGTCAAACATAGCAGTAAAGTCCAGTTCACTGATAGAGATAGCTGCACACATGGAAACTTTCCCAATGCTTATCCGGACTGCACCTGTAGATCCAACAGTGATGCTTCTCAATACTTTTATTGTATCGATCCCTAACAACAGATTAAATCCCAGTGGCTTACTATGCACTACCTGAGCATTGATCCTAACATAATCACTATCGTTTGTTGAAATAGTGACTACTCCTCTTCTGCAACAGTCAGGATGTCCACTTTTGCTGTCCTCCAAGACTGACATCAATTCGCATCTATTATTGTATGCGAACATCCTGTGTCAATGCTGAACACTGCATTCCATCCATGGAGATCACAATCTCCAAGAGTGCCACATTTACATCTTGGTGAGGGAGTAGGCTGGCCTGATGCCTGATCACCTTGTTCGTTTCCTGAACAGTCCTGGGCCCAGTGTCCAACCTTGTTGCATCGATAGTAATGGGTTTCACATCTTCGGCAATCTCTTGCTATGTGACCCTTGTGGCCGCATCTGTAGATGTTTACTCTTGTACCAGGGCTATTCCCGATAGAAACAGCAGATTTACCATTGAATGGACTCACAGCTGCAACCACGTGATGGCTTTGGCCCCTAGTTGAAGTCACCACCCTTGCTCTTGCTAGTAGTTCTCCCATGGTAAAGGTCTTAATTTTTGGTGCCTGCTGGAGTTCAATTGAAATGGCATAAGGGAACCTCGTGACAAAAACCAGTTTGGCAAGTTTTTCTAGTTTGATTCCCTCAAAACCAGTCAATCAAGCTAACAATCTGATATTGTTTGCGTAAATGTCCACCTGCTCGCCAACTCATTGCACTATAGTTAACTTCCTATAGGCTGTGAACGCACTATCTGTTAATTCCTCCTTTTATTGAGTCTCTATCCACTCAATGTCCAGTTGGTCAATGTCACTCATCTACAAGTTGAGGACCAATGCATTCCCTTCCAGATACAATGGCAGTAAGCTTGCCACATCATCTTTTCAAGTCTTGCTACCAACCTTAACTTATCCAGCCATGCTAATATATCTCTGTCGCTGGTGAATGGTTTTACCATGTCATCACTTAGTTGTATCTTTGCCATGATAATGGTCGGAATAGCTTGAAATGTTGAAATTACAGTTTTCCTTACCGTTAAATGTTCGCGTGCAAAAAAAAAGTTTTCTTCAGCTTGCAATGTTCTTGGCACATGCAAAAATGACAATCCTTTTTCTTTTCATCAAAAATCCACTGACATGCAAATTAACCATATGTTCAAACAACTCTGTGTGACGTGACTGTCTCAGGGGCGATTGGGCTCCTCACGGGAGGAGGTCAAGACTCCTGAAATGCTGGAAAGCTGAGCAGATATGATTTCTTTTATTCTTTGAATATCGTTTGTGTGCCCGGGTAACAGCAAAAGACCTTGCTGGGAGAAAGATTTGATTGTGATTTTCTTTGTTATAAAAATCATTGACAATACCATTTTTTATTCGTAAATTATACTCCGAAAATGGAATGATTCAGTATTCGAATCTAAGGATGTTTATAGTTTGAGTACAATGCCTGCAACCCCCAAGGTCGCGGGAGTGACCTTTTTGGGGCATGAGAGCGCTAGCAGAACCACAGGTGCAAACAGTGCATTCGGGGAAGTGGGAACCTCCCATAGGGTTGACGTAACTGGATGCGATTGGCCCAGGAAGCGGCCCGGTTTCACCCCTTCTCTGAATATATGAACGAGTCCTAGCATCGAAATAGTCAGTTAGACAATTGAGCTGAGTTTGGAGCAGAGTCAAACACAGATGAAGAGTCACCAGACCCCTCTCTTCCCGCATCATTCCACCACGATACCGAGAGAAATTAACCTGTTTGACTCAGCGGAGTCTGTCAAAATCAACATTGAACTACAGACAATTGTATATAACTATATATCTGTATATCTTATCTTGAATTTAATCAGTAGAATAGAGAACTGCGTTGTTTCTTTCTTTTGTGTGCATAAAATTGCTTTCCTGCTAGCGCAACAGATCGATGAAGTGGCGACATATCAACCCGATTGTGAAATTAAGACCAACCAAATCGATTGACGGGTCTGGCCACACTGAGATACCTTGCTGACCTATGAAGGATGCATCTTAATTTGCATATGTCACATTATCGTTTCCTATTGATTGGGTTTCAAGTTCGAGTGTTGGTGACTTTTTACAATACACACACGCCACAATACACACACGCCACCTTTGGACAATTGTTTCCATGACTTTAGCACTTACTCTTTTGAACACCTTTGTAAGAAAAAGTAACTCTTAGTCAAGCCAAATCATTGAATATTTAAAGCAATTATATATATATATACTAGAAAAAGTACCCGTTGTTGACTGGGTCAAAAACAGCCTACAGAAAATGGACTCTGATTTATGAAAGTGTGATAGGTTATGAAAAGGAAGGGTTGTAAAGAGATAGCTTCGAATTTGGGGGTATCAAAACCAAAGCAAAATATGATGAAGGTAAAAATTAAATAGATAAACACCATAATTTATTATACCATACCTGTTCACACTGAAACATTTATCACAATATTATGTGGATCTATATTAAAAAACCTTGTTATACTTTGTGACATATTTCCATTCTATGGAGGTCAGGTGCGAACGAACACCCCATAATTTTATTATACCATATTTCTTCAAACTGAAACATAATTATCAAAGTATACTTACGCAGATAGATATGAAAAGTCATTATTAAAGTTTGTGCCTATTTCCATTCTATGGAGGCCAGGTGTGAGCGCAGACCCCACAATTTTATTATACCATCCCTATTTAAGTTAAAACATACTTATCAAAGTATTATTATGTACATCTACATCAAAAACACTTGTAAACGTTTTTTTTAAATTTTTAATTTTTTTATTTCCATACTTTGTGAACCAGGCACGTACGCAGACCCCACAATTTTAATGAACCACCGTTCTGCCAGATTAAACATACCCATTCCTGTGTCTCGGTACATCTTCTATCATTATATGTAATCAGTTTTTTAAAATAGTCAACCATATAGGAGCCTATTCGTGACCAGACACACACACACACACACACACACACACACACACACACACACACACACACACACACACACACACACACACATTCAGCTTTATATTATAGATATATATACTCAAATAAAGTACAATTAAATCAACACGAAGCTTATATCATCTCTTGTCTTTCGAAAGATAGTTTTTTTTAAGTAAGTTCTTCATTTTAAAAACCGTTGGTAATAACACTTTTAAAGTACCGTCTTTCCTTTAGAAAGAGTTTTGTTGACTTTTTTATTGAAAGTATTTTATTTAGATTGACTAAAAATAAAAGTCTGCTTAATTAATACAAACACAAAAGACAACTTTTAATTTTGACCAATAAAAAACGTCCTTTTAATTATTCATAAAAATTGACATAAGTGACAAATTGTTATGTTATTTTATTTATATTTTTTTAATTTTATTTAAACTTGGCAAATTATATTGAAGAAATATATTTATTTTTAACATTACTCAGTAATTAAACATTTTCGCTATGCATTGGAGGTTGTTTATGTTCATACCACACGCTATGCTGAACAAATATCCCTCTCAATAAGCGAAACATTTAAATTTTGTTTCCCAATTCGTCAGTGACATTCATAACGTATTTGTATTAACAATTCATGGCCTCCATTCAGTCTTGCGAGACAATGGGAAGTTGGATATTGCGTCTAATATTGGTTCCGAGGGGGTTATCCCGGAGAGTGTAATTTGGAGGCCGCCAAATTGCACAACGTCTTGGCAAAATTGAAACTTGTCTTTGTTCAAGACGATTCCATTCTTTGCATAATGTAGCAAGAAATCGAATGTGTGTAGGAATGATTCCTTGATATCCGAGTTATAAAGTAGAGTGTCGTCGACGATCTTTATTTTGCAGGGGATATCCTCAATTATTTCGTCAAATCAACGTGTGTAGGCATCTCCAGACACTAGATACCCCTGGGAGGTTCGGAGATACATGAACCTCCCCCATTCCGTGATGAAAGTTGTCAGTGGCTGAGATTCTTTGTCCAACAGGATTGAGTGATATCCATCAACGGCGTCCAATACCGTTTTTTTTTTTTCTTGGGCGGTACCTACGATGCCAATCGAAAGGGTGATTCGGTATGATGTGTTTCCCGTTTGCACTGTGTGTTAAGGTACTGATAGTCGATGGTTTGTCTCAGCTTGCCATTCTTTTTCACAGTGATCACCATGGTACTGCACCAGTCAGTCGGTGTGTCGACGGGCACTGGAGCAATGATGCCCCTCCCCACGTCATTCCAGAGGTCTTGCTTGTTCTTTCAAATGGTAAGGCACCGGGATTGGGTCATGTCTGGCTTTTGGAATAGCCCCTTCCTTCAGGTGAATGTGTGCTGGAGGTCCAGTCATGGAGGGAAATACCCCGTCATTCTTGAATGCAGTGTCCGCAAAACATTCTAACAGCCAGTCTTTTAATTTGCTGATGTTGGCTTCGGTGGCAGGGAAAGGGAGGATGTCTAGACGCGTTGGTACGGGTTTGACTCTGTTTTCTGTATCCTGCACTTTATTTTAGACTACTAACGACTGCATAGCCATCAATGAGTTTGGGAACTCCTTATATAATATCCCAACATCAATGCAAGCCGCCTTGCTGAAATAAAGCCGTTTTATCCTTTCACAAATGTAGAGGGCTTGTTTGGTTGTGTGTCCCCCCACACTGAACGTCACCGGCAACCAACCCTGACATTCAAGAGTGGAATCTCCGACTGCTCGAACAACTTTCCTCGATGGGATCAGATTGTCTATGGTGAGGCCCATGTGTCTCAAGTGTATTGTGCCACCCAGACATATAGTGGCACCGCTGTCAGGGAATATCATCATGTTGGTGCTATTATTTTCAGGGATGTTGTTTCTCTTCCTTGAGTCCGGATTGGGTGAAAATAGGGTTACCATTGCCTTTATTTCGGTAACTTGCTCTATTGGTGTGGATGAGTACTTGTTTGTTGCCTGATCAAATGTAATGTGGGTGATCAGGCTGTCCACTGCTGCCTCGTCAAGTTCGGCGCTTTTGACAGCAGCTCTGCGGCGTTCCTTCTTGATCGACCGGCACACTCGGGCAAAGTGGTTTGATCTTCCACAATTGCTGCATGTTTGGCCCCATGCTGGGCAAGATAGGTGGCGAGGTTTCATCCCCAGAGTGCCATGTTGACTGTTTCCACAACCGCTGCAATGAGGTGTTGACCCCATGTCGTTGTTGTAATTCCAATTTGAGGGGGGGGGCTAACGCGAGTCTGGACTCCTTTTAGT
This sequence comes from Euprymna scolopes, assembly GCF_053919585.1. Lineage (NCBI taxonomy): Eukaryota > Metazoa > Mollusca > Cephalopoda > Sepiida > Sepiolidae > Euprymna > Euprymna scolopes. The sequence goes on along the minus strand of NC_136499.1, from coordinate 100,404,874 downwards.
GGGGACACGGCGCTTCTCGGTTTTCGATATGTAGACATCCAGAAGGCAGATATGTCCAACGTGTTGTCATTGTAGTCTGGTCCCGTAGTGCGGACTCAAATGCCTCGGCATGGCAGATATTCTGCTCAAGTGATTTCAGTGAGCTGGCTTTAGCCAGTAGGTCCGTCTGGAGTGTGTCATTTGTTATTTCCCTTATTAGCTGGTCTTTTATGTAAACGTCGGATAGGTCATAGCTGCAGCAGGGGCAAGAGAAGTCACAATCTGGTGCTGTTGCTCTGAGACGAACCAGGTACTGCTGGATTGATTCACTCTCAGTCTGGGACATTGATGCAAATGTGATACAGTGTACCATTGGGTTCGCTTTCTGGGTTACCAGGGCCTCGATCGTGTTCAATAATCTGTCTGGATCAGTGGTAAAAAATTTCGGTTAAGTGTTTATGATTGCATTTTGGACTGATTCATCTGCACAATTGTACAATTGAATATTGGCCTGGTGTTTTGGCATGTCAGTAATCGATTTGGAATTTCCTACACTGTTGGGGTGTCATGTTGGAATGGAGCTGAGGGAGTTTGGCGGTTGGTGCCTTAGCATAGGTAGTCTGTGAGGGGGGTTCCTTGGCTTTTTTGAGGATTCGCATTGCTTCACCCATAGTAGTGATGCCTAATTCCTTTAACAGGGATCTGTCCATCATGTGTAGGTGATCTGTGGTGAGTCTTTCTCTGGCAAATATGGTGGCATAGATTTTGGCAGACTCAGCTGTAATCCCAGCTTTGAGAAAGAAGTCTTCCCAATCCTCAGGTTCCATCGTTCATAGCGCCATGTAGAATATTGCTAGGGTGAGCCAGCTAATCCAATGAAGATGTTGTGCTGAATGGATGCGATAATTGACAGAGTGTAGTTCCTGGCAGAAGTCTAGAACAGTAGAAAACCCCTGAATGCCAGAGCAGTTGGCATTTGTAGAGTGGCACCTGCCCCTACTGGCATGTTTAGCCAATCAGGCGCCTCAAAATAGAACAATCCACCATCCCTGACTAATTGTAGGCTGGTTCAATGGCAATTAGCATACCACTAATTGCTACTGAATAAATATGTTGAAATTAGTTAAATGGTCTATAGTGGTGGAGAGGGAAGGTAAGCACATTCTTGATTCTTGATTCTACAGATATCACCTGTAAGAGTGCCTGCATGTGTAATTGTAAAACAAGAGTTGCGCAATCCCAACCACGCCCCTTCTGAGTCGACACTGCTTTATTTCCGTGGCAAGCAGTCACCCATTTAGTACTTACCAAGTTCAACCTTGCTTACCTTTAGTGATCTAGCAGGAACCAGTGGGTCAGCATGATTGTGCTGTATATAATTAATAACCACCACCACCATCATCATCATCATCGCCTTGAGCCCCTGAAGGAGCATAGGCCATCCACAACAGCCCACGAGCATCCACAGTTTTGAGTAATTTGCTCCAGCTTCCTCCAGGAGTAGCCGGTTTGCTTGACGTCTGCTTCCATCTTTGTTCTCCAGGTGTTCTTTAAAAGGATTTTGACACTGAATCATCCTTTCAGCTTGACCCCAGTACGTCATACTTTCTGCAGATGAAGGACCTTCCTCTCCCAGAACCGGAGCCTCTCGGGGTTTTGTGGATGCTTTTGTAGCGAGGAGTGCTTTTTTGGGGGGTGAGGGTGCCGGCTCCATGCCCCACCTTCCCAGAAGGTGGGTGAAGTGCTCTTAGTCTGGCCTCTACCTGTCAACCACTCTGGCATGGCATGGATGGCCCTATCAGGAAACGAATTTCCCACTGGCTTAGCTCTTGGGGGGGGGGGGTCACTGAGACACGCAAGATTTCCAACCAATGCCAAGGTTGCACTCCCTTGGGCATTAGAATTGTCTGCTCTTATCCACTGATTCGTTGATTTTATTTTTCATTGAAACAGAGTAAAATTTGATTTTCTTTAACATAAAAAATCCCTACTTTTCATCTTCGTCCCGTAACTAGTACGTACATTATACAGAGATTTCTACACTTTCTTTACTTTTAAATGCCGCCATAAGTGCCAATTTGAACAAGCACTGAACAATTTAGATTCTTTCGTAGAATAGAGTTGTAGAGGGAAGGGGCTCGTTATAATAGGCCAGAATAACAAACGTAAAAATATGCAGCGAAAAATGGATATTATTGATTGACTCTTGCAGGACTCTTAACAACGTAGCGTAATGCATTGGTAAATGTTACCTTACGCTACAACAGAACACCGACCACTAGATAAGTAGTTCCGCTTGCCTGTTTCCCTCCCGACTTCAACCTGGATGTCTTCAAGTCCAACACAAACAAATTCCTGATGAACCGTCCCCCTAAGTAATGACACTTTACTAATTCTCCAATACTATTACTACACTATCCCTTTGATTGCTGTACACACAATAACCCTTATCCCCGAGTGGCCATTGGGCCTTGATAAGTGGTGATCTCCATGTAAAAAAAAAAAAAAAAAAAAAAGATACAATTTTCAGATAATAACTTAATTCATCCAAAATGATGGAGGTCTGAAACATACAATGATATTATGGCAACATAAGTATAACATAACAATTCAATTATCTGTTGGATAAATCTAAGATGCACTAATGGCTGGATTATGATTATGTAATACACTATCCTCTAACCACTAATTTGTTTTTTTTCAGAGGTATTCGAGGTCGCTGACAACAAATCTGATAATCAAACTCATCGCAAATTTACTGTTTGCATGGTATGAACCCCTGGACCCTGGGACTATTTTGCACCATTACACCGCCTTCAGTAATGTTTTCTTATAGTGAAGTAACTTATCACATCACGGAGGAATCTTTAGCAGACATTTGAAAAACCAAGAAAGTTTAAAAAAAAAAAAAAAATGCGGTTCATTTTGTGTGTGTGTGTGTGTGTGTGTGTGTGTGTGTGTGTTACGTAATTTTTAATGTTTTTTAATTGATCTAAAAAATAAAGCTGTTTACAAAAACATTTTGTTTTTCATTCTTTTTTCGGGAGGGGGGGTCAATTATAGAACTTGTATAGTTTAACAAATGCTTCTGCAGTTTAATTAACCGTTTTTTTGTAAGTAACACACCGATATTTACCGAGTAGAATACCGTTTAACATTTCAAAAAAATTCTGTTTACATTGGGGAGAGGGGCAGTGCAGGAGCGGGGTGGTGGTGGCGGCCGTGGCTGCCACCACCCTTATCCCCAAAGTAAACAGAATTTTTGTGAAATGTTAAATGGTATTCTACTCGGTAAATGTCGGCACGTTACTTACAGAAAAATGGTTAATTAAACTGCAGAAGCACCTGTTAAACTACACAAGTTCTATAATTGAATACCCCTCCAAAAAAAAGAACCAAAAACATCACCTGTTCAACTACACAAGTTTTATAATTGACCCCCCCCCAAAAAAAAAGAACGGAAAACATAAAAATATATTTTTGTAAACTCGTGAAATTTTTTTTAGATCAATGCTGTTTAGCATTAAAAACTACGTAACAACAACAACAAAAAATGAACCACATTTTTTTTTTAACTTTCTTGTTATTTCAAATGTCACCTAAAGATTCCTGCGCGATCTGATAACTCACTTCACTGCGCGCGTGCGTACGCAAACACATCATGTAAGAAAACACTACTGAAGGCGGTAAAATGGCGTAAAATAGTCCCAGGGTTCAGACGTTCATACCATGCAAACGGTAAATTTGCGACGGGTTTGATTATCAGATCCGTTGTCAGCGACCTCGAATACCATAAAAAAAAAAAAAATAGAGTGGTCGATGTTCTGTTGTAGCGTAAGGTAACATTTACTAATATATTTTTTAAACTTCAATAAAGGAAGGACCATTTTTAACAGTCTAAGGGAGGTAATTTGGATTATCCCACAAGTGGTTCGCTTTCACCATAACCTTCATAAACTTTTTTTCCGGAGGTCACCTCCCTCTCGATAAATAACAGAGTGGTTTAGGAGCACAAACGAACCATAATACTCGACTTTTGCCTATCAGAAATTACTTTCGAACTGACATTGTAGAGACTTTAAAATCATAGTCCATTTTATAATGGACATTGTATAACTTTGTTGTCGGACATTTTACGGCGTCATTTTTTTTCGCTGTAATGAATACTTTAAAAAATGTCGTAGCAGTTGGAAATAAAGTGACAAATTAAAAATAAAACGTTGGAGAAGTTAGGGGTTTGTATTACTGTATACATAGATTCGAAAAAGTTGTCAAAAAACAAATATAGAACAAATAAATGTTATCAAAGGCAAGATAAGTTACTTTTCTGCCAAACTGGATATATTTTTTGTGTTTTTATTGAATAATTCCGAATAAGCCTTATTCAGAATTGCACTTAGTTAAATATACACACACACACACACACACACACACACACACATATATATGATGTACGCACTCGTAACAGAAGATGTTATATTAAAAAAATCACGTAAATTAATCAAGTAATCATTTTTTTTTTTTTTAATTAAGAAAATGATATTTTCTGAGGAAGCAAACAGGAGGCCGGGAACAGCCATATTGTTTTAAATTTTGCCAAAATTCAAGGATCAAGGACGACTATTAAATTCGACTACAGACTTTGTATTTCGTAACATTTGATTTTCTTAATTAAAAATTGCTTGATTAATTTACGTGATTTTTGTAATATATGTTCGTTTTCTGTGACGAATACATACATCATAAATATTTTTCTGTATTTTTGATTTTTTTTTAATCAACTATAATTCTGAATAAGCACCCAAATTTAAATTAGAATTATATCCTATTAAGGATCACTCAAGCTTTTTAGGGTAGTTATCCAATATATTTTACGACCTAACCCTTAGTCCTTCTGGCTTAATCATAAACCACATGTAATCACCTAAAAAGCCCCCCCCCCCAAAAAAAAACGTGCAAGATTTTTTCTCCATAGCAAAAAAATAAAGAAAATGGGTAACTGTCCTAATATGCTATAATAATTCGGAAATAGGAGATTATTTTAAGTTAAAGTTGGTGATGCACTTGCAGTGATGCACTGATGCAGTGCAGCCAGTGCACTTGGCGACTTGAAGTCGGCAGCGAAGTGTCAGAAAAAGCATTATACTTTTTGCATAAAATAATGTATAAAATGCTGATTTCATTGTTTTTAGTATTATAAAAAAAAAAATGAAATATTTATTGATGTTTATATATTTTTGTTTAATGCTAAAATAATGGTCTGTTTTCTTCTCCTCTGACAAGTCTTCTTTGTATATTATACAACCATTCAGTGTTTAGTAGTAGTAGTAGTTTGTAAATCAAGTTATTTTATTTATTTATTTTTTTTACAATGATTAAAAAATAAAAAAGTAAATATTTAGCCAAATCTATATACTAAAAAAATTCTACGTACCATAGGATTTTTTTTAAAAAAAAGAAGTGTTTTTATTTTCTAGGAAAAAATTAAATCTCGATTCACCCCCCCTCCCCAATTCTCTCCCTTACATGAATTCAAGGTGGCTACCTTTTCTTTTCTTTCTTACAAATTTACGGAGACATTTTTGTCGTATTGTTTTTTTTATCTATACGGTAAAACCGTACTTTAGTGGCTTGAACATAATGCGATGAAAAATTGTGTACAGACAACAAATATTGCTTTATCTTGTTTTTGTAAAATATAAGTAAATAATGAATCCTTTCAAGTTAAAATCTACGTTTAACACGCTTGAAATGTGTACGAATGCTGAAATATTAGCTAGAAATAAAAACAAAACAACAACAAAAAAATAAAAATAAAATAACAGGAGAAAAAACAATGCCGTCTCCGTACAAATGGAACTTAGAGAATTAATAGTTCATGCAAAAACTGGATCGTAAATAATGAGTAAAGAAACGAAATAAAACCTTATAAGACTTCACTTCTTTAATTAATAGCAGTTCAGTCCGGTTTTGCTCGAGCCCTATGTACTGTTCATAATTTTATGTGTGTGTGTGTGTGTGTGTGTATATATATATATATATAGTTATCAAAAAAGTTTGACTCGTGTCTACATCTAAAATTTCAAGTGTTTTTAGACCCAAAATTAACAGAGGAGTTTGGTAGAGTCTGCAAAGGACAACTCTTTCAACTTTAACCACTTAGCAGCCACATTTTCGCCCAAAAACTGATTAAAAAGCTTGCTGCATTACTGAATACCATTCATGTAAAATTTCAAATGTTTAAACCCAAAATTGGCTGAATAGTTTGCTTGAGACCGCAAAGGTCAAATCTTTTGAACTTTGACTCCTTGGAAGCCAAATATTTGGCCAAAAACCGATTAAAAAGCTTGCCCTATGTCTGAATACCGTTTATGTAAAATTTCAAATGTTTAGCCCTAGAATTGGCTGAGTAATTTGGTAGAGACCGCAGATGTCAATTTTTTTAAAACTTTGCCCCCAATTTTGACCTCTTAACATATATTGTTTTGGGCTCAAATCAAATTAAAGCGTCTGATCCATGTCCAAGTAACCTAAGTCTAAAATTACAAGTGTTTAGACCCAAAGTTTGTGGAGTGTTTGGTAGAGTTTTCAAAGGTCAAATCGTTGACTTTGGACCCTTTGACAGCCAAATTTCTGGCCGAAAACGAATTGAAAAGATTTTCCCACATCTCAATACCCCTTATGTTTAATCTCAAGTATGTAGACTGAAAATTGACAGAGTAGTTTGATGGAGAAATGTACACACACAGACAATTTCACTTTTATAGCTATACTAACATGGATGCCTGGCGTTGCCCGGGTGTTTAGAGGTGTATGTTAAGCAAAAAAAAAAGTGGTAGTAGGAAGCAGGCTCGAACCCGTACCGCGAAGGAGAAAAAGAATGGGGGAAAAGACCTGATGTCTTTGCTGTTACGACCACCGCTAAACCGGAAGTGACTTATGTTTAAATTAAGGCTAGACAATCGAAAGGAGACAATGACTTTCAAAAATATCGGTGAAAAAAGCGACCCCCCCCCCAACCCCTGTAGAAATGTACCTAGTTAGCCAATATTTCGATATTTGTCGTCTGAAAGGTCGACTTTAAAAACAATACTAATCTTGGGATAATCCGTCGCCTCTGTCAAAAGTTTTAAGCAGACATGCAAACATACATACATACATACATTTATATATTGGTAACTAAACATTTTCGACCCAAACCGATTAAAAAGCTTGCCCTATCTCTGAATACCCTTTATGTAAAATTTCAAATGTTTAGACCAGAAATTGTCTGAGTAATTTGGTAGAGACCGCAGACATCAAATTCTTTTTAACTTTGACCCCTATTATGACCTTTGAACATTTATTGTTTTGGGCTCAAATCAAGTTATTAAATTAGATCCATGTCCAAGGAACTTATATCTAAAATTTCAAGTGTTTAGACCCAAAATTGTCGGAAGAGTTTGGTAGAGTTCTCAAAGGTCAAATTGTTGAACTTTGACCCCTTAACAGCCAAATTTCTGTCCGAAAACGGATTACAAAGATTTTCCCAAATCTCAGTACCCTGTATATCAAATTTTGCGTCTGTAGATAGAAAATTGACAGAGTCATTGCGGTTGAAAATGTACACAGACACACAGACACATTCACTTTTATACAAACTAACATTTCAGCCCGGCATTGCTCGGGTGTTTGGAGATGTATGTTGAGCAAAATAGAAAAAAAAAAGATCAATTTTTTTAAAACTTTGACCCCTATTATGACCCCCTTAACATTTATTGTTTTGGGCTCAAATAAAGTTATTAAGTTAGATCCATATCCAAGGAACCTATATCTAAAATTTCAAGTGTTTAGACCCAAAATTGTCGGAGGAGTTTGATAGAGTTCTCAAAGGTCAAATCTTTGAACTTTGACCCCTTAATAGCTAAATTTCGGGCCGAAAACCAATCACAAAGATTTTCCCAAATCTCAGTACCCTGTATATCAAATTTCGAATCTGTAGACTTAAAAATGACAGAATTATTACGTAGGGAAATGTACACACACACACACACGTTCACTTTTATAGATATATAGATAGATAGATAAAAATAAATTATTTGAAATATTTATTTATTTTTTAATTTGGTACTTCTGCAGTTTACAGTCAGTGCTATTTTTAAGATAGGATTTTTAAATTAAATTCAATTTATACGGTATCTTTTGTTTATTAAATTGTTAGGTACAGAATAGTTAACCGAGCCCCCTACCCATGTTAAGAATGTATTTAATAACTTTATTGGTACTTGTACAGTTTAACTAAGACATTAAAAAAAATGAAAATATTGAAAAAAGCTATATTGTATGTACTCGTTATTGGATAAATTTTCATACAAAAAAAATCATTTAATTTGATCAAGTAGTTTTTTTTTTTTTTTTTTTTTTTTTTTCAGAGGAAAATTAAACTTTAATGAGATCGAGTTGCATCCATTTTATGGTAAACGTCGATGTCGGAATACCCTGGCCAAATCATTGCTAAAAAAATCGTCCGCGCCCATTAATTTAAAAAATCGAATCGAAAACTCGAAAACAAAAAATGAAACAAAATTTATTTTTATTATTACTAGAAAAGATGTATCACCCCTGTTATTATTTTAGGGTAAATGTTTACTTTAACTACAATAGAACACTGACCAATAAAATGTTTTCTTTTGAGAGGTTTTTGGGGTTTCTGACAACTAGGTACCTCCAATGCGTCCCACAGTTTTACTCCCCTCCCCATATTTAACACGATGTAACTGCAATTTAATTTAATATTATCATCCTAACTTTTTTTACTATTTAAAAGGAGAAGTTTCAAATAAGCTGCTAATTTTAAAAAAAAAATAAATGAAAAATGCGAGACAAAAATCATGTTTACATTATCGATGCTTTAAAACAACGTTCCTATTTAGTGACGTTTTTTAAGCCATAAACATACCCATGTTTTAAAAATCTAGCAAAAATCAAATAATTGTCATATTTTCCTGAAATTTTCGATATTTAAAATCTAACTTTGACCTCTAGTAAAAAAGGAGTCCACTGAACGAACAAGAGACTTTTATGAACTTTTAGAGACCGTGTCTAGTGAAGCTTATACACGTCTCCAGTAACTATTGGCTATTTTTATTTTATTTTATTTCATTTTTTTTACTTAGGAGTCACCACTTATCAAGGCCTGAAGGCCACTCAAGGATAAAAGTTAATGAATGCAAGGTAGTAGTGTAGTAATCGTTAATGGTGTAAATTGGAAGGATTTGATTATTTATGGAAACGGCTCAACAAAAAGTTGCTTCCGTAGGATTTGAACCAGGAATCAGTACAGCGGAACAGTGTCTCACAGACGGGCAGTTCTGGGAAAGAAACTTTCTTCATGAAATCTGCATTTAGATTTAGGCATAGATAGATGGTTGGTTGTTTTTGTTCTACGGCATATCAACCCTTTTTAGGTCATTTAATGTGGAATCCAGTAATTTTGAAGAAAAAGTTTTTAATAGAATATGTTTTTTTTTTTCAAGTCAGTTTCTATTTAACCCATAGTTGGGACCCTAACAGGTACTACCACTCTGGGTCAGAATGGACCTGGGAGCAATGGCAATTAAGGGGTGGCTCCACACTCCCCAAAGCCCACAAGCTGAGGCCTTACCATCGGATATAGTTTAAAGTCATATCCAGATATAGAGTGGGGAAAATTATATACAGTGGTTGTAGCTAGTAGCTACATTCCTGTTTACAGATCTCAAAGAATACTCGAGAGAAAGAAATTCGGCTCCAATAAAGAAGTGATATCCGAAACTGCAGCATATTTTTGAGATCAAAGACAAATTGTTCTATCAAAAAAAAATGCACCAAATTTTTATATCAGCCGAGAAAGAGACTGTTGCCTTCAAAGGAATCGGAAAGCAAATCCCATGAACATTAAAAAGCAAATGGCTCTAATAAATTACCCTCTTTCTTCCCCCAGTTCATTTCCGAATGCTCTATTCGCCATTTCCTAAAACAAGTTTTCACAGAAGGTGTTAACTAAAAATATTTTCGACCAATGAAAATCATTCCAACCACCATAAAGTAACACATCTCTGTGAAAATAGTAAGCCAACATTAGCAATTAGAAACTCCTATAAAACAAACAACCAAAATATAGAGAAACAGAAACCTCAGAAACAGCATCAACTATGAAGATGAAGATAACAGTCTGCAAAAAAAAAAATAAATAAATATTCAAATCATCTCAAAGGATTCCAAAAAATAAAATAATATATATTTACTTTCTCTGGGTCAGAGGCAGTGTAGAGAATTATTAACACATGTTGGAGAGCAGACCACCTCAGAAGATTTTATAACTAAAATTCTTTGGAAAAAAGAAAGCAGAAAGAGATTTCAGAGGAGAGGGAGAGAGAGAAAGTAGGATTTCGGGAGGGGGAAAGGAAGAAAGAGGAAAATAAAGAATAGAGGAAGAAAGGGCAATCTTACATAGCCGGTGGGAGGGAGATGTGGTGTTTTTCATAAAACTAGAAAACCGTAACCCGCGAAGAGTCTTTTACCTTAGGTGTTGCACCTCTGTCCTGTGGTTCCCCATCCTTTTCTGACTGAGAAGTTATTGAAAGAATTTGATTTGATTTGAATTATAATTCTTACATCTGAAAACCAGTTTATGTCGATCAAGTCCAGAAAAACCTTGAATTTAACTAATCCTTTTTGTACGAACTATATATAGAATTGTTTTGTGCAATAATTATTTTTATTCATAAGAAAATGATCTCCGAAGTTATCATTGATTTTTGTGTACCTGTTGATTTGAGATCAACGCAGTTCATTTCAGATCTACCCTGAACTCGACACCAAGCTGCAGCTCAGGGAAGCTGCATACCAGCCATTCACCAGAGCACCTACAAAGGAAGAACTCAACCACAGTGTCTGATGACAAATGGCCAGCCAACAATGTTAAAGGTATTGCAACCCAGACTTAGGGTTGTGCGTTTTGTATACTCAGAGTATCAGAGCTATAGTTTCCAATGACCAGCGAGTATCTGGTTACATTTTGAAGAGTTCATCACTAGACGAACATAAGGGTGCAGCCACTTGGATTTAGGGTTAGTGCACATCGTGCTTGATCCTGTGTGACCCGACCCACCAAGCTGTGTTACACTTATTGAATAACAGGGTATCAAATTATCGATGAACAATGTTTTGTTTGAATTGGACTGAAAACGATGACGTGGACATCTTGACATGTTATTTTGAGGGGATAACAAATACTTGTACACGAGGAGAGCTTCAAACGACGAGAGGAGACAATGTTCCATTAATGGAGAGTTATGTTTTTTTGGTGAATAAGAAGAGGAGTGTATATAATAATAACAGTCTATATAATAGACAGAGTCTGTAAACATTTAAGAATCAGTGAAATAATTACCACTAGAAGAAGACCTCCAATCTGTAGTGAAATGGGGACAAAAATGGATGGTCACATTCAATGCTGCCAAGACCAAGCTTGTTTCCTTCAATAATTACAAGAAACCTTCTCTACCACCAATAACAATGGCCAAGAACACATTACCTGGAAGTACTTCCTTTAAACTCCTCAGTCTAACATTCACAGGAAACATGAACTGGAATAGATACATTGAGAGCATTGCCAAGACTGCTGCGAAGAAGGTAGGCTCTCTCTACTGTGCTAGAAAACTACTTACACCTGAAAGTATCTTGTACCTCTATAAGGCCACCATTCGCCCATGTATGGAGTACTATTGTCACATTTGGGCTGGTGTATCTGCTACTTGTCTCTCACTCCTGGACAGGGTTCAAAAGACAGTCGCCAACCTGATAGGTCCTGAACTGTCATCTAGGCTTCAGCCTCTGTCTCATCGATGAAATGTTGCATTCCTATGCCTGTTCTATAAGTATGTTAATGGTGAATGCTCTGACGAGCTACAAGCACTTGTAATTCCTCAACGTAAATATCCCCGACAAACACGACAAGCAGCTAAATCCCACCCCTTCACAATAGAGATCCCTAGGTGTAAGAAAGCCTTTTACTCCAATAGTTTCTTCCCCAGAACTGCTAGACTCTGGAACTCCCTTCCGGAATTCTGCTTTCCCAACTCTACTGACATGCAGAAGTTCAAGTGTAATGTGAACAAACATTTTGCTGCTCATCTCCCTTCATAATATCCCTGCAACTTATGCCCCCGATAGTAGCATCCTACTGTAGTATTGGGAATCCCAGCTTAATTGCTATATAGGTAGCTTTAGAAATAGAAAGTTATGTAAGTGTAGCAGAATAAGCAATAACCGAAATGAGGGATTACCTCGGATACGTCTGTTGTGTTTCGGCCTGAGCGAAAGAGAGAGTTCCAAGATGACATCCATGGGTTTTTATTAGCGTTTACCCCATGCAATTATCGTAGAATCTGTATGTTCTCGCGCGATTATGCAAATACACAATTCCCAGCCACTACAAAGGCAGGTCACTAGAAAGCAGTGGATTCACAGGAGATGGCTAAGAGAGACTCACGAAATTTACTTTCGTCACTGGGTTCCCTGACGCCATCTCAATTGCTCTTCAACAGGTGCCGAACATCAAAGCCCTAACCATGGGGGAGCTAATGTCAAGAGCGAGAATTTTGACGATGACTGGGGAACAGAAAGCAGGAAAACGGAAGAATTCCACAGGCATGCAGTTCTAAGAAAGAAGCTTTGTTCATGGAATCTACGTTTAGGTTTAGGCACAGATAGAGAGTGTGGGGAATTATTGATAGTGTTTTCAGCGAGACGAGTGTTTCTTGTGAAAGTTTGGCGAGGAGAGACCATAGACTGAAGCTCAGTCGAACACTTTCCATGAAAATAATGATACATCAGAGACAAACTCGCAACATCTCTTCTGTGAGATAGAGGTTGCAGGGAAGAGAAAAGGACATCTCCTATGAGGCTACGAAGTCTATTTTGAACTCTATCAAGGCAGGACAAGTCCTTTCTAGCAGCTCCTGCCCAGATGTGGCAACAATATTCAATCCTTGGATGTACCTGGCTCTTATATAGATAGAGAATTGCATCAGCAGTGAGATACCTACTGGATCGATAGAAAGATCCCACCATTTTTCCAGCGGCCTTGGCAACAGATTTGATGTACGTGTTCCATTTAAGATCAGGAGTTCAGTTATGTCTCGGAAGTAGAGTGAAAAGCACATCTTATTTTTCTTTTATTAATATTATTTTTTTCCTTGTACACATTTTTGTGAATTATTCCATGGATTTCTGCCTTTGGATTATTATGGACCATCTTCTTCCAATTACGGGATTTCCTTGGATTTTACTTGTACAAAAGGAAATTCTTTTAACTTTCTTGAAGTTTTACATTTGGATTTTATCGTCACTGAATTTTTTATCTTCCACCAGACTATCCATTCATGTGTAATCACCTTTTTCTTTACCATATTCCCTCTGCTTAACTTATTATTAACGTATTTTGCTAATTCCTACCCTCTGATGAGAAGGAGAGTATTTCTTCAAAACTCCGAGGACTATCCATTTATCTAGTGTTTCCTTTTCAGATTAAATATGTTTTTAACTCATTTCAAAGTGTTTTTTAACATATTTTATTAACTGTTTGCTCATATATATATATATATATATATATATATATATATTTAAATAAGGGGGTAGTCACCAACAATGTGTATTTTTTAACATTATTTTATTATTCCCTGTGTCGGTTTTTCATTGAGAATTATGTTTGGATCATTGTAATAATGTTTTTAAATCATTGAAATTGTTTTTACACGTTTCAGACGTTCTGTGAAGCGTCCTTGCAGAAATTATTTTCAAATGTGTTGGAGATGTAAAAATGGCATTTTCATAGTTCATTTGAAGTGTTTCCAAGGGGTGGAGGCTTGTAAGTTTTTATTATTCATTGGCATATTCAATTTTTATTACTCTTTTATTGGGCTTGTGGAGGCCGCTGACCTGGCTGTAGTCACTCTCTCTTTCTGGTAGTGTTTTTTCCTTTTCCTTTAGGGTAGGGTGTGTGTGTGCGTGTGTGTGTGCGTGTGTGTGCGCGTGTATTTTCTTTTATTGGTTAGAGAATGTGTATACTGTTTTATAGTATTATGAGGTTATTTGCTTCTGTGATCCGAGGTCATTACTAATGTGTATGTGTGAGGAGGGGGGGACCAGCTCTTCTGAAATAAGGGTAGGGGTGCTTTCATTCTATTTTGATATTTATTTTTTTGATTCTTGGATTTTAGTATTGTGATTTTTCGTTTTAGTCTTTTCGGGTATTCCTTATATTATGTTTGTTTAGAAAGAGGGGTGTATTTAAAATATGTATAGGGGATTTTTTAATGTTTCTATTTGTCTCCCCATGTGGGTATGGCCAGACCCAGGATCGTTCCTAGTGTGGGGAAGATTTTTTTTCCCCAGAGGGGGGGAGCAATTGGAGGGGGTATAGGTATGGGAGGGGGATGATAGAAGGGATGATAGTTGTTTCAGTCATGAGGGGGTTCTCCTCCACTGACTGAGGAGGGAGCGAGGTGTTGGAACAAATATTATACTATGGTTCGAGGTGTTTCCTAGTGTTGTTGGTTTCGAGGTTAAGTAGGGTTGGTATTGTTCAGTGTGTTGTATTAGAGATAGGGGTGTTATGTCTGTGTGTGGTTGTATGCGCTTATGTGTGTGCCAGGTCAGCAGCCTGACAAGCCCAATAAAAGAGTAATAAAAATTGAACATGCCAATGAATAATAAACACTTACAAGCCTCCACCCCTTGGAAACACTTCAAATGAACTACGAAAATGCCATTTTTACATTTCCAACACATTTGAAAATAATTTCTGCAAGGACGCTTCACAGAACGTCTGAAACGTGTAAAAACGATTTCAATGATTTAAAAACATTATTACAATGATCTAAACATAATTCTCAATGAAAAACTGAGACACGGAATAATAAAATAATGTTAAAAAATACACATTGTTGGTGACTACCTCCTTATTTAAATATACATCTTTCTTTCGTTGAAATTTCTTAACCCATTTTATATATATATATATATATATATATATATATATATATATATATAAATTATGCTACCTACAATAAATTTAATTTCCGAAAAAAGTATATATAAAAAAGCTTGTGATTGTAATTTCATAGAAAACATTTATTACTGTTAAGAAAACAATACAAAACTAATATTTTTACAAAAGATTACAATACAAAACTAATATTTTTACAAAATAATTTTTTTGCTTAGGAGTAAACATCTTCAATATAGTCTGGAGTTAAAATCTTCAATATTGGCACCGAAAAAAAAAAGAAACTATTCAAATTGTGTATTGATTTTGGCTTTTCATTTTTTGGTTTCCAAAAGTGTGGCTTTTCAATTTGGCTATTTTTACCTCCACCCTCCCCCCCCATCCCTGAAAAAGTTTGGCTTCAAACATGTATTAGTCTGGCTAAAGAAAGTGAAGTCAGAATAATCAGTGTTGCTAATTTAGCGGTTTTGCCACTAGATCCAGAGATTTTGTTTGCAATCTAGCAGGTAAAATTTTTATCTAGCGGCTAGCGTTTTCTTTTTTTCCTAGAAAATCTGGAGATATTGGACACCCACACACCTGCAATTTTAAATTAAAAAAATAACAAAAAGTGTTTTAAAATACTTAAAAACATAAACCAAACTCATTCAGGTAGGTAGAAAAGTAAGATTTGTTGCCTTTGATAACAATTATTTATTGAGTATTTGTTTTTTTTACCATTTTTTCGGTTAACCATTCTTAAAACTCGCTATAAAATCGATTTTTACAAGTACATTTTATCAAGGGGAGGCGTTCCAACCATTATAGTTTAAAATACGATCTAAGCACCCTCTTAATTAAAAAGTATTTATTCACTTGGTAAAAATCTAAGTGTAGAATATTTAGCAGTTGAAAATTGTAAAAAAAAAAAAAAGAGACAACAGAATAAAAAACGAAAAAACAGAAAGAGAAACGAAAAAACTTATACCAAACACAGTAAAATTTAATTATCCACCAACCTGTATACTTTTAACATGCTAAAACTAAGTTGTTGTTTTTTTTTTTTTCTAATTTACAAATATATTTTTTCAAAGTGGTCTTTACACACTGAATAAAATAATAAACAAATGGTTACTTATCACTTAACCGGTGGAAAGGTTTAATTCCTGAAAAGTTGTAAACTTATTCTACCACTAACTCTAAGTTTGAGTTTTACTCATAAATTTAGAGTTAGTGGTAGTCATAGATTTTTTTATACAATTTTTCAAGAATGAAGTCCCCAACGGTTAAGTTATTTGTTGTAAAGACAGTTAAAAGAAATTAAATAAAAAGAACATAAACAGTTTCAGCATGTATAAAAGATAGTTGAATTTTACTGCATTTGGTATAAGGTATTTGTTAATTTTTGTTACTGTTTACAATTTATCAACTGTTAACTATTCTACATTTTAACCAATGACTGTGTTGTTTCTACTTACTTGCATCCCGAAAGAGCCAACATTCATGGCTTTACTTATTTTACAAATTTTTCAACATTTATTATTACATTCAATTGTCAGTATAAACCACTTTTTCTAAGATGCAGCATATGTTAACACCTCAGCAAAGTTTATTCCATTTATTTTTTAGCAAACATTAAAAACAGAAAGAAAGTTTTCTACATGCAAACAAAAATTTACTTGCCTTCTTATGACGGCAAAGTTAGACACAAGGCCGGGTTTTAACATAGTGAAAACTCTGCTACTCTCAAAAAGAGGCACTCTGGATTGGAACAACATATTTTTTTTAATCCTCAATCTTAAAGGAATCCTCCTTCATTGACCAAAGATATAAAATATAGTATTAGAACAGATACTATACTTTAACATTAATTTTATTGGGAAAAGTAAAAAATAATACAAATAACCAAAACTAAAAAGATATTGTAAAATTGGCAAATATTTAAATCATGAAAGTTTTTTTATTTTTTTATTTTTAAAATATTCAAAGCAGACAAAAATATACTTGATTGTATATAGTGGTGGGCATAAAATGTACTGCCGACTTTAATGTAAAGTAGCACCCTTATTTCCAAGGCTTTTTTTAATGGTTTAACACTCAAGACTGTTAAGCCTTTTTTTGTTTGCTATGGGAGATAAATTCTGCATGTTTTAGTTTTTAAAGTGATTTCCTGTGGTTTTACGACATTGCGAGTCAGACTTAGGTATAGGCAGATATTGAAGATTAGTTACCTATCCGAAAAAGTTAGAATGTCCTAGAAATGAGGGATCATTTTAATAAATATTTATATAAAAAAAAAATATCCTTCATTTTCAATTCTAAAATAGTTTTATCGGATTATTCACACGTTTTCGCGTAAAAAGGCAGACTTTCATTTTTTGGAGAGGGATAGCTAAGGGTCCCCATCTGCTTTTAAATATGGATATGATTTATTTTTTAAATTGACAAACTTCATAATATATATATAATCTTTATATATATTTTTCTCAGATATTTTCATCTTGTGCTATTTTCCCCATTTATACACATGTGCCATTTTTATCTACCCTCCTCAATCTCCTCTTCGGAATGGTTCTAAAATCTATCAATTAATTCACATATCAATTTGGTGGCTGCGTTTTGCAGATTTCTTTTTGAATTTTTATTTCGTAAATATTAATTTTCCTGATATTTGTGGAGAATTTATTCAGCAACATTTAGGTACGCCATTATTGTGATGTTTAATTTGTAATATATTTCAATTTAACTTTTATTATAAACACTATTTGATTTTATGATTTGTTTCTTGCAAAATAAAATATGGTACTGCTGTGTGCAGTTATTGATCTGTGCTGCTGAAATAATAACGTTATTATTTAGAAAGCCATTCTTAACATGGGGAGAGGAGGGTGTTTTGTAACTATTCTGTACTTTCACCTAACAATTTAATAAAATAATAAAAAAAAGATACCGCAAAATCTGAATTTAATTTGAAAATATTATTTAAAATTAGAGCGGTTCAATAAGTGCACTCACTAGCACCCAAAATATACTCTCTCCGGAAAACAGATAAAACTAGCTGATAACATTTGGAAGACTTCTAGGGAGCTAACCGCTTTAATATAATTCCAAAAATATATAGTGAGAAATCACGGAATATATTGTATATTGATAATTTATTTTTTTTTTTTTTTTTTATTATGTAGGTTAGGAAGTTAAAATACAGTATTTTTCTTTTTTTGGAAATTTTTTTTGTTTCGAATTAGCGGACAGCAAAAATTAAAAATCTAGCGATTTTCTGGAGATTTCTTTTCCCTGATCTAGCGGGTTTTTAAAAATCTCAGTTGGACTTGGCAACACTGATAATAATGTTAATTTTTCCAGGATATAATGGCTACTACTCGTAAAATGCGTCGAACAAATATTGTAGATGAGATATATGACAATGATTTCATACGGACTGAAGACATAACATTACTTCAACTATACAATAAGCTGGTTGACAATTTCGAAATGATTGAATGGTTTGCCAAGCGTCGTTTGTTAGCCAATTCGTGTACATGTGATAAGTGTAAAAAGCCATGCTACTTGAACCGGTTTTCGGGATCCATTGATGGTTGGAGGTGGTCTTGTCCGAAAGACACTTTTCGTCGTTCAATACGAAAACACTCATTTTTTGATAGAAGTCACCTGCCGTTACGAACACTAATAATTATTATTTACATGTGGAGTAAAGGTTTTCCGCAGTATGTAATTATGGAGGAGACATGTGTGAGCCAAAACACGATCGTTGACTGGTGTAGCTTTATGCGGGAGACATGTGCACAGTCTATAGAGAGAAATCCTCACGAATTAGATGGTGCATCAGAGGATGGAGGAGGTTCGATAAAGGGGGAGATTGATGAGGAAAGTGAATCCCTTCAGTGCAAATACCATCGGAGGCAGTGGCTAAAAGGGGCCGAAAATATGTGGCGGGAAAGCGTAAGGGCTAATAAATTTGGCGAGATTATGTGCTGTATAGCTGATATTTATCCTGTTTAAAGAATTATTTTATTAGAAAATATAAGAATTTTGAAAAAAAAAAAAAACCCTAAAAAACTTTTAAAAATGTTTTCATCGTGTGTGTTTTTTTTTTTGTTTTTTTTTTTATATGTTGCGAAAAACAATTATTTTGTGAAACAAATATGTTTGGTGTTTATGCAAAGAAAAGCGGTAGACCAAACAAGGGAGATAAGTCGTAAAACAAGTGAGATTTTGTTTTTTAATGAAATTGTTAGATGAAAGTACATAATAGTTACAAAACACCATCCCCATCTTAAGAATGGCTTTCTGAATAACGTTATTATTTCAGCGCGGTACAATAAATGCGTAAGTACCGAGACTCGGTACTACCGAGTTGGTTAAACAACAAACAGCAAAAACAGTAATTAAATTAATTAAAATTGGTATAAATTTCCAATTCTGTTTTTGTAAAGTTATATCAAAAATATTTTTTTAAATAAAAAAAGTAATTTAATTAAATAACGAACAAGAAGCAAAAATTAAAAATAATCTAAAGTATGCTTTCTAAAATAAGCAATCTGAGTTATGTCCCCTGTTTCTGTAATCTTATTTAAAAAAAAAAAAAAAAAATCCATCTGTCACTTTCTTTGTACAAACACTTTATTAAAAAAATTGTTTTTTTTTATCTGGTAGCCTTTCAGGAAAATACGTGACTATTCGTGTAAGACGTGCGTAATTATGCAGCATATGGACTGCTATTTTTTTTTTTTTTTTTTTTTTTTAGATAGGATTTTCAAGTTAAATTCAATTTTTACGATATCTTTTGTTTATTATATTGTTAGGTGAATTAGTTACAAAAGGCTCTCGCCCCCCACGTTAATAGGTTTCTACGTTCTTATTTCAGCACGATCCGTGTTCTGCATTAATGCTTTTATAGAAAATCCAGATGGGAAATTCAATCTCTCTCTCACGACTTCATGTATAACTTTGGCCTCGTGGGGAGACAACTAAATCTGGACGCAAAAACAAAGTCCATCTGGATTATGGTACTTATGCAGAATACGGACTGTGCTATTTTTAAATAGGATTCTCAAGTTAAATTAAATTTTTACGGTATTGGGTTTGTATTACTGTACACATAGATTCGAAAAAGTTGTCAAAAAACAAATATATAACAAATAAATGTTATCAAAGGCAAGATAAGTTACTTTTCTACCAAACTGGATATATTTTTTGTGTTTTTATTCAATGTAACATATTTATTCAGCTCGAAAAACATGCAGTGTTTACCGATGTATTGGAAAATTCAAAATGGCGGCCGACTCTCTCTTAAACACGGTAAGTTCGGAAAAAGATGTTATAAATAATAAACTAGACAAAATACTATTAAAGAAACACCGAATATATGTCAACCTATGTCACGGTAATATATATTGAGCGAATTTCTAACAGTATTTTGTCTAGTTTATTATTTATAACACCTTTTCCCGAACTTACCGTGTTTAAGAGAGAGTCGGCCGCCATTTTGAATTTTCCAATACATTGGTAAACACTGCATGTTTTTCGAGCTGAATAAATATGTTACATTGAATAAAAACACAAAAAATATATCCAGTTTGGTAGAAAAGTAACTTATCTTGCCTTTGATAACATTTATTTGTTATATATTTGTTTTTTGACAACTTTTTCGAATCTATGTGTACAGTAATACAAACCCAAACAAATATATAACAAATAAATGTTATCAAAGGCAAGATAAGGTACTTTTCTACCAAACTGGATATATTTTTTGTATTTTTATTCAATGTAACATTCAGCTCGAAAAACATGCAGTGTTTACCGAATTATTGGACAATTCAAAATGGCGGCCGACTCTCTCTTAAACACGGTAAGTTCGGGAAAAGGTGTTATAAATAATAAACTAGACAAAATACTGTTAGAAATTCGCTCAATATATATTACCGTGACATAGGTTGACATATATTCGGTGTTTCTTTAATAGTATTTTGTCTAGCTTATTATTTATAACACCTTTTTCCGAACTTACCGTGTTTAAGAGAGAGTCGGCCGCCATTTTGAATTTTCCAATACATCGGTAAACACTGCATGTTTTTCGAGCTGAATAAATATGTTACATTGAATAAAAACACAAAAAATATATCCAGTTTGGTAGAAAAGTAACTTATCTTGCCTTTGATAACATTTATTTGTTATATATTTGTTTTTTGACAACTTTTTCGAATCTATGTGTACAGTAATACAAACCCACGGTATTTTTTGTTTACTAAATTTTTAGGTGAAAGAAAGTACACAGAGCCACCCCTCTTCCCTTGTCAAAAATGGGTTTAACATCATTATTTCAACATGGTCCGTATTCTGCATAAATACCGATAGAATGACGTGTAAAAAACCGAATACGGTTATTTTAAATTTTAGTAAAAACATAAAAAACCTACCCAGTTGGGTAAAAGAGTAACTTATTTTAGGTTTGTATAACTGTACACAAAGATTCGAAAAAGTTCTCAAAAAATAAATATATAACAAATAAATGTTATCGAAGGCAAGATCAGTTACTTTTCTACATAACTGGATATGTGTTTAGCGTTTTTATTTGATGTAACATGTTTATTTAGCTCGAAAAACATAGTGTTTACCGATTATTGGAAAGTTACAAATGGCGCCCGATTCTTCTTTGACATGGTAAGTTTGGGAAAAGGAGTTTAAAATAAAACACTAGACAAAATACTGTTAGAAACTTGCTCTATATATGTTATATACATAGGCTGACATATATTTGGTGGGTTTTTAACAGTATTTTGTCTAGTTTTTTAATTTTAGCTCCTTTTCCCAAACTTACTGTGTCAAATATGGGAAAGGGGGCGTATTATTTAAAAAAATCTTTTCTGTACGAAGCACTTTCACTTATCAATTTAATGAACGGTACTTGTACAGTTTAGTCAAGACATTAAAACATGAAAATATCGAAAAAAGTTTAAATTGTATGTATTCGTTATGGAACGAAGTTCTCGGGAAAAAAAATTCACTTAATTTCATCAAGTAGTTTTTTTTTTTTTTTACAGCGGAAAAACACGTCTTTATGAGAGTGCGTTGAAGACAGCCATCTTGGATTAAAAAAAAGTGTTTGAATTTTAGAAATGCCAAAGGGAGATAACTCCAGTTTAAGCGCTGACACCCCTCCCCATCTTTAATACTAGCTTTTCTTCCTAAAAATCGAACATTTTGCTCGGTATCATAACAAATTGTTTTTTCGCTGTAAAAAAAAAAAAAAAAAAAAAAAAAAACTACTTGATGAAATTAAGTGAATTTTTTTTTTCGGAGAACTTCGTTCCATAACGGATACATACAATTTAAACTTTTTTCGATATTTTCAGTTTTTAATAAAATATCGTATTATTGTTTCTTTTTTTTTTTTTTTTTTTTCAAATTTTACCATTCTACGGTATCTTTTGTTTAATAAATTGGGTTAACCTGTACGGATAGGGTCCGGACGTCCCGCCTCGTTCTGAGTTCGGGGAAAAAAATCGTCTGACGTAAGCGGTGTCGAGGCGAAAAATTACCCCTTCAATAAAGTGCCGAGTTGTTAACTTAAGAAAAAAAAAATCTCAGTTCAAATAATTAGATTTTTTTTTATTTTCACAGTTCAAATAATTAGAATTTTAAAAAATAAACAGTTCAAATAATTAGTATTTTTTTTACCCCCTTCTAAATTCCACAAATAATTAGAATTTCAACAGTTCAAATAATTAGAATTAAAAAAAAAAATAAACAGTTCAAATAATTAGAATTAAAAAAATAAAAAAACTTCTGTCGTCATGCGCCCTCGGTTGTATTTTCTTTTCGTTACGACACTGACTTTCATCTATCTCCACAATTATTCCGGGGCCCCTTAATTTTGTTGAGGTTGCTAATAATTTCTTCATGTGAAGGGCACCTCCAACAATAATTTTTGTTCCTTTTTACTTGTCATTTGTCTTTGACAAATGACGCACATAGGTCCTTCTTTTCGTAAGATGCTATTTTCTCGTAAGAAAATTTTTGCCTCATTGTAACAACTCCAAAATTTGCTCATGCTTGTCAAATCCATGTTGAAGGGGTTTTAGGGTTAGGGTAATTTTTTACTTTGACACCGCTTACATCAGACGGCTTTTCCCTGAACTTAGAACAAGGTGAGACGTCGGGACCCTATCCGTACAGGTTAACCTTAAATGGTTAGGTGAAAGTACAAAATAGTTATAAAGCATGCACCCCTTCCCATGCTAAGAATGGATTTCTAAATAATGTTATTATTTCAACACGGCCTTCTCTAGATGAGTATCAAAAATAACTGCATTTGAATTTTCGATATATTTCATTTTGTTGTTTTTCTTCGTTCCGTTGAAAACTCGTTTCGAGTTTTTACGCAACCTCAATATGGTTTGCATAAACTTCAATTTTTTGTTCTCATTTAGTGGAGGAGAAATCCTTCATGACTAAGACAGTTTTGAATTTTTGTACCTTTCTCTTTGGCCTTTTGGTCAAGATCAAAGTGTAGTATCTGTTCTTCAGATGCTGCACTTCTATTTCTTGTTCTCTTTCGGTGGAGGAGAAATCCTTCACGACTGAGACAATTTTTATTTTTGTACCTTTTCTCCACGTTAAAAAAAAACCCTGGTGTCTAACTCTGTCCCGTGTGGAGGCATAGTAAATAGGTACATTAAAAAATGACCTTGGTGTCTAACTCTGCCCTCGTGGGGAGGCAAAGTAAATAAGTCACTGCAGGAAGGCATATTAAGCTTCCCGGTGCACTGTGATGAGTCCCCAACTAAGAGCAAGTAATGAATTGGTTTGATTTAAAAAATGGTCGATTTCACCGATTTCGATGACAGTAAAAATATGAGAGTGTAAAACATTTGTTGATTATCGTTCAATCCCGGGTAACGTTGGGTCTCCCTGTTAGTTTTGAATAAAATCTGACTTTTTTTTTTATTTTTTCACTATTACAGAGTAAACTATTATAAATTGTTAGTTGAAAGAACAGACGAAGCAGAAACATATGACACCAGTGTTATGTGAAAACTTGGGTTTAATGTAAAAATTGTCCGATTACTGAATCGGACTTTGTTTTTTATTGAAAAAAAAAAAAAAAAATCAAATTAATACGAAAGAAAATATATGAAACTTTGACATGGCCGCCAGCGATTGTAAACAACTGACACCAGAACTGGTGGCCTATGTTTTTTATTTGACAAATAGTAGATGTTGTATCATTAATAGTAACAGAATTAATAATTACTAGCACAACCCATGGAAATTTCACAGTAGTTGAAAACACCGTCACATAAGCAAACAACCGAATGTTCTTCAATGGAATAATCAGTGTAATATTAGATCCGACCAGACCATGAAAAAGAAATTAATATTTTTGTAGACAAATATGGATAACTGCCTGAGATATATTATTACAAAAAATAGAAGTAAAACACTGACTGGTAAAAAATAACATTATTATTTGGATCTGGACCGACCAGATACTTACTGGCAATAACTAACTTATTATTGTAACCTACACTGACAGAACACTGGCTGGCTATAACTAATGTACTAGTATTGTGATCTGTACCCACCAGACACTGGCTGGGATAAATAACTTGTTAGTATTGTGATCTGCACCAACTAGACACTGGCTGGCGATAAAAAACTGATGAGTATTACCCACCAAGGACTGGCTGGCAATATTCCATTTTCATAAGAGAATTCAGTATAATAACGGTTGATGTGATTTTGAATATTTCATTTTTATTTTAAAGTATATTTATGAATACTATGATAACGATCTGAGTGACAAGCGTAACAATATATAGATAGTAATTTTTTATGATATTGTATGTGGCTATTATAAATACGTAACAGTAAAAAAAAATATAAAACATTAAAATTAACAATCTTCAAGTGTCAGGTCTGGTCTTGCAGACGACATCGCCGATCATGGCTCTCCATTTTTTTGTTCTTAGTCTTTCTCATGAGCTTATTGTTGGCGCCCTCTTTCTTTGTTACAAATTTGTTTAAACTGTCTGTGAATTTTGTGCGTTGTCTTCCTTTGCTTTTGTTTCCACATATTTTGCCACTCCATAACAGTTTCTCTAGTCCGTCAGTCCTGATTATATGGATAACAAATTTGAGCTTTCTCTGATGGTATTGAGAAATTAATAATAAGGAAAAGAATAAAAGTGACGTTGCAGTATCTGCAAAAGTTAAAGTCCTGAACATTCATAAAGATCACATATAGGTATCAAAGCAAGCATATTTCAAGAAATGTAACTTGTGTATACAGCATAATTTACGTTCACACAACGGTTCCTGTTAGATCGCCGAAGTTAAGCAATGTTGAGACTGGTCACTACTAAAATGGGTGGCCATTTAGTTCTAGGTGTTGTATGTACTCTGCTTAACTCGACATTGTTTTCAGTCATCTAGCAGTTCTACTTCCCACTGGACTCGAGCAGTACTGATTCTGCCTGCACGCCTGTGGAACGCTGTTCCGCTTGCCTGTTTCCCTCCCGACTTCAACCTGAATGTCTTCAAGTCCAACACAAACAAATTCCTGATGAACCGCCCCCCCCCTAAGTAATGACACTTTATTAATTCTCCAATACTATTACTACACTATCCCTTTGACTATTGTACACACAATAACCCTTATCCCCAAGTGGCCATTGGGCCTTGATAAATGGTGAACTCCATGTAAAAAAAAAAAAAAAAAAATCAGGAGAGGTGTGGTTGCGGATTGCACAACCCTTGCCTTACAATTACATACACAGCTACCCTTACAGAGGATATCCATTGTCTCTTGAGACTGAATGGCGGCATTGCAACTGTTGTGTTGCTTTGTGTAGTTACAAAAAAAAGCAAGATACGTTAGTGTTAGTATGTGACAGTGTCGTTGGATGCAATGATGATGATGATGATGGTGATGGTGATGGCGGTGATGAAAGAAAGAGAGAGCATTGTTAAGAAAGGTAGTTATGATATCAATTTAATACACACACCCACTTATTTGTGGAAATTTGATAAAGAAGAACTGTTTTATTTCATGATAATTTCTGTTGACATAAACGGGCATTAAAAAAAGAACACTAGCTGAAAACCAGACGCTTCAAAATATAGATATCTCAAAAAAAAAAAAAAAAAAAAAAAATGCTAGAAATGACGCCTTTTGGTGATTTGACAAGTTCATCTGGATAGACTTCCCCTGTGAAGAAAGGCCATTAACCAAATTCTAGGTGGTCAAAAAAAAACAAGATGGTGGATACAAAGTCAAGTGTCTGTTAATCATTGTCCAGGGAATTTGATCACCCCAAAAAGATAACCAAATTATTTGTTTTTACTCACATGAAATGGCACTTGGAAGGAAAAACATTTGCTTATGCAAATGAAGGATGGATCCTTCCACATGAACGATGCTGAAAGGTAGGGACTCTCCCCCACGGATGGAGGGTGAAGGCTACAAACTCTCGATGGGAGTGGCAGGTTAAGGAAGAAGAAGAAAAGGAAATTTTTTTTGAGTTTGTGAATTTCAAAAAACTGCCTGAGATTGGTTTTCTGAGAATTGTAAAATAAGATTCTGGGAATCAGAGGTGGGGTTAAACTCACTTGATTCTCAATATAATGAAAGGCAAAAATAGCCCCTGACTTAAGACACACTCTGCCAACTGCCTTGACACCAGTCAAAAAGAAATCTCTGACTTAAGTCTCATCCTATTCCAAGTCTCTGAATCTACACTGTGCAGAGACAAGGCCCCGGACTTAGGGTTATTCGCCATAACTTTGGAAGCTGCAAGTCTCCAGAGCATTTGTATTTAGTCACAACTTATGAACGATCCGTTTTGTAACTTTCAGTGAATAATTATTTTTTTGTTTATAAGAAAAATGACCACTGTTTTTTTATTTTATTATTAGTTAATTGCCTGTCGAATTGAATGTACAGTTGATTTCACATCTACCCTGACGTCCAGACGGTCAAGACACAAACCAAGTCATTGTGAGAAGAGAACAGCACGAAGTCAAAGTGATGTAAAGCCAGCCGAAGTAAACAGTGTTGCCATACAGACTTAGGGTTGTGCACGTTTTGTGTGCGCCAAGCATCCGAGCAGAGCAGTATTTTCCAGTGACTAGTGAGGGTCTTGTCACGCTTGAAAGGTCCAACACTAGACGAAGATAAGGGTTTTGCTACAGAGACTTAGGGTCGGTGCACATTTTCTTGTTGACGTGTGTATGACCTGGCCACTGCTGTAAAGCTACTTCAAAGCACTTACAGCAATAAAGGAATAGCTTGATTTGTTTTGTGTGGTGATTAATGCCATCTTGTTTTATATTTAATCTTTCAGAAAATACAATAAACTGATAATCCCTTATTCAAAAAAAACGCAAGCGGACAGTTGATGAGAGTTGCCAGACTTTATGAAGGAGTAATTATTATTTTAAGAAATGAAAATGAAAATGCAAAAAAATAAATGACAAATGTATTTATCAAAGAAGCAAATATGGTTGATTATTTAGTAAAGTAGTAAAACCTGCGACCAATGTAGAGAACTTCCTGGTTACAAATCGGAGAGTGCAAGGAAAAAATAATTGGGGAGGAAAAATTGTGCTACCTTCGCTAACTAAGATGTAGTTTGAATTGTGACATTCCTATGGATTAATATAAGACTTTATTATAACATGGATGAATTCAACTGCAAATATACACAAAACCTACATAAGATAATGGCTAGTAGTCTAATCATAATGAATTTATATGTGGCATCTGCGTTTGCCAAGCTATAACTTTTTTTTTTGTTTTTTTTTGTGTAGGGGAATAAGTGTTCCTATTTTATTATATGTAGAGACATGGTTAATTCCTATTTCAGTCAGATAAATTACTTAGAATAAACTGAGTAAGGTTTTTGGCTTTACTTCTAAACAACTTATTTTTACTTTTTTCAGTAATATTAAACCTGTGCGATTTTATATGTGCCTGTCGGAGACGTTAACTGTAGTGAAAATTGTCTATTCCTTCTTTCATCGGATTATTTTGATTATTGATACTTATCGAAGACATTCCGATACAAAATATATCTAAGAACACTGACACGCACATAAAGGGTAAGTTATGGGAAACGGATGTTTTTAGAACGTTCCTTGCTCTTCTAGTAAATGTTTTTATACACATTAGGCATCTCTAAACTTGTGTAAAACGTCATCATTGTACACATTAATAGCAACGTTATCAATTCATGTGTTTACTACAATCTGGGTCAATTTCTATGGAAGAGCATTGGCGCTACATTGAATAAATAAAATGTACAATAAAACATGTATAAAAGAAAACAATATGAGATTTACCTTTTGTAAAACAAGTAGATTTTTATTAACAAACTATACAGATGAGAAAATTAATTTTAATGTCTTCTGTTAATACTTATGTATCTGAAGATAATGTTGCTTACAGGCCTCTGCACTATTTTGGAAAAAAGGGCAAACATTGATTAACACCCTCTATTATTTTAATTAATCAAATCCAAACGAATTTTTTTTTAGTTGATTTTGCTTTTGCGATTTTTATTATGTCAAGAGTCATATATTCTATTATATGAATATATCTTTTTATTATTGGAAACCTGTTATAAAAAAATCTTTGTTTAAACTTCATATCATGTAATATTTGAATTTAATATCATTTAAAGCGTTTTAGAAATAATTATTTTTTAGAATTCTATTTTTTTGTTGTTGTTGTAATTCAAATAATTATATTACTGAGAAAAAAAATTATCAATAAAATTTTTTTTAACAATAATATTGATTTTATGTCCAATTTTAATTACAACTTTAAGGTAAGTGAAATAAATAACTATATATATATATATATATATATATATATATATATATAAATATATATATATAAATATATATATATATATATAAATATATATATAAAAATAACTATTTTTTAATTATTTGATCTTTTCAGCTCAAAAAAATATAAAAAATTTTATCGATCTACATTTATTTTGTTTAGTTTTTGTAACATAAACTAGGGGGGGGGTGTTAGAACACCTAAAAAAATATTTCCTCTAATATATTTAATGAAATCTACATTTATTATATAAATTTATTGCATAATGAATAAATACCGAAAATTTCAGGAAAATATGACAACTATTTGATTTTTGCTAGATTTTTAAAACATGGGTATGTCTACGGCTTCTAAAACATCACTACATAGGGACGTTGTTTTAAAGCGTCGATAATGTAAACGCAGTTATCGTTTTACATTTTCATTTTTTTGTATACTGTAAAAAAAAAAAATAATAATAGCAGTTTATTTGAAGCTTCTTTTAAATGGTAAAAAAGTTAGGATGATAATATTAAATTACAGTTACATCGTGTTACATATGTGGGGGGGGGGCTAAAACTGTGGCATGCGTTGGAGGTACTTAATGCACATTATAAAATTTTTGTTGAAATATTCGCAGAATTTTTTTTTCTTTTAAACATCCGTTTCCCGTGACTCACCCTGTGTATTGCAATGAGATTATCAACGAGTATATCTTTAACAAAACTTCTCAAGATAGAAGAACTCAATACTGTTAAGAGGAGCAATTATATATATTAAGTAAATGATAAATAATAAGAGTTATGCATAACTTTTATTATAACATCAGAACAATAAAGAAAAGCAAAAGCGATAAAGAAGAAAACGGAAATTTCTTTAGGCCGTGTTATTTTGAAGCTAAATGCTTCTCATCAGACGAGAAAAAGTGCCAGAATTATGCAAAATGTAAATAAGGACATAAACTGGCTTACTGACATATAGATTGGATATGAGAATCATGAAGAAATATCAAAAGTAGGTATAAAATATAAAGTATAAGATAGTGACCTTTGAAAATTAAAAAAATATTAAAATTATAAACAATACAACTAGGAGAAAATAGATAAGTGTACGAGAAGAGGAAGGAGAGAATATAAGAATAAAATACAAAAGAGTAGTGTATAGGTAAGTAATAGTGAAAAAAGTAAAAAAAAAAAAACGAAAATATGGAATAATGAGGATCTTAAAAATGAACAAACAATAAAAGAAAAATGGAAAAGATAGTGAACAGAAAGGATAAAGTGAAGAGAGTAAAAATGGAGATAGAAAATACAAAAAAAAAAAAAAAGTGTGGAGCATGTTTGGTCCCCCGTGAGTACACAGTGAACGAGGCATAAAAAAAAACCGACTAAGTTCAGCCCCCCCCCCCGGCCCCAATTTAGACCCAAAAGTTCCCAGGGGACATCAAATCCTGGTGAAAATGAACAAACGGTGCAGTTTTAGGCCTTAACATATGTAAGTGTGAGTTCTGCACCATGCAAAAAAAAAAAAAAAAATGACTAAGTCCATCATTTGCCCCCCCCTCTCCTCTCAACTGCAAAAGTCCCCAAGGCCTTAACATATTTAAATTTGAGTTCAGCACCATGCAAAACTGCTAAATAGACATACACAGAAAATTTTGAACAAATATGGTAAAATAGTCCCAAAAATGGAGTGTTTTTATTAGCCTTAAAAGAGCCCCTGGGCACACCCAAGAGTTATCGTGAAGTATAGACAAACAAAATTATATAGAAATCAGTTAGTTGCAACTTTTCAGAAAGTTTTATAAAAAGTCCAAGGCGTCAATTTTTTTTTTGATAAACATAAAAGTGTCAGTTTTAGCCATTTTAAGTCAAAAGGCATCCCTAGGGGGTGCAACCAGAGTTTTCTTGGAAAAACTGTTCTGTTACTTTTTTACGCATATCATGTTTAATGTTTGTGCAAAATTTCAAAAAATTCCAAGCGTAGTTATTAAGAAAAGTGCGGACAGATAAACGGACAAGGGTGAATTTACAGGTCCAAAAAGGATACGGAAATACATATGTAGGGAGAAAGGTAACAACCAATGTCTGAATTCATAATGTTGATGGGAGCATAGGTTGAAACTCCTTTCTCTGACAAGAAAAAAAAAAAAAAGTAAATAGCAACAACTTTGAAACAAAGTCCAAAACTCAAAATAATAAATTTTATTTAACCAGAAGTAGTTTATTTTTAAATATGGATAGAAGTGTAATTTGTATCCAATCTGGTATGTTTGTGAGCTTCCAGGAGCATGAAATCAATAAGATTAAAGTCCATGAATAAAGCGGGGAAACATGCATTCTTATAAGAGGAGAGTCTAGAATTATAATCCAAGTGAAAAAAATAATATTTGCCTAATTGTAAAGATATTGGCCGGAAATCTTTTGTGACTGAGGAAATTGTTATCGTTAACATATTTTATCAAGAAACATTGTGAATAAAGGCATACCAGGAAGATAAGAGTTTTGCAAAGAAAAATATTTTTTGCTTGTTGTTTGTGTAAGCTTCACTAGTAAAGGGTTGAGCAATCTATCTGTTGCAACTTTTGTGTTTGGTATTCTTTGCGGTGCAGTTTTGCGTCTTGTAGACGTAATCAGGCACGTGTGATAATCATGGGTAGCGGCAAAGTAACTTATGGACGTTGTCTGGAACTGATTTGTTTTTGATACGTTAGGCTTTTTATATTGATTTTCTAGAATGTTCCAGCGTGTTTACTGTCTATATGCACGAATAAAATATATAATCCCATGGATTTGTGTGTGTTATAAATGGAATGACCTAGCACCCCTCCATACAATAATATACAGACAATGTAGAAATACTCCTCCAGGAATGAGAGAGTTCCAAGACACCGAGAGAGATCGACTTGTGTCTTGTATCCCCTTAGTAAATAAACCTTTGTATTAACCCTAAGTGAATGTCCTGCGTTATGATTATCTAAAGAAAGATATATCAGTGTGTAAAAAGGTTGTGTCACAACCATGATTCTACGTGTTGATAGAATTTCGTGGGCGAACGGTGACAAAACGAAATTGTTTCTGAAATGAATAAATTCTGGTTGAATACATTCCTCTGATCACGTGACGAGTGATTTAATTTAGCTGGTCACTACACATATATAAATAAAAACAATCTGAAGGTAAACAAAGTAGCATCTAAAGCTTTAAATAATCTGGATTAAAAATTTTTAAAAGTTCCAAGAATGTTCAAAGATAAAAAAATAAAATTTTACAATTTCAAGTGCAATCTTTAGGTTGAGATTATGGCAACTGCTTAAGAATGATAAAAAAAAAAATACAGATTTGTAGAAAAATAGGTTTGGTAAATTTTTGTAGATCCTTGTAAATCCTGATAAAAGTTATAAATTCTTGTAAAATCATTAAAATATTAGTAAAATCCTGTGAATTAATGTACAAATATAGAAAGATCCAGGTAAAAATTCTCAAAAGGGGGATGTTGACAGTTGTTGGTAGGTTTCACTTTTAGATAATATTTCTAAAGTGGGAAAATTTGTAATCAAAACGAAAGTTAAATGCATCTAAGTACAAAATCCAGATACCAAGTGTAATATTAGCAATAAAAATATGTTTTTTTTAATTTGCATTACAAATAAATAATCAACGTATTGTTTTACTGTGTACATTTTCAGCATCCCAATTGAGTTTTTTTTGCGCATTTAAATTAAAAGATATATCAAAATTTGAATTTAACCTTAAGTATTATGGTATCTGTTCAGTGCACATTTACCTATAAGTATGGCAAACCACTTATAATTCAATGGCTGTAAGTTTTTTTTTTTCAAAAATAAACAATTATAAACAGAACGACTCATAGAAGTCTATCTATATTCTTTTTTCATTTTAATATACTTTCATAGAAATGTTTCTGTTATGTCACAAAAAACTATTTTCTTTACGTCACAAGTGTCACGCTCATACATGAATTCCATAGCTAATATAACATACTGACCCAACGGGTCAAGGGTAATCGTGTATATATATATATATATATATATATATATATATATATATCGCTTATGAAAAAAGAATTAAACCCTTGTAAAGTTGTTCCTTCACTTAATCATCAAAACTAATGTTAAATATACATGGAAATTTACAGGACTTATTTAAATGAACTTACTTAGTCCTATAATGGCTTCTGTAGTTTCTTCTAAACTATCATTAAATTTTGGATTTGTTAATGTTGCCATGCACAATCTATAGAGTGAGATAAAAGATGGAATTATTTAAAATTCAGGAATTTTTGCATATTCTTAAAGCAAAGCATCCTAAATCTTATTTAGACGAAAATAAAAAGTTAAAAATATTCAAATGTTTTATCCATTGAAACAAAAATGGCAGTGAATGGTGTGTTTTTTGAAAATTTAAAATTCTATTAAAAATAGTAAAAAAAAGTTTTATATAATTCTGCTTTTCATATAATAATTTCAGGCTTTTATCTTTCTGGGGGGGGGGAGTTGCCCAAGAATAATGGATTTTAATAGATTTTAATTTGTTTAAAAAAAAGAAAACAACAACTTTGTTTTTCTTTCATTTTTTGGCCGTTACTAATATAACAAATACAGATTCAATGGATAAGGATTTTGGAAGTTGTTTAATTCTTTCACGCTGCAAGAACTTAGACACTGGGGTCGGAAAGTGGGATTAAGAAGTCAGCGACCCAGAGGAGGGACACTCTGGCCTGCAAAAAGTGTCTGGGCAGTCCTGTCGGCATTCCCCAGTTGGGACGCCTTAGGCGATTAGCAATAAACTAACCTCTTCTCAAAGAGAGAAGGCAAAGCCTAGGAGGGTGGACCTTTTAGAACTGCACAAAATGAAACTCCGATCACAGAATTAACAGGGACTGGACCATTACAGGAATGGTCTAATCTCTGTTGATTTTGGGGGCCCATTTTCATCCTATCTAATTAATAAAAACTTCCGGGGGTCTATTTTCCTTGATCCAACATTCAAATTTAATGTTTAAAAAAAAAAAATGACATGAAAAACACCATTAAGATCATTTGTTAGTATTAGGTTTAAAGATGATCATGTTGTAATCTATAGGGAAACAGTCTCGTGGCAATATGTTCTATTTGATTTGAAGATGATCATATTGTAATCAACAAGCTGAAGGAAATTAGTTATTATGATCTTATTTCTCTCGTGAAATGGAGGCTTTACACATTTTTGTTATTAATGAATTTACTGATTTGAATTTGTTGGATTACATTTTCACTTCAAATATGGCCACCATTTTGTAATTTTCTATTTTATACATATTTCATCAATACTTCTTTTTTCCTTCTCCACAGAAATAAAATGACGATTACCAATGTACTTAATACCTAATATAGAACCTAGTACCTAATACCTAAGTATAGAACAAGTAACTGGAATTTAGCAATAAACTAACCCCTTCTCAAAAACAAAGAGCAGATCCTGAGAGGGTGGGCCGCCTAGAAATGCACAGAACTAAACTCCTACCGCATAATCCACAGGAATTGGATCATTACAGGAATGTCTAATCTCTGCTGATTTTGGGAGCCCAGGATAAAAATCACTAGCCTTGCACGACCCAATGGATAAGGGATTATTTAGTTCTATTGTGTATATAAAAAAATAAATTAAAATTGGGAAAAAAAAAAAATTTCAACAAATATATTTAACCACTTTCATAATTATTTATTTTCCAAGCAAAAATATCATGCGTCGGCCGGGAGTCGAACCCGGATCGATTGCTTGGAAGGCAACCATGCTAACCGTTACACCACCGACGCTGACTATCTTTACTTGGTTCTCTTATGTATTTATAGCATAAACATTTTTTTCCATTTTTTTTTATTGAGGTGGAATTTTATATCTAATTTTTTTTAATTATTTTTAAAATAAATGCGTTAGCAATAAGTGAAATGTCTAAACAAAAATGGAAAATTACGAGATTTATAAAAGCAAAGATATTACTACGTTTTTATGTTACGCTTGCTGCACGACCCAGTTTGACCTCATTTTCTTTCTCTGGAAGCCCACTCTCACTGCTGCTGTGTTCGTTCGTCGTTCAACGCAAAAAAATGAGATTAGACTTCTTCGACCGTCTGAACTGTTTTCTTCTCGATTAGCGTAGCAAGTTTTATTTTTGTCCTATCGTTCAAAGTGTCCTTTATTGGGGAGTTGAATATTGCCCATCTATTTAACTATCCAAAAATCATGTTTTAACTTAGCCCTTAGTTTTTTTCCCCATAAAGTAAAAAAAAAAAAAATAATAATACAATCACATAAATTTATTTAACAGTGAAATAGTTTTTTGTTTTTTTTTTCCGTTTTCCCGAACTTCTTCATGTGTCACTGTATTATTATAGATTAATACTCTCAGCTACTTTGTAAAGAAATAAAGAAAAAAAAAAAGAAAAAAAGAAAAAGATTCTCCATTTTTTAGCGAACACCCTGAAAAACATGATGGAAAGAAAGAAAGAATCACAATTTGGAACGGCAGATAAGTTTCGTATATAAATTTAACGTAAAATTATCCCCCATTTAAGGGCCATCTACAGTAATTCCTTTTTTGCTTTTTTAGGCGATTACATGTGGTTTTACGACGTCAGGTGAACTGCGTGGTAAAAAAAAAAAAAAAAAAAAAAGAAACAGTTAACAGTCCTAAAACGCTATAATTGCACGGAAATAAACCACCGCGCATCGTTTTAATTTTAATGCCAGTTCGTTATGATTCAGCCTAAATGTGAATTTGTTTTCGCTATATGAATGTGTCGTTCGCAGAGAAGTAAATTTCATTATGACGCGCGTGTACAAACATGTCGGTCAGTGAATTATAGTGCATAATACAGGTCTTTATATCTCAAAAACTACTCGTCTCTGCAAAATTTAAATGAGATTTTCTTATTCAGCATAGTCGAAAACCCGAGAGAGTCATCGTTTTAAAGAAAATGTAAAAATACCAAAACAACAAATGAACATTTTTGATACTTTCTTCAATTTACAGACCTTACCATGCTGAAATAATAATATTATTTAGAACGCCATTCTTAAGATCGGGGCTGGGGAGCTTTGTTAACTATTCTGTACTTTAATCTAACAATGCAATAAATAAAAAATTGAATTTAACCCATCTAAAAAATAGCACGGTTCGTAAACTGCGGAAGTACCCATCTTTTAAGAATAATATTAGCAAAGAAGAATTACAAAACTGTAAAATGACCAGAAAGAAATTATATATATATATATATATATATATATATATATATATATATATATATATATATATATATATATATACACACACACTGTGTGTGCAAAGTCAAGACTTCAAGACAAGGTGTTGATGGCAACAAGAAGTGTATTTCATTTTACGTTACAATTGTTTCAATGTCTAGTTCGACAATTTCAAGCATTATATCGTTTTAAAAATTTCAAAAACCAGCATTTCTTCAGACTTTATGAGTAAACACACTTTAGGCAATGTAGTATTTTTTTAATAGAAAAAAAAAGGCGGGGTTGGGGGGGGATTTCCCTAACGGGGGAAAAGCATGCGAGAAACATATATATATATATATATATATATATATATATATATATATATATATAATTATTTATTTATTATAATAATTATATATATAATTATTTATTATAATAATTATTAAGTACCTACAAACACTAGTGTTTCATTCTTTCGGGAATCGTCAGTGCAGGGTGTCACGATTAACACCAGTCGATAGATTCGAACCTGGCAACAGAAGCCATCTCTGTCTTCATTAGCAAGGATCTAATCTAATTGGCTACCTTTAACTGCGAGAAATATTGTTGAAATTTAAAGATTTATTTTTTTAATGCGGCGGACGTTGGGAATCTGAGCCTTACCTTTTAAATTCCACAATTTTCACTTTTTTAATATCATCCAATAGAGATTTATGTATCAGATAATTAAAAAAAAAAATACTTTTAAAAATCATTTTTTATGACTTTTCACGGCTTGTTCAGTTTTCTATTATAACGTTGTAGTAAATTAAACACGAACTTAAGGTCCATTTTTTTACTCTAAAATAACCGGACGTATCTCAGCGTTCACTCGGAACATGTTTCTTTTGTTAAATTGTTAGTGAACGCTGAGTTACGTCCGGTTATTTTAGAGTAAATAAAATAAAAAATGATTTTAAAAAGTATTTTTCTTTTAATTATCTGATACATAAGTCTCTATTGGATGATATTAACAAGAAAAAAGTTCAAAAAAGTAAAAATTGTGGAATTTATAAGGTAAGGCTTAAGGCTCAGATTCCCAACGACCGCCTTAAATGCTTTTTAACGTCTGTCAGAGTGATCTAATCATTATATGATGATCTACACATAAGAGCTAAATTGATTGACTTTTTATTTCAACTGAAAAGTGCTCAACAATAAGGAACGAGTTTCTTAAAGGGGCTGACATAATTATTTACTATAATAATTATTAAGTACCTACAGACACTAGTGCTTCATCCTTTCGAAAATCATCAGTGTAGGATGTCACGATTAACACCATAGATTTAAACCCGGCAACAGAAGCCATCTCTAAGAACAAAGAATCATTAAAACATGTTAAAACACTTTAAGAAGAGTTAAAAATATATTTAATTTTCGAAAAGGAGACATAAATTAAGTGGATTTTTCTTAATCCACGGAGTTTCAAATGAAATACTTTTCCTCTCATCAGAGGGGAGGAGTTAGCAAAATGCGGAATCGGATTTGGCTTGCAAAGTATTTAATGCAACTACAAGTAAACCATAGAGCTTACTTGGTAAAAGTTAAAAAAAATAGTGAAGCAGAGGGAATGGGGAAAAAAGGAAAAACGATTTCACGTGAATGGATGGTCCAAAGAAGAGTAGAATATCCAATAATGGTAAAATCAAAGAAAAGTTTGTAAAATATATTATATATATATATATATATATATATATATATATATATATATATATATATAAAATGATTCCTCATTTTCTTTTCATGATTAGTAACAAAATTTGTTACCACTAGCCATAAGTCCGAGTGGTAACATCCTAAAACTAGAGGTAATCACCTAAGAAAGTAGCAAAAAAAAAAAATAAATAAATAAATGAAAGCAAAAGAAAATGCATAGAATTTATCTTGTGTAGTCAAACAGGGATATTAGAAGAATGTCTGTCACTTCAGGGTATTCAATGAAAAAAACAGCCTATAGATAATCTACAACAAAACAAAGCCCAAGATGGAATCCCAGGGAACCAAAAAGTAGGCATGTCCATAAGCCTAGTACAGAATTCAAAATTTGCATCAGATTGGGATTTCAAACATCATTACCATATTATCCCAGATCCAACAGATTTGTAGAGACTATTACATCTCCGGTCCGGTTTCGATCATTTGAATTAACTTCAGTCTCAGCACTCGGACTTAGGGTTAGTTTCAATCTGTTCTGGCTTGACCAAGGGTAGGGGAATCCACCATCAGAAATGCTCCACCCAACTAAATCCCATCAAGTGTCAGACCCGTGGTGTTGGAGATACTCATATGATACCGAGTCGGGTATAGGCTAAAGTACTTATATCCTCCTTAGATCTTCTGTGCGTATGGTTAAACAAATGAGACAAGAATGGCAGTTGTTTGGCAGGTTAGTAGAAAGCATAAACATTCAACAAGGCCAGAAAAATGGGAAGGAGAACACAAAATCCAAAGAAGTGAGTTTTATCATTTCTTTTTTTTTTTTTTGTTCCGGTTTTTTCTTTTTTTCTTTAGAACAATCAACAATTAAACGATGCTACAACAAAACATGGTATCAACAGAAAGAAACAAAAGAAGAATATGATGGAGGAGTGGCTTTCAGAATTCGCAGTATCAGGAAGATTCATCAGGGCTTAAATTCAGAAAAAGGCCCCCTGAGCTGGAGATCATCGGAAGGCCCATTGGGGCTTAAAGCTACAAGAAGGAAACAGACAATGAATTCCTCAGTCAGAAAGGTTTCTTCTTAAACCAAGTATAGCTGCAAGGAGGAATACAACATATGGGGATCAAGCATATGGCATGAATACATTAATTTTAAAGTCTTTTGAATCAGATTAACAGGTATCGAATATATTACAGGATTTTCTTTTATTTCTTTTTTTTTTTATAAAGGAAGAGAAATATATATATATATATATATATATATATATATATATATATTTTCAATTTTCACCCCAAACAAGGCACAGTGCAACTTTGAAGCAGGGGGCTACTATCAGGGACTTTATTAGCAGGGTCATTATGAAGGCAGATGAGTAGAAAGATGTTTGTTAACATTACACTTGAACTTCTGCATATCAATGCAGTTGGGAAAGCAGAATCCCGGAAGGGAATTCCAAAGACCCGCAGTTCTGGAGAAGAAACTATTCGAGTAAAAGGCTTTCTTGCATCTAGGGATCTCTATTGTAAAGGGATGAGACTTAGTAGCTTGTCAGGTTTGTTGGGGGTAGTTACGTCGGGGAGGTACAAGTGTTTGCACACTATATTAGGTTGGCGACTCTCTTTTGAATCCTGTCCAGGAGCGAGAGACAAGCAGCAGATGCACCAGCCCAGATGTGACAACAGTACTCCATACATGGGCGAATGGTGGCCTTATAGAGGTATAGGATACTTTCAGGCGTAAGTAGTTTTCTAGCACAGTAGAGGGAGTCAACCTTCCTTGCAGCAGCCTTTGCAATGCTCTCAATGTATCTGTTCCAGTTCATATTCCTTGTAAACGTTAGGCTGAGGAGTTTAAAAGAAGTACTTTCAGGCAATGTGTTCTTGGCTATTGCTATTGGTGGTAGAGAAGGTTTCTTGTAGTTATTGAAGGAAACAAGCTTAGTCTTAGCAGCATTGAATGTGACCATCCATTTTTGTCCCCATTCCACTACAGATTGGAGGTCATCCTCTAGTGTTTCTGCCATTTCCTTGGATATGTGTTCATTTGTTTTCCCCTCATATCTGTTATAGAGAGTGGTGTCATCAGCAAATGTACCCATCTCCGAACAATTTTATCAGGTTATTGTAAGTACAGTACGTTAGTGTGGAGATTTAATAAAGTGTCTACTTAAGGGGGCGGTTCATCAGGAATTTGTTTATGTTGGACTTGAAGATATCTAGGTTGTAGTCAGGTGGGAAGCAGGCAGACGGAACAGAGTTCCACAGGCGTGCAGTTCTAAGAAAGAAGCTTTGTTCATGGAATGCACATTTTGATTTAGGCACAGATAAAGAGTGGGGAAAGTTTTTCACAGTGGATTCAGCTAGACGGGTGTTTTTCGTAAAAGATTGCCCTTTTCTCTTCCCTGCAACCTCTCTCCCATAGAAGAGACGTTGCGAGCCTGTCTTTGCTTTATCGTTACTTCCATGGCAGGTGCTCGTCTGAGCTCCAATCCCTGGTCCCCCCCCTCGCCAATCTTTCACGATAAACACCCGTTGAAACCACTGTCACAAATTTTCCCCACTCTTTAGCTGTGCCAAAACCAAAACGTAGATTCCATGAGCAAAGCTTCTTTCTTAGAAGTGCACGCCAGTGGAACTCTCTTCCGTCTGCCTGTTTCCCACCTGACTACAACTTAGATGTCTTCAAGTCCAACATAAGCAAATTCCTGACGAACCGCCCCCTTAAGTAAGACACTTTATCAAATCTCCAATACTAACAATCACTACGATACTATGCCACTGATTACTGTACCTGCAATAACCCTTATCCCCGAATGGCTTCCTGGCCTTGATAAATGGTGACTTCCATGTAAAAAAGAAAAAAAAGAAGCTATTTTTCAACAGAAGGTTAAAAGACACATTGCCTATGCACACAAGCAACGGGGCCCAAAGTTGTGACAATGTCATCAATTAATTATATAAAAGATAGGAATAACAGAAAGCTCAAGACATGACATGACTGCTAGAGATCTATCTTCATTATACAAAAGGCAGCAGCTCCTCATACAAGATCAGAACACCAATAGGTCAAAATCTAGCCCAGTACAAAATATCTGTGAGGAACCCAGAGTCTTATATGGTGAAACAGGATAAAGGTGGTGTGATTAGCAGTAACCGACACCAGCTCCGTAAGAAATCAGCATCTTGTGAAAGTGATAGCAAAACTTATAACAAAAAAGAGTATCATGCTTATCAACCACCTGCTGGGGCAGCAGATGGTAACCCTTATATGACTAGGTTTGGCAGGGAAGTGAGACCTCTTAATACAGACATGAGTGATACTCACTCAACTCTATTAAGTCACATTTTGAAAGAAAGAAATAAAAGTTTTATCTCAGCTGAAACTGAGATGATAAACGTTCTTGTGGAGGAAGTGATGTAGTACGTTCAAGCAGGAATATCTTTCATAAGGAACTACTATATAAATAACACCGATTCACCGGAAGACTCTTTTTTTTTCTTTTTTAAGCTTTCTCACGAGAAAGTATGATGTGGCTGGTTTATCAAAGTGTAGTATCTGTCCTTCAGATGCTGCACTTCAATTTCTTGTTCTCTGTCAGTGGAGGAGAAATCCTTCACGACTGAGACAATTTTTATTTTTGTTCCTTTTCTCCACATTAAAAACGAGTCTAATGTCTAACTCTGTCCCATGGGGAGGCATTGTAAATAGGAACACCATGTATCATAGCATATATAAATAAAAGTAATATAAAATTATACCAGTATCTTAGAATCCTCTTCTATTATATAAATCTCACTTGTCTGTTTAAATGTATATATGTATGTATGTATGTATGTATGTATGTATGTATGTATGTCCGCCTAAAACTTTCGACAGACGTGATCAATAATGACAAACCTGGTATCATAGTGAAGATCAGACTTCCCGAAAAAAAAATTCGCAAAATTGGCCAGTAAATATAAGTGGTTGAACTGCCCGGTTTTCTGCAGGGTGGGGGGGGAGTACCTTTTTTTTAGTTTCCCCAATAAAGAACGGATTATGTCTGCGCATGCGTGGCTAGACCATTACAAGACACTAACCGACTTTGAAGTTATTCCTTAAAAACAACTTGCTGTTCTACCGAATCATGAATTACATCTAGGTGAAAGCAAAAACAACTTTTTTTAAAATTCTTATTTTTTTTATTGAAACAAAAGATATTCTGTCTCTATTTGATTTTACAATTTTAACATACATGTAAATTAGTTTTAAAAAAAACAAAAAAACACTTGACTTTTTCTTAGTTTTGTTTTTGATCGTGTCTGAACACGAAGTTTGTTTTAGTCAACATATTTCGGTTGAGTTATTAATTTTTTCTTTGAAAATCGTTACATTTCTTTAAATATTTCTTTACATTTGCTTGTATTCAACATAGTCTAATTCAATTTCTTTAACTAAAGTTTAGGATTAGGTTAGGGTAAAAATAATAAAAAAACAAACAAATAATAATAATAAAAAAAATACAGTTTGGTTCGTTGTTCAGCAGAGTTCAGATATCACCATTTCCTTGTGTAAAAATCGCAAAATTTTTATCCGAATTTGGCGACGTCAGCATTTTGTGAGTAAATTTGATGGACGGGCAAAGGAAATAAAAAAAAGGAATAATGGAAGTAATATCTTTTTGCCATTGTTGTGTTAGGTTTTATTTAGATATTTGCACAGATATTATATTTATTAATGGATTCCTTTGTTCAGTCTTGAAAGACAAAAATTACCCCATGTAGGGGGAAGCTGCCCATGTAATTCTGAGGCAAGGGTGGTGCAAGCACCCACCATATCTCCTCTGAATTGGCATTAGCATGTTTGTGTACAGTGGCAAGGAGAAGCCCAGAACGATTGGAAACAATTTTGAGATAAGCAGAGAACATGCAGCACCTGAAAGTTCCAAATGTTCACGCATTTAGTACTAACCAAGTTCAACATTGCTTCACCTTGGTGATCCAGTGGGAACCAGTGTATCAACACGATTATACCATATATATTTATTAAAGAATACAAATATTTTAAACTATTTATTTGTCCGCTAAGCTAATACCTTTTCTAATACAATAAATATGTGTATTCAAACAGCTAACGTATTAATATGTTTTATGTTATAGCTACCTGTAGTGTGGAATGCTATCAAAGGCAAGATAAGTTACTCTTCTGTGATTAAATGCCTTAACAATTGGTAGAAACCTGTTTTTGTGCAGCCTGCAAAAGGTCCCATGCAGACAAAAAGAATGCAGAAAAAAAGAAAAAATGGCTGCCTTTTCTTTTTATATGCTTGCGATATTGTCGTCTAATACACAAATGAGATGCTTCTGGTTTTAAATAAAAAGTCTGATGCTCTACCGACCGTGTGTAACATGGCCGTTACACTCGAATTGTGTTCATTACAATTCAAACCTCTCTCAGATCCCTACGCCATCTGTCACTGTCGAAAAGGAACAAACAACTAAAAATAAATAAATCCGGGTCGGCATCTTTTCCTTTTTAACAAAAGCGTTTATTACTGTTACTCTCCCGTCTCGACACCACTTAAAAGTCTCACACTATTGTCCATCTTGCCCAGTCTACACTTTTCTTCTCTGACCTCACGCGGACCATAGCCAACAATTTCTCATCTTCGACTGTACACACCCATTTTCTTCAACATCAACTTTGTTTCTCTTGACCATGTGACACATTTTTTTTCTCCTTTTTCTTCTTGCGCACATTTCCTAATTTGCATATGTGTTTTTTTCGGCAGCTGCAGCTGCTAATCTCTTCACAAGCCAGCTATCCTTTGCTGCTGCTGCTGATATTTTCCCATGTTCTCATGTGTACTATGAAGGAGGTTGAAAGGTAGCTAGCAAAATAGTATTCTTTTACCATGAAAGGGAGAAGGAAAAGGTGTGTTACTATTGATGACAGTGTTCTAGGTCACAAAAGGGAAAGTCAGGCCAGTGTTAGACTTTCATGAATTGAACCGTTTGAGGCATGTCATACAGGGATCAATATGATAGATATGTGTGATGAAAAGATGAGGAAGGGGAGATGGTTGGTGGGAGGAACAGCGATTGTGAACCATAAACCTACCTACTTTCAGCTACATGTGGTGGAGGATTTATGGCAGTACCCGCTGGTCTACTGTAAAGGAAAAAACTTATCACCTAATACAGCTTGGATTCAGATTGAATGTTGTGCCGAAGATTATGGCAGCAGTTTTAAAAGCAGTGTTGAAGAAAGGAAGTAAAATAAAAGAAGCCACCTATTCATATATTGATAATATTATGGTGGATGTCACGAAGGTATCAGAAAAAGAAGTTGTGGAACTGTTGTCTTAAGTTAAGGAAACAGAAGTCTTTCCACGTGCGTGTGTCGGGCGAGGTCAGGTGATAAAGAGAGAGATTAAAGATGGTGCCTGTGATTTTATAAGCTGTGGTCTCGCAAAATCTTGCCACACATGAAAATGTGGAAGATAGGCTGTATAAAAGCAGCCTGAGTTGAGAAGTAGTTTTTTGTGACCTTTGGCGATTGTTGGATTTTTGGAGGACCGCCGTTATGACTTCTCACGATTTGATCAACAAAACAATAGGAACATTTGAAAGGATTTAGGCTGAGAG
The DNA here is from genome assembly GCF_053919585.1 of Euprymna scolopes. Classification (NCBI taxonomy): domain Eukaryota; kingdom Metazoa; phylum Mollusca; class Cephalopoda; order Sepiida; family Sepiolidae; genus Euprymna; species Euprymna scolopes. The sequence goes on along the minus strand of NC_136499.1, from coordinate 100,360,461 downwards.
CAAAAGGAGTGGCACTGGGCCTTAAGCTAATGAAATAAAGGATGGGAGAGCTAATATTCAGACGAGCCGACAAGATCCCAGAGATAGGAGGAGAAATTAGTTGGCGGAAGTTATTTTCTATCTGTGGCAAATTGTTAAGGCACTATTCAGTTGCTGAATGGCTCTGACTAGCATGTAGTTATGTTATGTTAGAAGAGCAAGTGGACTAGATTGGGAGGGCAGAGTTGATGGCAATACTGTCAAAATAATACAGGAAACTCTACCTGATATAAATAAAAATGACCCTGTTACTGGAGCTTGACACATACCTGAATCAGAAATAGGAGTTATGTGGTGGGATGCAAACAATATAGCAACAGGTGTGGTTGTGGAGATTGACAGTTTGACGGTGGAAGATACAGTATGGTTGAGGAAGAAGAATGACTATAATCATATTAATGTGGCTGAATTTGATGCTGTTCTGAAAGGCATCAATTTACCTATAAAATGGGGATTGAGAGAAACTGAAATACAAGGGGCATGCAATAAGTAATGCCACTGACCCACTTCTCATAGCAGTAGAGCAACGAAACTTGGCTCAGTTATTAGTCTTTCACTACATAGGAACCACCCAGAGTTATGAATTTCTCCCATTGTTTGATGCAGCTCTGGAGACCGTTTTTGTAGAACACCCCAGGTTGGTCCTCCAATCATGACGTGACTTCAGAAATCAAGGCTGCATCATCTGGGAAACGCTTTCCTTTCAAAAATAACTTCATGGCTGGGAAGTGGTGACAGTCAGAGGGTGCAAGGTCAGGAGAGTAGGGAGGATGGGAGATGATTTCATAACAACACGCCCGTGCTTCTGATCTGGCGACATGCAAGTTGTGGACCGGAGCATTGTCCTACGGGAGAAGGGTACCTTTGCTGATCTTGCCCTGCCTCTTGATTTTGAGAGCTTCCCTTAATTTCCTCAAAAGTGAAGCATAATAGGTTCTTGTAATTGTAGTACCCTTTGCCAGGAAATCTGTCATCACTACTCCGTCCTGGTCCCAGAAGACTGTGAGCATGACCTTGCCAGCGGAGGGCTGCACCCTTGCCTTCTTTGGAGGTGGTGAGTCCAAGTGCTTCCACTGCATTGACTGGGCCTTGGTCTCTGGATCATAGTGATGGACCCAGGTTTCATCCTGTGTAATCAGTCTTTTGAAAAACTTTGACTTATCTTCTTGGCACATCTCCAAATTCATCCTCAAGCACTCGACGCGTTCTTGCTTCTAGAATGGTGTGAGCAACCTGGGAATCCATCTGGCAGACACCTTATGCATATGCAAATGATCATGAATGATAGTTTCTACAGACCCTGTACTAATCTTGACATCTTGGGCTATTTGGCGAATAGTAATGCGCCAATCTTCCAAAATGGCAGCCTCAACTTGACGGACAGATGCCTCATCAATGGCAGAAGGGGGGGGGGCGAACAGGTCTGGGAGCTTTTTCCACAGACTTCTGGCCACGTTTGAATTCATAATGCCAGCGTTTTACAAGGTCATATGATGGGGCATTATCACCATAAGTTTCTTTCATTTCATCAAAAATCTCCTGTGGTGTGCGTCCTTTCAAATACAAAAACCGGATCACTGCTCGACATTCAACAGGCTCCATTTCACACCTGACTCAGTTCAAACACCTGTGAAACAGAAACCACAATTAGTTCAGAGCTGTAATTTGCCACATAACCCGTAGAGATATAAATCATTGCGCATGCAAAATTTCAGCTAGATCAGACAACTGGAAGTGGGTCAGGGGCATTACTTATTGCACGCACCTCGTAAGACCCGATTCAGCCATGGTAGTAAGTTGGGGGAACTTTACAGTGTGAAGAATATGAACAAAGGGTGCAGGTAAATGATTGTAAAATGGAGATTAGGGATGCTTGGGGAGTTAGTATCTGAATTTGAACTATGAATAAAGGCAGTGTTTGAGCCTTTAGAGAGAAACAAATACATTAACACAGCCAAAAATAAAAACAATTGTTAGTTGAGAAAGGAAATGGCCTGGTTTGCTGTCTACAAATTGGTGAACTAAAACAGTTGCATGGCATACACCACATGGGAGTGGAAAGAACATTATATTTGGTGCAGAAAGTTGATTCACACATAAAACAGGAAGTTCAGAAGGTGGTTAAGAATGATGTTCAATGTCAATTAATCTTGCCCCCCAAATACATGATTCTGGGGAAATTGTGAACTCAAAGAATTGGACAAAATTAGCTATAAACATAACACACTATCATAAAGTTATCAAAATTATTAATTAAAGTTAACAAAATTAGCTATAAACATGACACACTATCATACTTGTCGATGATTGACTGTGGACCTGGTAGACTGGCAATATAGAGATAGTTACATGCAATTGCAGTTGTAGCGGAATTGGAAAAGGTGACGCTTGAATCAGGTCTAGTAAAGAAGGTGATAATGGATAACGGCAGTGTTTTTCACTCAGAAGTTTTCCAGACGGTGTTAAAAAAATTGAAGATAAGCTAATACAGGACAGCCTATAAGCCCGGAGGAAATGGAATAGTGGGGCAACATCGTTGGATGATAAAGCGATAGCTGAGAGGAAAAGATATCACCTGAAGGGCCACATTCTAGTATAACGTGGCTCCCAAGGTCGGACAGAGAGAGGCCACAGAGATCAGCTTTTAGTTATGAATGAACCCAAAATCACCAGAAAGTGATGCGCACAGACCCTCCAGAATTCAAATAAGAGAAGGCGTTTGAGTAAAATCGCCAAACGCACAATGTACAACGCAATGGGGAAGAGGATTGATTACTGAGGTGCAATCCCCTACCAATTTGAGTGTTGATGGAATGCTATACCATATTTTAGATTTAAGGCATGTGATTCATGTAAATGATGAAGATGTAATTGCTGGGCAAGACGGCAATGGAGGTGAACTAGTGCCAATGCACAGACTGCAGATAGACTGTACTGAGCCAATTTGGGCACGGGATTATCTAATGTAAAATGATCTTTAATGATGGGTGGGGGTCGTGTGGTCTGAAATGCTATCAAAGGCAAGATAAGTTACTCTTCTGTGATTAAATGCCTTAAAATTGGTAGAAACCTGTTTTTGTGCAGCCTGTAAGGTCCAATGCAGACAGAAAGAATGAAGACAAAAGAAAAAATGGCTGTCTTTTCTTTTTATGTGATTGCGATATTGTCACCTAATTTTATAGGTTTTAGGGTGTGAATCAGTGTTCACTAATTCATAATGCTTCCGATTTGAAATAAAAAGTCTGATGCTCTACCGTCAGTCTCATTACATGTTAAAAGTTTGTTCAATTCTAATGTACTTTGTTCAGATTTCATAAAAACGAAATATGGGGAGGAATGAACATGCAACAAAAGAAAAATATTTGCTCTCATATATTTGAGGAAAACTGCATTTTAAATCTAAATTAATTCAAAGTGAATAAGTATAGAAAATTTCATGAAAATCTGACCATTAGTTTTTTGCTAGATTTTATAGGTTTAGGGTGTGAATCAGTATTCACTAATTCATAATTGGGATCTATCAGTTTTTAAAACCAAGGTTGCAGGTGCCGGAATCTCTAGAAGTTGAAAGTAGTAGAGTATCCACGGGACCATTAAAGGTAAATTTAACTTAACCTCCGATTTCCAAAAGGCTTCCACCAAACCACATCCTCACACATATAAAATAAAAAAATGTGGATAATTTCGGAAAAGCAACGACACTTGACAAAGAACTTGGGATCATTGCGTTGAAATGAGATAACATTTATTTACATGCTTTTTTTTGTTTTTTTTACATGAGCATCACCACTTATCAAGACCAAGATGCCACTTGAGGATAAGGGTTAAAGAGTGTACAGTAGAAATTGGACAATATAGTAATTGTTAGTAGTCGAAATTCGGTAAATTTGTTAACTTATATGGAACGGCTCATCAAAAACTTGTTTATGTTAGACTTGAAGACAGCCATTAAAGAAACATTAATTCAAATCGTTCTGACGTTAGTGCTTTTTTGCAACGAGTGCTTATTGGGCAGGCTTAGCTAAATGACTGTCTTGTGAAAAGGGCATAAAGTTTAAGATTACTGATTTTTATGAACAGAAGGGCACACATGGTTATTTTTTTTTAGGAGAAAAGAAAGTCATTAATCCATGTAAGCGTCATGCATGTGTGTGTGTGTGTGTGTGTGTGTGTGTGTGTGTGTTCATCACATAAGAAAACATTAGTTCGAAATAGCATTGTTGAAACAAAGAAATAATTCTCGTTCGCTGTGGTAATTTTCCATGATGAGAATTAAGGTTCATTTGTTTGGCACCCAAATTCGAGACAGGAAATTTTAACGCCTTCCAAGGCAGAGTTACTTAAGCCTTAAATGTTTAGATGAAACAAGAGAAGAAACTGGGATAAAACTAAACTGAACTGATTTGATTTTCATGGGTGAAACCTTATATATGGGTGTTCTGGAACATTCCAGCCTGTGTGTTGCATCACAGTGCAACAAAGTTTTCTTTATCGCATGTGTGCGGCTGGGTAAATTATGACGTTGTAATTCTGTGCGCTCTGATATCTATGGACGTTGAAATGTTGATTGCTATGAAAAAGTCTCTGCCAAAGATTTTGTAGCGTTTACCCCGGAACTAATTTTGACAGTGACATTGAACATTCACCGTTTCTAGAGAGCTCCAAAAAAAGACAAAAAAAAAAGCTGTGGCGCTAAATTCGAGGAGTCTCTCGCTCTCTTTTTGCTCGCGAACACCAGAGGAGTAAGAGGCATTACTGCCACGCTCTGTCGCTCGTGTGTGACACACCCTGTGCCGGTTACAATGGTGAAACCACACAAAAAAAAGAAAAAAATTCTCCTTATCTATTCACTCCGCTCCTTTACCGAACGGCTTTTCTAAAGAAAATTAATTCATCGTTTCTTTCCAACTTAACGCCAAAAACATTTGACCAGTCGGGAAGGATTTCTTCTTTTTTTTTAGGCGAGGACTACTATTCGTCTATGCATATATCGACGATCTCCTCGTGGCAAGTGCATCAGAACATGAACACTTACAGCATCTGCAGCAGTTATTTCACAGATTGACAGATTATGGCGTTATTATTAACCCCCAAAAATGCGAGTTTGGAGTTTTTTCACTTTCGTTTCTCGGCCATTTAATCGACAAAGAAGGTATCCGTCCCTTTCCAGAGAAAGTCCAATCTATAGTCGATTACCAAGCTCCCACTTCACTTCGTAAACTTCGAGAGTTCCTCGGTTTAATTAATTTCTATCGACATTTCGTCCCCCATTGTGCTGAAATCGCGCAGCCATTAACCGACGTACTTAGAAATAAAAACAAAAAAAATGAGACGATTACATTAAGCGAAACGGAATTACGTTCCTTCGATAAGGTCAAGCAGGCATTAACAGAAGCGACGATGTTGGTTTTTCCCCGTCCAGATGCACCCCTAGCTTTATCCGTCGATGCATCCGACGTTGGCATTGGAGGTGTACTGCAACAATTAGTGGATAATACTTGGCAACCACTAGCTTTTTTCTCAAGGCGTCTTCAGCACGCTGAAACCAAATACAGCATTTTCAGCAGGGAACTTTTGGCCGCATACTGCGCAGTTAAACACTTTCGTTACATGTTGGAAGGATCCACTTTCACGCTTTTTACGGATCACAAGCCGTTATCGCATGCTTTGCTTGCCAAGCCCGGAAAACACTCACCCAGGGAAGCTCGCCATTTGGATTTCATATCACAATTTACTGCGGATATCAAGTATATCAGAGGGAAGGAGAACGTAGTTGCAGATGCATTGTCGAGAATGCACATCGATGCCATGCAAGCGATTGATGAGATCGAACTCCACCAGATCGCCATCGACCAACGGGATGACGAAGAACTAAATCGCTTACGTCACTCCGAAAATCTAACCTTCAAGCAAGTCCCAGTACCTTGTTCCAACGAGACGATATGGTGCGATATTTTGAACGGTCATGAACGCCCCTATGTACCCCTTAAGTATAGGCGAGCTGTCTTCTTTCAATTACACAACTTGTCACATCCTGGCATTCGTTTCACGCAGAAGCTGGTGACTTCTCGTTTCATCTGGACAGCCATTAACCAAGACGTTCGTGAATGGACCAAGAGTTGCGTCCCTTGCCAGAAATCGAAAGTAGAGGCATATTAAAAGTCCCCTTGCTACCTTCGCAACCCTTGAGGCACGATTTCAACACGTTCACATAGATTTAGTGGGTCCACTCCCACATTCGATAAACTGTACATACTTATTGACTTGCATCTACAGATTCTCTAGATGGCCTGAAGCCATCCCCATCGCAGATATTTCCGCAGAAACTGTTGCCCGAGCCCTGGTTACACATTGGATATCGCGTTATGGTGTGCCTCACACCATCACAACTGATAGGGGCAGACAATTCGATTCCTATCTTTTTTCTGAGTTGTCTCGCCTACTGGGAAGCAAACACATAAGGACTACCTCGTACCACCCGGCGGCAAACGGCATGATCGAGCGTCTGCACCGTCAGTTGAAAGCAGCTATTAGAGCACATTCCGACCCTAACAAGTGGACAGATTACCTCCCCTTCATTCTATTAGGTATCAGATCCACCATAAAAGCAGATATTGGCTTTACGCCTGCCGAAATGATTTACGGAACAACGCTGACTCTCCCTGGACATATGGTCGCACCGACCACTCCTACACGCATGCCTGACCCAACAAGTTATACCTCTCGTGTGAGGGAATACTTGGCGAAACCTTTTAACGTTGCCCCGAGAACACAGAACACATGCACTCACATCCCCAAAGACATACAATCGTGGACTCATGTGTTTGTTCGGAACGATAGAGGCACGGTCCCTTTAAGGTATTGAAACGCTACTCAAAGTTCTTCGTTATCGACATTGACGGAAGACGAGATTCAGTCAGTGTTGATCGCCTGAAGAAAGCTATTCTGGATGATGATGTACTAGCACGCTAACGGACACAAAACACTGCAGTTCAGAACGGAAACTTCGATTCACCAGTAATTACAACTTCTACCAGATCGGGCAGATCAGTGCAACGTCCTCACCGATTTGCTGTGTATACCCAGTGACTTTTCTACTTTCTTTTGTTCGACATACTATCTAGTAGGGGGGTATGTAGCGTCTACTCCGGAACTAATTTTGACAGTGACATTGAACATTCACCGTTTCCGGAGAGCTCCAAAAAAAGACAAAAAAAAGCCGTGGCGCTAAATTCGAGGAGTCTCTCGCTCTCTTTTTGCTCGCGAACACCAGAGGAGTAAGACGCGTTACTGCCACGCTCTGTCGCTTGTGCGTGACACACCCTGTGCCGGTTCCAATGGTGAAACCACACAAAAAAAAAGAAAAACATTCTTCTTATCTATTCAGTCCGCTCCTTTACCGAACGGCTTTTCTAAAGAAAATTAATTTATCGTTTCTTTCCAACTTAACGCCAAAAACATTTGACCAGTCGGGAAGGATTTCTTCTTCTTTTTTTTCGGACTCAAAATAAACACGAGTGTGATACACCAGGGCAAATAAATTTACACCTCTTACAACAAGCCAAGTCTGATTATTTGTTTTTAATTAATTTTTCTAAATATTTGTTTTCTTACTAATGTTTTTGAAAAATTAATTTTAAGTGAGCTGTTTGTTGTTTTGCCCAGCGAGCACCTCGCTTCAATTTGTTTTGTCTTTATGTAGCGGTCGTTATAATTTATTAAACACGGGTATGTTTATGCGTTTGTTTTTAATTTTGCGGTTTTTGTTATTTTATTAGTACGCTGCGAAAAAATAAATAAAAAAAAAAAAAACCCAAAGAAATATTAGGTTATTTTAGGTTTTTTCTTTTAAACAGTACAAAAATTATGATGATAATATCAACTTATATTTAAGTTACATCGTGTTTTGTATGTGACGTGTCTTGGGGTGTACCGTCATTAACATTCGTTATCGTCCCTTTAATTAGCCAACTCTTTTCTGTCATAGTGATATTTGGGGGAGGGTGTATCTCTAATTTCAGAATTAAAAATTTTTTTTTAATTTATAACAAAATTAAAAATCCTGGTATTTTTTTACGACCTGCTTCAGCGTAGTATAAACACTCCCAACCTTCACATATTTAGAACGGCTTTTGAGGTTGGGGGGTGAGTATTTATTCCGAAAGCCGTTCTTAACATGGGGAGGTTGGAGGGAGGGGTCTATACTATGTTGAGGCAAGTCTTATAAAAAAAAATACCCCCCATATATATTTAAAACAGAAAAAAAAAAAAAACTGGATAAGTTAAAAAAAATTACCCCCCCCCGCCCCGTCTAATTTTTCCGTCCCAAAATTGAGAAACCGTTAGTTGGATAAGAAATGCGGGTAAATTTTTACTTTAACTACAACAACACCGACCAACAAAATTTGTTTTTGTAGGTTTTCGGGGTCGCTCGCTAACAACGAATCTGATATTCAAACGCGTAGCAAATTTACCGTTTCCATGGTATTAACCCCTGAACCCTCGCCAACTTACCGTCATCGTTTATGCTATCCTTACATGATGCGTTTGCGCATGGACGCGCGTAGTAAGGTGACTTGTCATATCGCGGAATAATTGTTTAGCAGACATTTGAAATAAGTTTTCAGAAACCCAAAAATGTGGTTCATTTTTCCGTGTTGCGTAGTTTTTAATGCTTTTTTAAGTGATCTAAAAAATTAGGTTTTTACTAGCGATTTACAAAAGTATTTTTATTTTTCGTTTTTTTATGAGGGGGGGGGAGGTATTCAATGTACAACATTTAACAGATGCTTCTGCAGTTTAATTTACCGTTTTTCCCGTAAGTAACGCAGTAACGCAAACGCACTGACATACACCGCGACCGCGCAGGAGAACTGTTTAATTTTTCACAAAAATTCTATTTACATTGGAGGGGAGGCTGTGAATGGGAGGGGCAGGGGGAGGGGTGGTGTCTGCGTGCGCGACCCCCCCCCCCCTGCCCCGTCCCTCCACCTCCAATGTAAATAGAATTTTTGTGAAAAATTAAACAGTTCTTCTGCGCGGTGTATGTCGGCGCGTTACTTACGGTAAATTGGTGGGGTGGGGGCGTTACTTTCGGAAAAACGGTAAATTAAACTGCAGAAGCACTTTTTGTACAAGTTCTATGATTGAATAACCCCCCCCCCAAAAAAAAGAAAAAAAACGAAAAATAAAAATGCTTTTGTAAACCGCTCGTGAAAACTTATATTTCTAGATCAATTAAAAAAGCATCAAAAACTACGTAACACAAAAAAATGAACATTTTTTTTTTGTTTCTGAAAACTTTATTTCAAATGTCTGCTAAACAATTATTCAGCGATGTATGTGACAAGTCACCTTACTACTCGCATCCATGCACGAACGTATCATGTAAGAATAGCATAAACGATGGCAGTGTGTTGGCACAAAATAGTGCGAGGCTTCAGGGGTTAATACCATGGAAACTGTAAATTTACGACGAGTTTGAATATCAGATTCGTTGTCAGCGACCCCGAAAACCCACCTAGAACCAAATTTTATTGGTCGGTGGGTGCTCTGTTGTAGTTAAAGTAAACATTTACCGAAATTAGCGCTCATTTTACATTTAAAATTGTTAAATTTATATAGATAAGTTTAACAATTTTTAGTAACGACGTCTCAATGTTTTTCTTGTGGGTCGTTTCAGTGGTCATCAACGGAGTACTAAAAAGATATAGATGTCAATGTCAACACCTACAGAGGCTCCAGGGGGATTCGAACCCTCGACCTCCAGTTTACTAGACTGGCGCTCTAACCAACTGAGCTATGGAGCCATATGAATTTTCGGCGTCGATAAAAAGTATTAAATAACTAACTTTATAACTCGATTCGTATTTATTTAAATAACGAATCCATCGTTTAAGTTATTTTTGTTTTATAAAGCAATTTTTATAACATTTCCAAATCTGTTCAAGTACGTCCAAATAAATTTACTAATTGAATTTGTTCAAGACGTCCAAATAAATTTACTAATTGAAGCCTTCTAAAGAAGATATATTTTTTTAAATAAATAATTTTTATACTGCACTAATTAATGTTGTTAATATTCTTTGTAAGGTTACGTATTTTTTATAACAATATTTAAAAAGAGAAATTGAAATTTTATTTTTATCATTCACTTAGTGTTAAAAAAATATTTTAACAATTTTATTATTAAAAAAAAAAATGAATATCAACAAAAATGAAGATTTATTAAAATCTTCATTTTTGTTGATATTCATTTTTTTTTTATCCTAACATTTTTTCTTAAATTTTTTTAAAAGCAATTCTTTAGATTCTAAAGGTCAGTGAAATAAAATCTAACGACGAGAAAGTTCGAATCGTCGGCTGTTTTTGTCTAAACCAACCTACACCGCGTTTGTCGTTTAACTATCATGGTTGCCTTTGTGAATCTGGAGATAACGAAAAGAAATTAACAAACCATTTTTACTTCAATTATTATTTTAAATAGATTCATTTTATTCGTGGGTTAAGGTAGCAAGGTGGGGTCCGAAAATCCAACCTCGTTCTAAGTTCGAGGAAAGATGGGTCACGTGTTACTCTGTCCCCGGTTGCAGAACCTATCCCCTTTGAATAAATTAAGTGCCGAGTTGTTAACTTCGGTCAACAGAAAACAACAAATAATTTTTTAGCGCTTTCTTCTACACTATCGGGACGAAACTTCGGAAATCGTAATACTTAATTTCATATGAAAACAATGATATCTACGTATCCTTCGTATTTAAAGATGATTATATCCAAACAAAAATCGATAAGGTAGAAACGATAATGTGAACGGATGGGGTCCGAAGATCCAGCCTCGTTCTGAGTTCTGCCAAAATTCACCACAGAATTACCCCACCCTATATGTAACACGATGTAACTTTATTATAAATTAATATTATCAGTAAAACTTTTGTACCAATTAAAAGAAGAAGGGCAAAATAAACCAGTAATAATTAAACATTTTTTTTTCATCGTGTTTACATAATTGGCGCTTTAAAATAACGTTCCCATATAGTAGACATTCCAAACGTGAAAACATACTCGTATTTAATAAATCTAGCAAAAATCAACTAATGGTCAGATTTTCGTGAAATTTTCGATACTTATCCATATTACATATAAAATGCAGTTTTCGTTAAATATATGAGGGGAAATATTTTTTAGTGCGTGTTCTCCCCTCCCCCATATTTATTTATTCGAAATTCGAACAAAATATATTTAAATCTATCGAAATTTCTATTTATTATGAAACATAAGAGTTCAAATAAGTAAAAAATATTTATTTTTTTAAAAATTTAAATATACATATTGAACAAAAATTTACTTTGAAGTTGCAATTAAAAAATTGATATAAACTTAATATTATTTTTATTTTATACAAACAGTTCAAATAATTATTTTTTTAATTAAACAGTTCAAATAAATATATTTTTTAAATTAAACAGTTCAAATAATTATATATTTTTTAATTAAACAGTTCAAAGAATTATATTTTTTTAATTAAACAGTTCAAAGAATTATATTTTTTTAATTAAACAGTTCAAATAATTATATTCTTTTAATTAAACAGTTCAAATAATTATTTTTTTTAATTAAACGGTTCAAATAATTATATATTTTTTAATTAAACAGTTCGAAGAATTATATCTTTTTAATCAAACATTTGAAATAATTATATTATTATTAATAATAATAGTTTTTTCGAATTAATATACAGGGTGTCCGTAAAGTTACTATACAGTCTTACCAGTAAATAAACCTGTAAAAAAATAAATAAATAAAACAATAAGACTGTATAGTAACTTTACGGACACCCTGTATACTATAATCAGTTGAATTGCCCAGAAAAAGAAACTTTGTAAACATTAATTAATTTTTAAAAGATTAAAACGATTAAAATTCCATTATTTCAAAATGTTCCGTTACAACATAGATTTTTAATTAATTGTGTTTAATTTTTTTTTTAATATTAACTTTTTACATAAACATGACTCTTGTCAGCTATTTTATCGACAGATTAAAACCAATTTGAAAATATTATTGCACAAATATTAAGCATTTTGTAGCCCCCCCCTCATATTTTGTTTGTCTCTTTTTACCCAACAAAATATGGAACCCCGTAGATAACCAAATGAACATTCAGTAAAACAGTATTTCAATACAAATGTTTATAATATTATTGATCGTCAAACTGTGTAAATCTTAAAACCTAACAAAATTATAACAAAGATTAATTATTAATTACAGTTTGAAGAAGATAAACAAAGGTTTTAAAAATCATTAAGTCGCTTCCGCTTTTCCATAGTCCGTATAGTTAACAAAAATATGACGTCACTGAACCATTCGGTCCATTTTCACAATCGTTTGTTATATATATATATAGACAAAATACTATTCAAAAACACCGAATATATGTCAACTTATGTCACGCTAACATATATTGAGCGAATTTCTAACAGTATTTTGTCTAGTTTTATATTTATAACACCTTTTTCCCGAACTTACCGTGTTAAAGAGAGAATCGGGCGCCATTTTGAATTTTCCAATACATCGGTAAACACTGTATGCTTTTCGAGCTGAATAAACATGTTACATTGAATAAAAACGCGAAAAATATATCCAGTTTGGTAGAAAAGTAACTTATTTTGCCTTTGATAACATGTATTTGTTATATATTTGTTTTTTTCGACAACTTTTTCGAATCTATGTGTACAGTAATACAAACCCCCAAAAATATATAATTATTTGAACTGTTTAATTAAAAAATATAATTCTTTGAACTGTTTAATTAAAAAAAATATAATTCTTTGAACTGTTTAATTAAAAATATAATTATTTGAACTGTTTAATTAAAAAAATATAATTATTTGAACTGTTTAATTAAAAAATATAATTATTTGAACTGTTTAATTTAAAAAAATATAATTATTTGAACTGTTTAATTAAAAATATAATTCTTTGAACTGTTTAATTAAAAAAATAAAATTATTTGAACTGTTTAATTAAAAAAATATAATTATTTGAACTGTTTAATTAAAAAAATATAATTATTTGAACTGTTTAATTTAAAAAGTATAATTCTTTTAACTTTTAATTAAAAAATATATAATTATTTGAACTGTCTAATTAAAAAAATATATAATTATTTGAACGGTTTAATTAAAAAAATATAATTATTTGAATTGTTTAATTAAAAAATAATTATTTGAACTGTTTTATTAAAAAATATAATTATTTGAACTGTTTAATTAAAAAAATCTGCTTCGAACCGTTAAAAAATCTAATTCTTTGAACTGTTTAATTAAAAAATTCTAAATTCTTTAAACTGTTGAATTTTTAAAAAATCTAAATTCTAATTCTTTGCAATGTTTAATTTTTTTTCCAAATCTAATTCTTTGAACTTTTTATTTTACTTTTTTAATTTTAATTCTTAAATTTTGTCTATAGTAATAAATATGATATATTTAAAGTGTTAATTTTTTTTTGTTGCCTGGGCACTCACAGAGTATGACGTAACACACCTTTACCCCGAACTCAGAACGAGGCTGGTTCTTCCGTTCACATTATCTGGTAGAAAATTATTTATTCAAGAAAATAAAAAATAGAATTTGATGAAAACGATCGTAAGACACAGGAGAGTTCAAAAGGGAAGTAATTTCCCGTTTTGATTTAAACAAGATGGCGGAAAATTTTCACCTGATAACACGATTAAAGTTTTTTCAAAACAACTTTAATCCTGTTATAAAAAGTTAGGATAATAATATTAAATGGGTTTGTATTACTGTACACATAGATTCGAAAAAGTTATCAAAAAACAAATACATAACAAATAAATGTTATCAAAGGCAAGATAAATTACTTTTCTACCTAACTGGATATGTTTTTAGTGTTTATATTTACTGTAACATGTTTATTTAGCTCGAAAAACATACAGCGTTTACCAATCTATTGGAAAATTTAAAATGGCGCCAGATTCTCTTTGACACGGTAAGTTTGGGAAAAGGAGTTATAAATAAAAAACTAGACAAAATACGGTTAAAAACTCGCTCAATATATGTTACCACCGTGATATAAGCAGACATATATGCGGTGGGTTTTTAACTTTATTTTGCATATTTTTAGTGTTGTTGTTTTTTTTTTTTTTATATACTAAATATTGTTTTTTTTAATCTTTTTTTACTAAAAATTTTGGGGTTTTTTGGTTATCCTGGCGCTCCGTACTTCTTTGTTTACCTTGGAAGTGACGTCACACAAATCTTATAATACGGATGGCTACAATTGTAAAAATAATTTGTTTTATTTTTCTTTCATTTTGAGCTCCTTTTTTCTCCCGTTTGTTTTTGTTTTCTACAATTAATAAACCAGTTTACAAGTAAAAAATAATTTGTTTTACTTGTATAGTTTTTTAACAGGTGCTTCCTTATGCAGTTTAATTAACCGTTTTAACATAAGTAACGTGCCGACATCAACCAAGCAGAAGAACTGTTTATTATTTTACACCGACACCGCTTCCCACCAAATGTAAACAGGTAATTTTAAAGAATTTTCCGATGGTAGAAAGGAAGCCCCCCCCCCCCAAAAAAAAATCACAAAGTGGGTGATCATTTTACGTTAAATTATTATAGAAAAGTGATCACCCACTTTTTAAAACTAACATTTCTTCATATCTTGGAAACTACTCGTTTGCCTTAATTTTAAACGTTATTTTCGTTTTCAGCGACCCCGAAAACCTTCAAGAGTGGTAATTTTAAAGGAATTTTTGAGGGTGGAGTAATTCTTCATATTTACCTTTTTTTTTAATTGAATTGTTAGGTGAAAGTACAGAATAGTTACAATACACCCTCTCTTCCCCATGTTAAATAATAGGTTTCTAAATAATAGCGTTAAAAAATAGCTCGGGTCGTAAAGTGCAGGACTGCAGGAGGACTGAGTACCTATAAAAGGTAACGCCGGATCGGAAAAAGAGCTCAAAATGAAAATAAAATAAATTCTCCGCTCAAAATAAGAAATGGGAGAAAAAAAAAAGTTAAACGGGAGAAAAAAGGAGCTCAAAATGAAAGAAAAATAAAACAAATTATTTTTACAATTGTAGCCATCCGTATTATAAGATTTGTGTGACGTCACTTCCAAGGTAAACAAAGAAGTGCGGAGCGTCAGGATAACCGTTTTTTTTTTTACTTAAAATATTTTTAAAGGTATATTTAGGGTGTTGACATGTAGCCGAACAAAAAAACAAAATAAATACAATCAATTTTATTTTTCATGGCATGGGGGCAAAGGGTAAAATTTGACACAACATTCAGCTCAATGGTGATTGGCTCAAGTAATCATAGTCTAGTGTGTTAGTTCAGATTCTTTAACAGAAAATTAATAAAATAAATAAATAAAAAGTAACGAGTCTTTCTTTTGTTAATTTAAAAAAAAGGGTCTGATTTACAATATACGGTAACATTCAATCGAACCTTTATATTCATAAAGACAAAATCCAAAATAATTTGCGTAAAATATCGTACATGGAAATCCGAGTTTTACGAATAACGGTAAGCTCATCGCATTTCAAAATAAAATATACTGTCTCTTAAATCAACGATAAAGATCTTTAAACACGATTCTAATTTATGGTATCAGTGTTAATCCAACGTAGAAGAATAATATTTAAGATTTTTAGAAAAACAAACAAGCAGTATTTTTTAATTGTTCTTTTTAATTTTTTTTTATGCGCATTGTTTTAAAGAACGATAACTCGATCAAGGAGTTTAGTCGAAATGCAGTTATCTTTCTTGGTAATGCACGTTTACGAAAATTGGCTGAAAATTGACTACGTTCTCGCACTAACCTTATTTCAAGTTAATTCAACTTTACACAATAGGCGCACCATATTTTTATTTACTGCTTATGTATATGCGATTTCAGGGCGTTTTATTAATTAACTATTATTATTTTTTAATTCAATTAAAAAAAAAAAACAAATTTCATAGCTAAGCTTAAAACTATGAAAGACGATAATGTGACACCATTTTGGAAAAGGAAGGTGCGGGATAACTTCAATTAGTGCAAATTTACGAGATTAAAAAAAAAAAATTCTTAATATGAGGAGTGGAGAGGTATTGGAAAAACTCCAATTATCTTTAAAATGATTTTATTTATAGAAATGAAACTTTTGGAGATTGTGCAGTTAAGAAGAAAAAAAAAACAGTACGACGGGTTTGCATTACTATGCACATAGATTCGAAAAAGTCGTCAAAAAATATATATAACAAATAAATGTTATCACTTTTCTACCTAACTGGATAATTTCTTAGTGTTTTTATTTAATTTAAAGCGTTTATTCAGCTCGAAAAAAACATACAGTATTTACCGATGTATTTGAAAATTACAAATGGCTCCCGACTCTCTGTTGAACACAGTAAGTGTGGGAAAATGAGTTAAACATAAAAAACTATACAAAATACTGTTAGAAACTCGCTCAATATATGTTACAGTGACATAGGCTGACATATATTCGGTGGGTTTTTAACAGTATTTTGTATAGTTTTTTATTTTTAACTCATTTTCCTTGACTTACTGTGTTCAACAGAGAGTCCAGTGCCATTTTTAATTTTCCATATTCAAGAATTCTGGGGAAAGAACTGAGTTGCAGAATTACTGCCTCATCAATCTCTTTCTGCTCTTTGTTAAAACCTTTGAATCATTAATCAAATCTAGCAATAGTCCACTTCCTTGTTTATGCTAAAATCTTTGTTTGGATTTAGGCAAATCCCTTCTGCTCTGGGTATCCTAATGTTCATCTCCAAACGCATTACTATACACTAAACAAGGCCAGTGTTCTGATTAGATGACGTATGTAATGTATTCCACATGAAATAATAAACTTGTTTGAAAATAAAGAAATAGATCATTAGCTACAAAGTATTTCATATCCTCTGCATTAATAAACCCATTAAATAATATCTCATGGGTCTGTGTTTTGCACCTCTATGTAACTTTGATAAATACACATTGAATTATATTTTTATCTACTATTAATCGAATATGTATTAAAATCAAATCTGTTATATAAAGGGCAGTTGTCTGTCTATCTGTATGTATGTATGTGTTAGTGATGGGACGATTCCAATATTTTTCCAGATTCCGATAAAATCACTGATTCCGATTCTTTATAAATTTCTAAATATTTACAATAAAGTTGTTATTTTTATCTGATTACCATAAAAATACATGTTCAGTTTGCAGATATTTTGCTGAAACTTGGAAAAAACACTTGTGGGAGTGATCTATAGATTTTAGTTTCACAGGTATTTTAAAACCAATAAATATTTATTGTTTTATTATAACCATCAACCGTGGAAGATTTTATTTTAAACAAAATCAAATAGAAAAAGAGATAATTAAATGGAATCGTTTTGGCATTAGAAAATAAATACAAATTTTCCAATTCCGATACCTCAAGAAGTTCCGATTTTTCTGATTCCCGATTCTAATTAATCGTCCCAACGCTAGTATGCATGTATGTATGTATGTATGTATGTGTTTTGATTGTAAAAACCTCAAACGCATGTACCATTTGCTTAAAAAAGCTTTTGGTCCTCAAACACTATCTACATCTCCCCTACTCTCAAGTGATGGAATTGCCCTTATAAAGGATCCTAACAAGATTCTCCTTCGTTGGATCGAGCATTATTCTAATCTCTTTGACAACCCCTCTAATGTTGATGAGGACGTCATCAATAAATTTTTATCACAACAGAAGCTTATTTATGAAATATCTGTGTTCCCATCTGAGAATGAAATTAGAGATGCAATCAAGGAAGTGAACGTTGGGAGGGCTCCAGGGCTTGATGGTATTCCTGTGGAAGTCCTCTTACATGGGGGTGATAAACTTGTTCATGAAATTCTTCATCTTATCACTGATGTCTGGAAGGGTGTTCCTGTCCATCAAGATTGGGTTGATGCAATTCTTATATCACTACAAGGGAAATGGGCCCAGGACCGACTGTGGAAGTTATCATGGGATAAGTTTGTTGGAAGCAGTTGGCAAAGTATTTTCCAGAGTTCTACTCAATAGATTGTTAAAGTATATTTGTCCATTCATCATTCCAGAAAGCCAAAGTAGCTTTCGTCCGGGCAGAGGAACCACGTACATGATCTTCTCTGCTTGGCAGTTGCAGGAGAAATGTACTGAACACCATGTTCCACTTTATCAGGTTTTTGTTGATTTGACTAAGGCTTTTGATACGGTGAATAGAAGTGCCCTATGGATAATTCTGGGGAAGTTGGGATGCCCACCTCAATTTCTACGATTACTCAGGGAGCTCCACATTAATATGAAGGCTTGCCTGAACTTCAACGGATGCCTATCGGAACCCATCTCGATCGACAATGGTGTGAAGCAGGGTGATATCCTAGCACCTACACTTTTTTCAATTTATTTTGCAACTATGTTATCGTATGTCTTTAGGGAATGTTCTCTAGGTGTTTATTTGCGTTTCAGAATCACAAGTAGGGTATTTGATCTTCGTCGTTTTCATGCTTCTACAAGGACCTTTCAGCACCTGGTTCGTGAATTGCTTTATGCGGATGATGCCGATCTTGTGGCCCATGGTGAGAGGGATATGCAGGGTATCATGGATCTTTTTTAGGGGGCCTGTGTGTCTTTTGAGCTTACTATTAGTCTTAAGAAGACTAAAGTCATGTTCACACCTCCACCCGGTAGTTTGTATGTGGAGCCAAATATTTTTGTTAACAACCAGAGACTTGCCGTGGTTGACACATTTGTGTATTTGGGTAGTAATCTCGCCAGAGATGGAACCCTGGATGCTGAGGTCAACTATAGGATACAGTGTGCCACTAAGGCTTTTGGTGGCTTGGAGAAGCGAGTATGGTCTGACAGGGGTATAACTATTCATGCAAAGATCAGTGTCTATCAGTCTTGTATTTTACCATCCCTGCTTTACGCTTCTGAGGCCTGGACAACTTATGGTAGACACATAAAAGTCATGGAGAGAGTGCACCAGAAATTCCTGAGACACATTCTGGGCATCAGGTAGAGCACTTATATACCTGATATGGATGTTCTCATGCGAGCTGACGTACCTTGTATCGAGAAGTTGATTATATGCAACCAGATGAGGTGGGCTGGACATCTGACAAGGATGGACGACGATAGATTGCCAAAGCGCCTGTTCTATGGCGAAATTACACAAGGAAAGCGTCCACAACATAAACTGAGGAAACACTTTAAGGATAACATCAAAGATAATCTTAAAGCTCTTGGTATTGACATGTTCAGTTGGGAAAGTGCTTCCAATGATCGTAAAAAGGGGCGCTCCTTGGTCTATCATGGCTGTGATAGTTTTGAGAAGAAAAAATATGAGTATGCAAAATGAAGCGTGATATCTGAAAGAAAAATCTGTCAAATATATCAGGTCTGTTGGAAGATTTCATGCAGAACCACACCTTTGATTTATGCAGTAAAATGACTTTATCCGGAGCTGGCCTAGCTAGCCACAAGCGTTCACATGGAGATCAATCTTTCTTTGATGGGGAAAACATTGCAGGGCACAGATGTTCTGTTTGCTCTGTGGTCTGTAAATCGAGTGGAGGCCTGAAGCGTCATATGAGCGTCCACAGTAGAGCAGCACCAGTTGGCATCCCTCAATCTCAGCTTAAGTATGACCTTTGCAACAGACTGGGTAAGAGCAGGGCTGGTCTGAGGAACCACCTTTGTTCCCACAGACAATAGGAATTGATGCATCTTGATCACATCTTCACATGTATATGTGTGTGTGTGTGTGTATAAGTGCATATATGTGTATATATTTAAAAAAAGATATTTCAAAAATACATGAAAATGAATGAGTAATCAACAATAAAGCAAGGGAAAGATGGTCTTTTTCTGTCAAGAAGTGACAATCACCATGTATGTATGTATGTATGTATGTATGTATGTAGAGAGGGCTCCCGTAAGCCGTGGTGAAGGCAACCTTTCTAGGAGAAGCAAATCTCTGATTTAAAAAACCATAAAGCGGAAGACCAGTACCCACATTAAGCTGGTCTGCAGTTTAATTTGTTGCTGGCTATCTTGCTCTTGCTTGTTGCTAGATCTCAACATTTTGAACCGAGAGAGAGACTTAGCTGTCGTACAAAGCTAAGATTCTGTAACATAGTCTTTGTATAGATACTCCCTCAGACATTTGGAATCATGGATTTTAAATGTCTGAGGGAGTGGCACTCGTCTGACAAGACGTTGCAATCATCATGAAGGTTTAAGGATCCTCTGAAAAAAACTTAAGATGCATGTTGATAACTGGAAAGCACGATCAGACAACTAATGACAATAAAGTACAAACATCAGAGAGAGATGTAAAGATTTCATAGAGCAGTATGTAGAACGTGCTGTCTTAAATCGTATTTTATGAAAGCAGGATAAAAGTATAGTGTCAGAACTGAAGTGGTCTGTATGTGATCGGTTTCCTCTGTCAAAAGCTGGATTTGTAAATCATCTTTAAATCACAAAACCAAAGACAGGATCGAGTGCTATGTTGTTATATTTGTGGTTTAATCTGCAAATCTAAAAGTGGCTTGACAAAACATCTGGGGATGTGAGAACCTTTACCGGAAAGAAAGTTTTTGTGTCACATATGTGAGCCTCCATGTGAGATTGAAGTTGAGTTAAAGAGCAACCTACATGCATAAAGCTACACAGCAGTTATCTGTAGAGATGGAAAACTTCTGTCAAGAAGAACCAATCAACATATATGTATGTCTAGCTAAAATTTAAAAAAAAACTACAAAACAAAGCCCCATAAAGCTGGTATATTCTTGAGAGGTGTTGTCTCGACTGAATAATATCTAAAATAAAAAAAATTATTTATTCTTTAAAGCTGAGAAAGTAGTGTTACATTTTTATCAATGAAATAGGATCACACATATTACATTTTCATCAATGAAACAGAGATCATACGTTACATTTTCATCAATGAAATAGAGATCACACATGTTACATTTTCATCAATTAAATAGAAATCATATGTTACATTTTCATCAATGAAACAGGGACCACACATCTTACATTTTCATCAATGAAACAGGGATCACACATGTTACATTTTCATCAATGAAATAGAGATCACACAAGTTACATTTTCATCAATGAAACAGGGATCACACACGTTACATTTTCATCAATGAAATAGAGATAACACATGTTACATTTTCATCAATGAAACAGGGACCACACATCTTACATTTTCATCAATGAAACAGGGATAACACATGTTACATTTTCATCAATAAAATAGAGATCACACATGTTACATTTTCATCAACGAAATAGGGATCACACGTTACATTTTCATCAATGAAATAGAGATCACAATGTTACATTTTCATCAATGAAATAGGGATCACACGTTACATTTTCATCAATGAAACAGGGATCACACATATTACATTTTCATCAATGAAATAGGTATCACACATGTTACATTTTCATCAATGAAATAGGGATCACACGGTACATTTTCATCAATGAAATAGAGATCACACATGTTACATTCTCAACCATGAGCGACCAAGAACTGAATGAAATAAAGTCTTTTTATCCAGACAATTTCTCTGTATCATCGCTTTTTTTCCCTTGTCCTTGTTTCATGATAGGCCACATCGTCTCATGTAGTGGTCGGTGATCTTCTCTGTAACTAAGACAAATAAAACTACTCATGCATGAAAATACAATTTTTTTTTTTCAAGGTTTTATTTGAGAGAATTTACTTATGGGGGCAGAGATAAATGTATCTTAATTATTATTTATTTATTAGTTTACTAACTTGTTCCTAAGAAATGGGCAATGCAATGGACAGCAATGTTTGCCAAGATTATTTACATTATTCGACATACCTCGTCCACACGGCTTAGCTTCCCAAAGAAGAATTGACTAAAAATCCTCTGTTTCTCTCACTCAAAACATAACATAATCTCATATCGTAATCATTTGACTATATGTTTTGACTGTTTCCTTCTGCTTCGAATCCACATCATGGGTTTCTGTGTACATTTCTGTTTGCCTTGGTTATCCTGACATGTACTTATGTGACCCTTATCAAAATTCACACTAGCTAACTTAATTGCTACTTACTGGCATAGGGTCCAAATATATAACAGTAGGACATGAATCTCACAGTTTCCAACAGTGGCAGAAAAAGCGAAAGACTAATTAAAAATCCTGAGATGATCAACGTACAAACACCCTGCATATTGAAAAGCACCAAATCATTTGATGTCAATGCAGACATTGACACATATATTTTGTGTAGTAAAATCGCATGTTACTCTGCTTGAGAGCGGGTGTGGATCCCAACATTGTATACTATAGTTTTCTTCTTCATCTTCTCTTCTGGCCATGTCATTGTCTCTCATATAGGCGGCTGCTGAAGGGATTCACAAATATGAATAAAATAAAATAAAACAAAACCCAAACTGCACATTCTACAAATATCAGTTGCACTCTGGATGTGTGTATGACACCATCGATTTTCTATGCACCAAGATCTGCATCTATGGTCTGTCAAAGTCATGTTTGTCAGTTAATGTCAGCTCATTTTGATCTCCTAAAGCTCTCTCGATCTTATCAAAGCCATAACCTAGTCTTCTGATGAGGGCTTGTCACATAATCCTGCATCACGCAGCCAAATATATAACCATGACGTCACTGGACCATAAACACAAGGGCATTAACCTTAAGTCTCAGTGGCTACACTTTTATCTTCGTTTAGTGATGGACCCTTCAAAATGTAACCAGACACCTACTGATCACTTGAAATTGTCATTCTGATGCTCTGAGTGCACAAAACGCTGGCAAGTCTGTGTGGCAATACCTTTAGCTCATTGGTTGACAGTTTCTTGCCAGATGCTATGGTTGAGTTCCTTCGTTGTAGGTACTCTAGTGAATGGCTGTTGGGTTGCTCCTTTTGGTTGTAGCTTGGCATCGGGTTCAGGGTGGATCTGAAATTAACTGTTAATCTGAAACTAAAGCAATCGATAATTAATAAAAACTTCAGAAATCCTTTTTTATAAACGAAAACAATCATTGCATAAAATGATTTCAAATACAGTTTATGCAAAGGAAAGTAAAACGATTTCCGGTTTTCTCTGTGTTTAAATAATAGACTAGTTCCTGGATACAGGGTTTCAACTTAATTCGATCTTTGTTGCAAAGTTCCAGACAGGGTCTATGTTTGTTTATGCTCGGCCCGTTATGGGGAAAAGAATCACTCCACTTTGCATTTTCGAGGAGGGATCCAGCTTCGTGTACTCTGTTTGAGAGCAGCAAACAAAGTCGCTCTGTTTACTGAAACAAATAGCTTTTATGAAAACCCTAATTCTGCCTCCATCTCTCTGAGATCAGTATTTACTCCTCTTTTTTCTTTCTCCTGAAGTCTCTCTCTCTCTCTCTCTCTCTCTCTCTCTCTCTCTCTCTCTTAAACCTCTTTCCCTTTCTCTCGTTTTTTGTCTTAAGAATTTTATTATCAAACTTTCTTAGGTAGTCTGTCACCTGATATGCGTCCATCATCTTCCCTTCGCTCCAATCCAGTAAAACAAACATGACAATTACGATTTCTGCTTTTTTTTTTTTTTTTTTTTTAACTCTGGTTATCAAACTAAACTGATAAAGAAAATACAAACTTTGTCTTTCTTTTTCAATATAAACAGGTGTCTATTTGCTGCCAACTTGTGGACATTTCACTGTTGCAAAAAACTGTTACGTTTCATTTACAATTGAGGATTTATTTTCTGAATCTCAAGCACAGAAAATATTCATCATCATCTTTCAAACACATGTCAAACACATTGACTCACCGCGTTTGCTAGCAGGCAACTTGGTGTTACTGATGATATTAAATAGTGTTACATTCGCCCCTTTTTTTTTTTTACATAGGCATAACCACTTATCAAGGCTCAGAGACCACTCGAGGATAAGGGTTAAGAGTGTATAGTAGTCAATTGGACAATATAGTAATCATTAGTAATGGAAATTTGGTAAATTTGTTAACTTAAGTGGAACGGCTCATCAATAACTTGTTTACATTGGACTTGAAGACAGCCATATTGTAGTCATCTGGAAAGCAGGAAAACGAAGGACAATTCCACAGGCGTGCAGTTCTAAGAAAGAAGCTTTGTTCATGGAATCTACGTTTAGGTTTAGGCACAGATAAAGAGTGGGGGAAATTATTGATATTGGTTTTCTACTAGACGAGTGTTTCTTGTGAAAGTTTGGTGAGAGGGGACCATAGATTGAAGCTCAGTCAAGCACTTGCCATGAAAATAACGATAAAGCTGAGACAAACTCGCAACATCTCTTCTGTGAGATAGAAATTGCAGGGAAGAGAAAAGGGCATCTCCTACGAGGCTACAAAGTCTATTTTGAACTCTATCAAGGCAGGACAAGTCCTTTCTAGCAGCTCCTGCCCAGATGTGGCAACAGTACTCCATCCTTGGGCGTAGCTGGCTCTTATATAGATAGTAAAGTGCATCAGCAGTGAGATATCTACTGGATCGATAGAAGGATCCCACAATTTTTCCAGTGGCCTTGGCAACAGATTTAACCGTCCATTAGTTTTTCCTGAAATTTTGTCACAAATTATAGTTTAATATATAAATGTGTGTATAGTAAAAACATTTTTTTTTTCTTTTTTTCCAAAAAATCCTGTTTTGCCCGCAGGGGGTCAAAAGGAGCAAAAAATGGCCAAAAATGACATTTTTTGTCCCGTAACATTTGATCCATCGATTAGATTTTTCTGAAACTTGCCCAAAATGTGGAGGGCATTGTTCTTAATATAAATTCAGTATGGTTGACCCTGACAAAAGTTTGGTTTGTGTCCCCCGGGGATTTGTTTGTGCTGAAAACGCCCTTTCTTCTGGCGCGTTTCTCATATTTCTCAACAAAAACTTGATATGTCTATATAGTGGTTTCCCATGTTGCTGAATGTAAATATACATGTGTTAAGGTGTGAAACTGCACTGTTTGTCCATTGTCACTGGTATTCGGCATTCAAAGTGGATCATCAGGGGTAAAAAATGTACCAAAATTGCAAAAAATGACACTTTTTGCCCCATACATTTTTCTGAAACTTGTTCAAAATGCGCAGGGCATTGTTCTTAATATAAATTCAGTATGGGTGACCCTAGAAAAATTCTTCTTTGCGTCCCCCGGGGACTTTTAGTGCTAAAAATGCCCTTTTTTCATATTTCTCAATAAAAAACTTGATACGTATATCTATATAGTGCTCTCCCATGGTGCTGAATTCAAATATACATGTGTTACGGTGTGAAACTGCATAGTTTGTCCATTGTCACTGGTATTCAGCATTCCAAGGGACTTATGAGGGGTCAAAAATGTACCAAAATTGCAAATAATGACACTTTTTGCCCATAAATTTTTACCTATCGATTAGACTTTTCTGAAACTTGTCCAAAATGTAACTTTTCCTTGGCTACATGGCTAAGATCAAAGTGTAGTATCTGTTCTTTACCGGTGCTGCACTTGTTTGTAACTAATAAGTAAATGTGTTATGGACTGACCGACTGATGGAGAATAGTTTTTTAAAAATGCATACCACAAAATAGTTTTTTTAGTCGTATGCAAGCAACTCTATAAGTCGGTCGTTTGGTCGGTCTGTAACACATGTACTTTTTATTTCTTTTTATGTTTATTATACACTATTTAATGGTTTTCGGGGTTCCTGAATACGAAAATAACGTTTCAAATTCCCTAAATCAAATAATTTTTGTGATATAAAGTGGGGGATCACTTTTCTGTATTAATTTAATGTAAAATGATCACCCACTTTACAACCAGTCAGTCTCAAAGTCATTCTCCAGATCATTCAAGTTGGTTTTGAAGGCTTCCAGTTATTTTTTAAGCATTCAAGTCATTCTTAAGGTCATTCAATTCATCCTTAAGTTCATTAAAGTCATTCTAAGTCATTTACTTTTTATTTATTTAAGTCATTTCAACCTATTTTTCGGTCATTTTAGTTTATCTTTAAGAATTTCATGTCAATCCTACATTCACGCATTCATTCATTACACAAGAGCATGCGACTAATGGCTATCGGCCTTGTGAACTAAATAAACTCTTTAAAATAAGTTTAAACACCATAAACTTACAAAGTTAGGTAGAAAACGAAAACTTAGAAAAATCAATTTAATTTTTTTAAAACAATAAACATGTAAAAACATGGGATGTGCATTATTACCTAAAAATATACAAATTTATTTTCTTTTGGAGGGGAGGGGGGAAGCTCATTTTAAAACTATATCTACCTTAATATTTTCTTTAATTTTCTATTTTTGAGCAATTATCCTCCTAAAACGTGATCCTCTTATGTCGGACATTTTTTGTTCATAAGTAACACTCGACATTACTTTTTTTTTCTCTTTCTTTTTTTTTTTTTTAAACTAAATAAACTCTTTAAAATAAGTTAAACGACCAAAAACGGGTTTGTATTACTGTACACATAGATTCGAAAAAATTGTCAAAAAACAAATATATAACAAATAAATGTTATCAAATGCAAGATAAGTTACTTTTCTACCAAACTGGATATATTTTTCGTGTTTTTTATTCAATGTAACATGTTTATTCAGCTCGAAAAACATACAGTGTTTACCGATGTATTGGAACATTCAAGATGGCGTCTTATTCTCTCTTTAACACGGTAAGTGTGGGAAAAGATGGTATAAATAAATAATGACATAGCTTGACATATATTCGGCGGGTTTTTAATAGTATTTTGTATAGTTTTTTTTAATTTATAACACCTTTTTCCATACTTACGGTGTTAAAGAGGGTGTGACTGAGACGCCATCTTGAATTTTCGAATACATCGGTAAACACTGTATGTTTTTCGAGCTGAATAAATATGTTACATTGAATAAAAACACAAAAAATATATCCAGTTTGGCAGAAAAGTAACTTATCTTGCCTTTGATAACATTTATTTGTTTTATATTTGTTCTTTGACAACTTTTTCGAATCTATGTGTACAGTAACACAAACCCCCAAAAACTTTCAAAGCTAGGTAGAAAACGAAAACTTAGAAAAATTAATATAATTTTTTTAAAACAACAGTAAACAAGTAAAAATATTTTTTTTTTAAATATCATGTGATGTGTATTCTCCTTTAAAGACAATATCTTCTTCAAGAACGGTCATAAAATGTGTTTTCAAACGATATTTATTCAATAAGGGATCAATTTTTCTACCTAGCAAAAGGGGACGAGTTTTCCTAAATTCCATAAAAATATTGTGCCTGCCTCCGGATGCCGAAACCCGGGATTGAACCAGGGACCTTTAGATCTTCAGTCTAACGCTCTCCCAACTGAGCTATTTCGGCGGGCGACATTAACGGTGGAAATAACTCTATAAGTAATAACATGCGTAATGGAAAATGCCGAGTGGCTATTCTATCAATTTCTCTCTTCCCTCTTTCCAATGACCTACATTTATTAGTGTTTCGCTTTTTCTTTTTTTTTTTTTTATCATTAATTATTTATATTATTTCTTTCACTTTATCGAAGTAGTCATGGTCTTCTTTAATAACGGTTGAATATTTATGCATTAAAAGAATAGAATGATCCGCTCTAACCGGTCTACTACTCCCACCCCGCCCATCGTTCCCGCTCCATTTTTTTTTTTAAAGAAGTAAAAATTATATCAATTCATCAAATAAATAGTCGATTATTTTCTTAAATGCTAAAACTAAGATAATTGTATAGATTAACTACTAAATCTGCTTATTATTGACTAGGTAAGATCCGGTAAGTGTTACAAGTTACAACACGCGAAAGACGACCACACAAAATGAAACTTGGGACCCTGAGAACGAGGGAGGGAAAAAAAAGAAAAGAAAAAAAAAAGGGATTTGATTTGTTTAAATTGCATTTTTTTGTTTGTTTGTTTGTTTGTTTGTTTTACTTATTGTTGTATTACATTTAAGAAGAAAAAAAACTATGTTGCTATTGGTAGCCTAAGTTATTTTAAAAGAAGTATAATTTGGAAATTAGTTAAAACAATTTTTGTGTTACCTACACATTTGTGGACCAGAGACCCTGGATTCTTTTGTGCTTTACTCTGCCCTTGTGGGGAGACAACTAATTGAGGACTTTAATAACTAATTAGTGCAAGGAAACGAAAAGAAAAAAAAAACTGAAAAGAACAAATTAGCTTCTGCTTGTATATTCATGAGTTAAAAATTATTAAAAACAAATTTTTCATTTTTACTTACGAAAAACTTTCTTACTTTTTTTTTTTAAAGCTCGCTCAAGAATTGATTAAAATTACTTGTTTCCCTGCGAGGGTAAAATTAGACACACGTTCGGGTTTTGATGTGGAGAAAAATCCAGTTCCCCGAAAACGGGCATTCCGTATTGGGATAAAAATTAAAATTGCCTCAGTCTAGAAGAATTTCTATTTCAATGAAGGACCTTCACTGAGGACATACAATATAAACAAGAGAATCAAAATATTATCAGAATATCGGAATATTAACTTTAATGGGTTTGTATTACTGTACACATAGATTCGAAAAAGTTGTCAAAAAACAAATATATAACAAATAAATGTTATCAAAGACAAGATAAGTTACTTTTCTACTAAACTAGATATATTTTTTTGTTTTTATTCAATGTAACATGTTTATTCAGCTCGAAAAACATGCAGTGTTTACCGACAATTCAAAATGGCGACCGACTCTCTCTTAAACATGGTAAGTTCGAGAAAAGGTGTTATAAATAATAAACTAGACAAAATACTGTTAGAAATTCGCTCAATATATATTACCGTGACATAGGTTAACATATATTCGGTGTTTTTTAATAGTATTTTGTCTAGTTTATTATTTATAACACCTTTTCTCGAACTTACCGTGTTTAAGAGAGAGTCGGCCGCCATTTTGAATTTTCCAATACATCGGTAAAGACTGCATGTTTTTCGAGCTGAATAAATATGTTACATTGAATAAAAACACAAAAAATATATCCAGTTTGATAGAAAAGTAACTTATCTTGTCTTTGATAACATTTATTTGTTATATATTTGTTTTTTGACAACTTTTTCGAATCTATGTGTACAGTAATACAACCCCACTTTAATTCTATTTTGAGAAGTTTTTTTAAATTTTTTAATTAATGAGTAAAAATAAACTGAAAAAAAAGGTACTAATCGACCACCAAAAATTGTTAAAAAGGTTTTAAACTTAAAAAAAATCGTTATTAATATTTTACATGGAAAAAACAAAAAAACAAAAAATTCTTGCTTTTGTAAAATAAATAAATAAATAAAACGACGATTGAAATAAAACACAAGGCAAAAAAAAAAAAAAAATATTCACAGCAAAAGTTTATTTTTTTAAATTCAAATGATTGACCACGATTGGTTAATTTGAGTTACGTCAAACAAAATCTTGATTGTGATCAGTGGCGAAATATAAAAAGTCCTGGCTTTTGCGATATATTTGTGTTATATTGTATCATGAACTTTTCAGCTTTAAAATGATTACCATTAAAACAATTAAGTCAGTTTTATAACATTTTGATTCAAATTATAATTTAACGGCTAACTACGGTATTGTACTTCCTATCAAAACAAAATACCCGATACTACTTTATGACTTTATTAACGACAAATAATTACGGAATATAAAATGTAGTACTTATTTAAAATTACATTTATTAAAAAATAAAAATAGTTATGATGTACGTACTCGTCATCGAACGAAAATGTCATATTCCCAAAATCACGTAAATTGATCAAATAGTTTGGTTTTTAACTAAGAAAATCAAATTTTATGACTAAGCGAGACAGAAAACTCGTCTCCGGAAAACTCGTACCCGGAAAACTCGTACCCAAAAATACTTCCCCCCCCTCCTTTTTGCTAGGTAGGAAAACTGGTCCCTTATTGAATAAATATCGATTGAAAACACATTTTATTACCGTTCTTGAAGGAGATATTGTTTTTAAAAGAGACAATGCAGTGCAAAATATTATCGGGGTGCATTGTCAATGCACCCCCATAATATTTTTTAAAAATATTTTTAACTCTTGCTTAAAAAAAAAAAACTTGATCACGGTGTCAAGATACGAAAAACGAAACCAAATATTTATTAAAAAATACTCTAGTTTTAACACTTTTTGTGTCATTACGAAACAAAAAGAAAGAAAGAAAACACGTATTATCAAAGAAAGCAATTATTTTATTTAGAAGAATTAATTCAGCTTAAATAATTCTTGTGTTATCACAAAACAACAAAAAAGAAAACACGGTCTTATGTAATTTTGGTACCGCGCTGAAATAATAACGTTATTGAATTTAGGAAAACTCGTCCCGGGAAAACTCGTCTCGGGAAAACTCGTCTCGGGAAAACTCGTCTCCGGAAAACTCGTCTCGGGAAAACTCGTCCCCTTTCGCTAGGTAGGAAAACTGGTCCCGTATTGAATAAATATCGATTTTATGATCGTTCTTGAAGGAGATATTGCTTTTTAAAATAGACTATAGCCCCCCAGCTAATATTTTAAAAAAAAATATTTTTATTTGTCTAATGTTTTTTTTTTTTTTTTTTAAATAAAATCGATTGCCCGTTTTCTACCTAACTGGCTAAGTTCTTAGTGGTTTCACTTATTTTAAAGCGTTTATTATGTTCATACAAAGTTAATTACAATTTTTTTGTTTCTTATTTTAACGATGTTTTTTGGAGTCATAAAACAATAATAAAAAAACAAAACAAAAAAATTAAAAACTGGGAGCGTTACTTTTTTGTTTTGGTTTTTTATTTATGATATTTTTTTGTTGTTATGTTTTCGTTTTCTCTCATACCAAATGCACTCATGCGTTATTTAAAATTATAATTTTATCAATTATCAACATTTATTGTCGTCCTGTCAAATTTTGCAAAAATTAACTAATAAATTAAAAGCGAAATATTTTTTTTGGCGCGAGAGATGCCATGTGCTAACAATCTCTCGTTAACTAATTTTTAATTTTAAAAATTTTTATTTCAAAATTCTAAAATCAATCATTCAGAGAAAAAGTAATCACTAAATAAATTTATTAATCAATTTTATTGAAAACTCCGCTATCGTTTATCAAGAATCTTTTTAATTTCATTTTTTGTTGGTTGTTTTTCGGAGGGAGATATAGTTTTACCCCCCCCCTCTCTGGTGCTCGGAAAACTCGTCCCGGGAAAACTCGTCTCGGGAAAACCCGTCTCCGGAAAACTCGTCTCCGGAAAACTCGTCCCCTTTCGCTAGGTAGGAAAACTCGTCCCGTATTGAATAAATATCGATTGAAAACATATTTTATGATCGTTCTTGAAGGAGATATTGTTTTTTTAAAATAGACTATAATATTTAAAAAAAATATTTTAACTTGTTTAATGTTTTTTTTTTTTTTTTTAAATAAAATTGATTTTCTAAGTGTCCATTTTCTACCTTACTGGCTAAGTTCTTAGTGGTTTCACTTATTTTAAAGCGTTTATTATGTTCATACAAAGTTAATACCAAATTTTTTGGTTCTTATTTTAACGATGTTTTTTGGAGTCATAAAAACAATAATAATAAAAAACAAAACAAAGCAATTTATAAAAATCAGGGAGCGATTCGATTCTTCGTTACTTTTTTTGTTTTGGTTTTTTAATTATGATAGTTTTTTTTGTTTTTTTTGTTATGGTTTTGTTTTTTCTCTCATACCAAATGCACTCATGCGTTATTTAAAATTATAATTTTATCAATTATCAACATTTATTGTCGTCCTGTCAAATTTTGCAAAAATTAACTAATAAATTAAAAGCGAAATATTTTTTTGGCGCGAGAGATGCCATGTGCTAACAATCTCTCGTTAACTCATTTTTAATTTTTACTTCAAAATTCTAAAATCAATCATTAAGAGAAAAAGTAATCACTAAATAAATTTATTAATTAATTTAATTGAAAACTCCGCTATCGTGTATCAAGAATATTTTTAATTTCATTTTTTGTTGGTTGTTTTTCGGAGGGAGATATAGTTTTAACCCCCCCCCCTTCTCTAAATTATATTTTAAAAATACAACTTTTTCCAATCAATGTGTACAGTAATACAAACCCTGATAGAATTATAATTTTAAATAACGCATGAGTCATTTGGTATGAGAGAAAACGAAAACATAACAACAAAAAAACTATCATAATTAAAAAACCAAAACAAAAAAGTAACGCTCCCAGTTTTTAATTTTTTTGTTTTGTTTTTTTTTTATTATTGTTTTTATGACTCCAAAAAAAAATCGTTAAAATAAGAACCCAAAAAATTGTAATTAACTTTGTATGAACATAATAAACGCTTTAAAATAAGTGAAACCACTAAGAACTTAGCCAGTTAGGTAGAAAACGGACAATCGATTTTATTTAAAAAAAACAAACAAAAAAACATTAAACAAATAAAAATATTTTTTTTTAAATATTGGGGGGGGGGGCTATAGTCTATTTTAAAAAGCAATATCTCCTTCAAGAACGATCATAAAATGTGTTTTCAATCGATATTTATTCAATAAGGGACCAGTTTTCCTATCTAGCGAAAGGGGACGAGTTTTCCGGAGACGAGTTTTCCGGAGACGAGTTTTCCCGAGACGAGTTTTCCCGAGACGAGTTTTCCCGGGACGAGTTTTCCTAAATTCAGTTTTAACCCCCCTCTCTAAATTATATTTTTAAAAATATTAAAATTTGGGTTTGTATTACTGTACACATAGATTCGAAAAAGCAGTTAAAAAAACAAATATATAACAAATAAATGTTATCAAAGGCAAGATAAGTTGGGTTACCCGATAAGTTACTTTTCTACCAAACTGGATATAATTCTCGTGTTTTTATTCAATTTAACATGTTTATTCAGCTCGAAAAGCATACAGTGTTTACCGATGTATTGGAAAATTTAAAATGGCGGCCGACTTTCTCTTTAACACGGTAAGTTCGGAAAAAAGTGTTATAAATAATAAACTAGACAAAATACTGTTAGAAATTTGCTCAATATATGTTACCGTAACATAACTTGGCATATATTCGGTGGTTTTTTAATAGCATTTTCTCTAGTTTATTATTTATAACACCTTTTCCCGAACTTACCGTGTTAAAGAGAGAGTCGGCCGCCATTTTGAATTTTCCAATACATCGGTAAACACTGTATGCTTTTTGAGCTGAATAAACATGTTAAATTGAATGAAAACACGAAAATTATATCCAGTTTGGTAGAAAAGTAACTTATCTTGCCTTTGGTAACATTTATTTGTTATATATTTGTTTTTTGACAACTTTTTCGAATCTATGTGTACAGTAATACAAACCCGAAAATTTATTAATAAATTTATTTCGTGATTACTTTTTCTCTTAATGATTGATTTTAGAATTTTGAAGTAAAAATTTTAAAAAATTAAAAATTAGTTAACGAGAGATTGTTAGCACATGGCATCTCTCGCGCCAAAAAAATATTTCGTTTTTAATTTATTAGTTAATTTTTGCAAAATTTGACAGGACGACAATAAATGTTGATAATTGATAAAATTATAATTTTAAATAACGCATTATCTCCCTACGCCAGAGACAAGTGGTGACCCCGACGTGATACTACAGACACAGGCTTGGAAAAACGGTCAGGCAGAGAAGATGGCAGAAAGCACAGAGCCGGAGATTAACTTTTCTGCCCCGCTGGTCCAGTTACCGCCTTACAATCCAGTGAACCCCAGGAGTTGGTTCATCCAGCTCGAAGCAATTTTTGCAGCCCGGAGGGTCGTTCGCCAGGACTCGAAATACGCCTCAGTGGTGCAGGCACTACCTCCATCTATGGTAGAAGAAGTAGAGGACATCCTCCTCAACACTCCAGAGCAACTCCCATATACCTGCCTAAAGGAAGCAATCCTCAAGCGAACCGGCCGTTCAGACGAGGATCTCATCAGAGACCTATTTTCAAATGTGACTCTCGGGGACAGAACCCCATCCCAGCTCCTGCGACTGATGAAGAGCCGACTCGGCAACAACAGCATGGCAGAGCCCATTCTCCGCGGTCTTTGGTTGGATCGGCTTCCGCAAAACATTACCCAGGTCCTGGCACTGGTACCCGTAGAGACGCCCCTGGAAATAGTGGCAGACTCGGCCGACAAAGTATACTCACAGGCCCACCAACGGATACATCATGTCGAGAGTGACCCCGGGCACCGCTCACGACGATTGGAAGACGAACTTACTCGACTGCGAGCAGAGCTGAGAGAGCTCAAACTCTCCCTACGCCAGAGACAACGTAGCCCAATACCCCACACCCGGAACCGAAGCCGTACCCGCTCCCCAAGCCGAGGACGAAGGAACCTCCCAGGCACATGTTGGTACCACCAATCCTTCGGTGACCGGGCCCAAAAATGCCAACCTCCTTGCAATTACAATAAGGCCCAGGGAAACGAATAAACCGACAGACAGCGATGACTACTCCTGTCGGGACACATCCACACAGTCGTCTTTTCTATGTGTGGGACTGTAATAACGGTCTCAAATTCTTAGTGGACACCGGCGCCGCTATCAGTGTTATACCACCCACCAACAGACCCACCCTGAAACCCACCTCCTTTCAACTTCGAGCAGCAAATGGATCAACCATACAAACCTTCGGCAACAAGGAACTCACCCTCAACATCAACCTCAGGCGGGACTTCAAATGGTCATTTACATTGGCCGATGTGAAAACACCATTACTCGGTGCCGATTTCTTGGCCCACTACAACCTGTCCGTCCACATGAGGACAAGGACCCTGTCTGACGGCGTGACCTCGATAAAAATCATAGGAACCCCTTCAAGCCTCAACACGACGGGAATCAGCGTGGCAACACAACACGATCCACGGTACGCAACCATCCTGCACCGGTACAAGGACCTAACTCAGCCCATTAAATCTACCGATGCAGGGGAACACCAGACGCAACACCACATTAAGACGACCGGAAAACCAGCATTTTCCCGACCCAGAAGACTACCTCCACACAAACTAGCTTACGCCAAGAAAGCATTTGAAGAGATGTTGGCGGACAACACCATCCGCCCATCGGACAGCCCATATGCTTCACCACTGCACCTGGTACCCAAACCGAATGGCGAGTTCCGTATATGCGTGGACTATCGGAAACTAAATTCATCCACGGTCCCCGACCGGTACCCCGTTCCTCACATCCATGACTTCGCCGCCGGCCTACAGGGAGCCAGAATTTTTTCGAAAATAGACCTGACTAAGGCCTACTATCAGGTCCCAGTGGCCCCAGAGGACATCCCAAAGACAGCAGTGACAACTCCCTTTGGACTCTTTGAGTTTACCAAAATGCCTTTCGGATTACGCAACGCAGCCCAAACATTTCAGAGACTCATAGACGAAGTCTTGCGTGGACTACCTTACGTCTATGCTTACATTGACGACATCCTGGTGGCTAGCAGAGATGCTGACCTACACGAGAAACATCTGGATGAAGTGTTCCGCCGCCTAGCACATTACGGCCTCCGGATCAACCCAGACAAATGTGAATTCGGAGCACAACACATTGACTTTTTAGGCCATCACACCGACGCTCGTGGAATCACCCCTCTGCCAGAGAAAGTAGAAGCTATCCAGAATTTTCCGGTACCCACATCAATCAAACAGCTGCGACGTTTCCTGGGAATGATAAATTTTTACCGAAGATTCATCCCAGGATGCTCAAGTCTCCTCACCCCTCTGACGAATATCATACAGAGAAAAAACAAACCCATCTCTCTGGAAGGCGACCAGCTGAAGTCCTTCCACACAGCAAAAGCATCACTGGCTAACTTCACGAAATTAGCACACCTTGACCAGGACGTCCGAACGCGGATATTCCTCACGACAGACGCTTCAGACACTGGAGTCGGGGCCGTGGTAGAACAAGAAATCGATAATCAGCGAAGTCCAATCGCATTCTTCTCAGCTAAATTATCGTCGGCACAGTCGAGGTACAGCACCTTCTCAAAAGAACTCCTGGCAATATACCTTGCCATCAAACACTTCTGGCACCTATTGGAAGGAAGACATTTCACGGTTCTTACAGATCACAAACCGTTAACAACCTCCCTGTCAAACAACTCTGACAAGTATTCGACACGCGAAATCAGGCATTTGGACTACATTTCGCAGTTCACGTCCGATATCCAATACGTGAAAGGAAGAGACAATGCTGTTGCCGACGCCCTGTCCCGCTCTGACGTCAACTCTATTGAAGACGGCCCACTCAGCCAAGAGATGATAGCGACAGCTCAGGAATCCGACACAACCCTCCCTGAGGCCTTAGAAAACACATCTCTGCAACTAAAGGAATTTCCGGCACCGTTCAGCAGTAAGACCTTGTACTGCGACACAAAGTTGAGCAATCCCAGGCCCTACGTACCACCGGCACTGAGGAAACAAATCTTCGACCACTTTCATGGATTATCACACCCCAGCAAACGGGCAACCGTTAAACTTATCGCTGACCGTTTCGTCTGGCCTAACAAAAACTTCGATGTCCGGAACTGGGTAGCGACTTGCCTTGAGTGTCAGAAATGCAAGGTCCAACGACACACGAAATCTCCACCAGGCACATTCAACAACCCTGACGCACGATTAAGCCATATTCATGTCGACATCGTCGGACCCCTCCCGATGTGCCAGGACTTTCAATACCTCCTCACCATAGTCGACCGATTCTCCAGGTGGCCAGTAGCAGTACCCATCAGTGACACCTCTGCTAACACCGTAGCAAAGACAGTACTGCGAGAATGGATAGCCATCTTCGGCGTACCCGGTATTATTACCACAGACCGAGGTGCGCAGTTCCAATCCTCACTTTTCCAGGGATTTACGCAGATGCTCGGCGTTAAACATATAAAAACCACCGCCTATCATCCATGCGCCAACGGTCTCGTCGAACGATTTCATCGAACACTCAAAGTTTCTCTATCTACGAAACACCCCACTAACAACTGGGTAGATGAACTCCCCCTAATACTCCTATCTATCCGGAACTCCCTCAAAGAGGATTTGGAATGTTCACCAGCGGAAATAGTATTTGGCACACCACTCTCCTTGCCCGGTCAATTTTTCGATGATACGAAGCTTGACCTCACTGCTACAAACTCCTTCACCCAAGAACTACGCCATAAAATGGCCCAGTTAAAGTACTCACCGCCAAGGCAACCCACACCAAACACCCACGTTCCACAACAGCTCCGGGATTGCGAATTTATTTTCATCCGTAATGACGCGGTCAAGAAGCCCCTGACACCGACATACCAGGGTCCCTTTAGAGTCCAGAAACGCTCGGACAAGCACCTCACCATCGAGCGAGGAAATCGAACAGACACCGTCTCGATCGATAGAGTAAAACCTGCTCGACTAGAGAAATCCATACACGAGCCTGAACGCAGCTCAATCCATAGAGATCCCCCATCTGCACCAGAAAGCATCCGGGTACAACCTGCTCCACCAGAGCCAGCAGCGGATCGTGAAGCACACACCATTCCACCAAGAAAAACCCGTGTAGGAAGGAAGGTCACTTTCCCAGAAAAATACAAATCGTACATTTACTTTAATTGATAACGATCAATTATCCAGGGAGGGGGCCTTGTCGCGGCTTGGCCGCTAACAACAACAACAACGACAGCATTACAGACGACCAGCAATTAATAGACTCCGCCGAAATCAGCAGTAGCAAGTAAACAACAACAACAACAACGACAGCATTACAAACGACCAGCAATTAATAGACTCCGCCGAAATCAGCAGTAGCAAGTAAACAACAACAACAACAACGACAGCATTACAAACGACCAGCAATTAATAGACTCCGCCGAAATCAGCAGTAGCAAGTAAACAACAACAACAACAACGACAGCATTACAAACGACCAGCAATTAATAGACTCCGCCGAAATCAGCAGTAGCAAGTAAACAACAACAACAACAACGACAGCATTACAAACGACCAGCAATTAATAGACTCCGCCGAAATCAGCAGTAGCAAGTAAACAACAACAACAACAACGACAGCATTACAAACGACCAGCAATTAATAGACTCCGCCGAAATCAGCAGTAGCAAGTAAACAACAACAACAACAACGACAGCATTACAAACGACCAGCAATTAATAGACTCCGCCGAAATCAGCAGTAGCAAGTAAACAACAACAACAACAACAGCGCAACAGACGACAAGCAATTGACGGCCTTCGCCAAAATCAGCAGTAGCAGTAATGTCGGCGGCTGTCACGTGATTTCAGGGCCCCGTTGTAGAAAAGAAATTTAAAAAAAAACATCTTTTCTACAACAAAAACAAAAACAACAAACTTTAATTTCCTGGAAAAACTTCGTGAAATACAAACAACGAAATCCTTCAGCATCGACTGTTCGTAAAGAACACATCCGGGAATTAATATTAACTGTTGTTTAGAAATAGAAACAACTTCTTGCCCGCCCCCGGTATCTAGCAGCCCTCTGAATATTTTCGGCGAGGACTACAAGAAGCTCTTTGACTCCAAGTACAAAGACTATACGGAGGGGAACACAATCAAACCCCTCCCGGGTCAGGTCGAAGGCTTGGAGAAAAGAGTCCTCTCCTTCATCACGTCAGACACAAAGACGAGGGGTCTGACGGGGGTCAACAAAGACACCATGTTGAAACTCCTGCTGGAGCAGAACATCCCAGCCAGTTACGTCTGCAGACGGAGCTACGCACAGTGGGATGTGCTGCTCCCCACGCCAGAAGCCGCCGACAAACTGTCCAGGACCGTACACCAGAGCAGGAACATCAAGCTGCAGCCGGTGTACCTGAACAGGAGAAGGACAAACGTCTCCGCCTTGAACGTCCCCTGTTACATGGAAGCAGACCAACTGGAAGCCATCCTCAGCCAGTACGGGGACGTCGAGGAGGTAACTCCAGTCCGCGGTCAAAAGAACATAATGACCGGGGACTACAAGATCCAGATGGTCCTGGACAAGGCCGGCTTCTTTGGAATCCCGGCGACGCTGAAGTTCGGGGACTGGACCCTCTCCCTAATAGTGGAAGGGAGAAAGCCCCACTGCTGGCAATGCCAACAACAGGGGCACATGGCTAAAGACTGCCCCAAGAAGACCAGAAACCCGCCCAGGACAACTGGAAAAGTAGGAGTAGCAGCACCAGTCAAAGCCTCCGCTCCTGCCCCGACCACAAGCCTCCCAGAAGCACTTGCGGGCTGGGTTACGGTCACCAAAAAAGGGAAGACCCCCCAACAGTCATCCCCACAGACGGTGACCAGAGACCAACCCGAAAAACAAGAGGCCATGGAGACACAGGCACCCCCCTCCTCAAACAAGAGGAAATTACAAGAGTCTGAGGAGGAGGTATTGTCTGAGAAAGAGGAGGCAACGGCAGCTCCAACCAAACTGAGTGCCACAGAAATCAGGAGGGCCAGAAGGAGGAAGAGCAGGAAGACACGAGCCGACCCCCCAACTCCTACTGATAAAGACACCTCAGCAGTCCCGCAAGTTAAGCCACCTGCCACCCCACTACCTCAGCAGCCCGAGCAACTACCCCCCTCCCCAGATCTCCCCAAAGCCCCAAGAGACCTTTCACCACCCCCATCCTGTGATAAACCACCCCAGGAAGAAACTGTGACAACTACCCCCACTCCACCCCCCTCCCCTCACCCCCAACCTAAAAGCCCCCCTTCCCCAACAAGGCCAGTTCGCATGGAACGAACTAAAAAACTACCATTCCTGCCAGGGGGTAGAATATGCGAGCTAGACCCGCACCACACAACACCGGACCTCAAAGGACAGCAAAAGGTCCATTATAACAAGCTGAAGGGTCTCGCATACGTTGATGGCGACAGCGTAGCGGACCCAACAAAATTCAAGGACGCGCCGATGTTGACCACCTTTGTGAGGATCAACAAGGACGCTAGGACACAAGCCCTCTGGGCCATGATAAAAGCAGCGAAGGATGCGATCCCGGGCCAGCAGCTGGTGGACAGGGACCATCCTTCACTGAAAAACTTTTTCTTTAAGTGTGAGGGCAGAGTCCCTGTGTATATACACCCCTCATTCTACAGGGCACTCAAACTAACCTTCCCCCTGGACGTGGGAGGTGTGGCCAAGGACGGAGTACCCTCAGCAGATTTACTTACCGGCAGCCTCGGCCAGGCCTGCCACGTCCTCACTGCCAAGGATTTCAGACCCGTCTGTGACACTGAATAAGGTAAGTGAACATGGCTTTGAACTTGGCTACATTGAATGTGAGGGGCATCAGGTGTCGAAGCAGGGCCTCGCGCGTTGTGAGAGACTTGGTGTCCCTTAAGGTAGATATCGCCGCTATCCAGGAGACCCACTTTATTTGTGACGAGGATTGTCAGGTGCTGGTGAACGATTACGATGTTTACTCAGCATATGGCAATACTAATAGTCGTGGAATCTCCTTGCTAGTGAGTCGCACCCAGTCAGCGTCGGTGAATGTTGTTCACGCAGGCGAGGACGGGCGGCTAGTTGTTGTTGATGTTGCCGTTAATAGTAGTGTGTTTCGGATTGTCGCGGTTTATGCTCCCAATTCTGCTGTAGAGAGGGCATCCTTTTTTCGACGGTTGGAGGGCTTCTTAGTGGATCCGGAACGGTTAGTGCTAATGGGTGATTGGAATGCAATCCTTGATCCCCAAATAGATTAGGTCGGGGGGACTAGTGGGTCGGTGCGGTGTGACAGCACTCTGTTCGACCTGATGGCCTCGTGCGA
The DNA here is from genome assembly GCF_053919585.1 of Euprymna scolopes. Taxonomy (NCBI): domain Eukaryota; kingdom Metazoa; phylum Mollusca; class Cephalopoda; order Sepiida; family Sepiolidae; genus Euprymna; species Euprymna scolopes. The sequence goes on along the minus strand of NC_136499.1, from coordinate 100,319,597 downwards.
TCTCGTCGACAGATTCCGTCTGGACCATCCGGGGCGGGAGATGTGGACGTGGCATCCTGGAACGCCTTCCCATCCGAGTACTTACTTGGATCGGATGTTAGTTAGAAGAGGTGACGTAGACTTTCTATCGTGCCCCACGTTCCACTTGTTAGGACACTCGGACCATAAACTCGTCATGGCCCGTTTGAACTTAAGTGCTAGGCCTAAACTAGCCGGATACTGGAAGCTCAACAGCACCTTGTTGGAGTTGGAGGACTACCGGTTGAAGGTTACAGAATTAATTCAGCGGGCTTTAGTGGGGGCGGTTACAGGGAGTAAGTGGTGGGTTAGTCTTAAGGCCAAAATTAGGCGCTTCTCTGTCCAATACAGCCAACGCCTCGCGTTAGATAAGGCTAAGGCAAAGAAGCGCTTAGAGGATAAGCTGACCCGGGCGGTGGAGAGGGGGGATCCCCTAGAGGCAGCACTAGCTAAACAAGACCTCAGCCGCTTGGCTAGCGAGCGGTATGAAGGTCAAGTAGTTAGGGCCAGATTAATGAAAGTTTCCAACGAGGCTGTGAATGTTGACGCTGTTGAGCGTAAGGCTGCTCTAAGGCGCGGTTCGGACGGGTACATTCGTAAAGTACATAACCTGGAAGGACACGCCCTAGCTTCGACTCGGGAGATCTGTGAGGGGTTTCGGGAGCATCTATTGGAGCGCTTCACCCAACTACCCGGACTCAGGGTCAATGAGTTTGGCAGCTATTTGGCTGACTCGCCCCGCCTCACGGCGGCTCGGGCAGCTAGCTGTGATGGTCTTGTTACTGAACATGAGGTCATTACTGCGTTGAAGCAGGTCGGCTACAACAAATCCCCGGGGCTTGATGGTTTACCCTACGAGTTCTACCTGAGGCTGTCGCCCATGTTGGTCCCTATTCTGAAGGATATGTTCAACCATTGGTTTGCTCAGGGTTCCATCCCTGGACAGGTGACCAAGGGAGTGATCACATTGCTGAGGAAAGGTCAACGGCATGGTGGGGTGGAAAATTTCGAAGATTTTAGGCCCTTGACTCTGCTAAACACAGAGTTAAAGATTTTGGCAAAGATTCTTGCGAATCGTTTGCAGGTTGTCATCACTGACTTGATCAAACCGGACCAGACTTATGCTGTGAAGGGGAGATCGATTCAAGACAATTTGCATTTGATACGCTCGATCATAGAGGGGACAGAAGACGACGCCGAAGCCGCGCTGATCAGTCTAGATCAATCCAAGGCATTCGATAGGGTCGACCATCGGTTCCTGGGAGCTGTATTAGAGGCCGCCGGATTTAATCCGGACTTCCGCAAGTGGATCTTTGTCCTGTATGATAGGCCGACGGTAGCGGTGCAGATCAACTGTAAGCTGTCGGAGTCGTTCGCTGTCTCTCGGTCGGTGCGTCAGGGCTGTCCGCTGTCGCCTCTGTTGTACGTCCTGGCGTTGGAACCCCTCCTTCGCAAGTTAAGGGACGAGGCGGCTACACCAGTCCTGCGCGGAATAGCCCTCCCTGGAGGCACACGAGCCAGGGTTTCCGCGTTCGCTGATGACGTCACCGTGTTCGTGTCTTGCCACACGGACGTTCAAGCGGTGGTCGAGGCGCTCGCTCGATACGAAGAAGTTACAGGGGCCATGTTCAACCGCAGCAAGTCTGTCGGCCTGCGGTTGGGGGCCTGGACCGGGGTAAACTCGCTTCCAGGTATTTTCAGCTGGACCGATGGACCGGTCCGTATTCTCGGTATCTGGTTTGGACCGGGACTTCAGCTGGAAAAGAATTGGTCGGAAGTATATGGCAAGGTCAAATCGTCGGTGAAGACTTGGATTGGAAGGAAATTGTCCTTGAAGGGTCGGGCGGAGGCGTGCGCTACATACGTCTTTCCGCTCATCCTTTACCGATTGTCTGTACTTCCTCTCCCTGCAGAACGACTAACCCACTTACAAGGGCGCCTCGATTCACTATTGTGGAAGGAGGGTAAGCATTATGTCTGCAGAGAGGTCTGTGTCCAGAGGCTGAGCGAGGGAGGCCTGGGTCAGCCCAGTCTCTTGTGTCATAGAAATGCCGAGAGATTGGCTTTCTTGGGTCGTTCGCTTGAAGAAGACGCTCCTTGGGTCCCTGTGGTTGAGAACGCGTTTCCCAATCTCAAATCCAACTCCTCGGTAGAAGGTCGTCGTAGGCCGAGGGGGGAGTCTAAGTTCTTCTCCGAATGCCGGACCGCTCTTAGAGCTTTGCCGGGGACCAGTGTCCTCGATCAGCCAAGAAAGAAACTATATCGGGAGCTAGTGGAGGGGACCGCGAAGGATCCACTTTGTAGGCGGATGGGATGGTCGATGGAGGTTGTCCGCTCTCATTGGAGTTGGGCGCCGGGACGGGAGATTCTGAACAACTCGGAATTTTCCCTCACCTGGCGACTGGTCCGTAACGCGCTGCCCCTTCTCGACGTACTCCGCCGGTATAAAGAAAATGCAAGTGGCTTCTGTCCGCGCTGTGACGAACGCGAGCCCGAAACGATCGGGCACGCGTTTTTTAGTTGCAGCCGGATCCAGCCCTTATTGGAGTACGTCGAGGGGGTAGCGGCTCGCATCGATGCCGAATGTCCGCTCGATCTCGACGAAGGGTTTTTTGTGTACAACATGGAGCCGCCGTTCCCCAGGGAGGAAAGAATGGTTATCCTGGCGATCCTGGCAGTAGCGCGCATGGTGATTTGGATCACGCGCCTCAAGTTGGTCCACGAAGGGACATCTGTTCCGGATCGTGATCTGATCGTTTACTTTAAACATCTGCTTAAGGTAAAGATCAGATGCGATTGGAGGAGGTTGCCTAGAGCGGATTTCGACAAGAGGTGGGTGCACAGCACTAGTTTGTGCATCCGTCGAGGAGTCAAGTTTCAATACGTGTTCCCTCCTTAGGCATGGCACGGGCGGTGCTGGGGCCTTCGGAACCCATCCCGCTTAGGTTCTAGCTAAGAAAAACTTAAGAAGACTCTTGACTGGTGGTATAAATGAGATCCTGTTCCTGATTTTATTTTTTGGTACTAGAGAACCTCTGAGTCTGCCCATCCCCTTTGTGCCACATCCCTGTTTTTTCAACATCCCCGGTCACTCCCCTACTCAGAGGTCACCTTCCAACCCTCCTCCACCCGTTGCTTTGTCTTCTCCCACTGCCATTAAGATATTTTCCCCAATCCCCAATTAGGGATGCCCTGCTTGTTTTCGGTTCCCCGGAAAACAGTGGGGGGTCTAGTCACCTAGATTAGTACAGGGGGGTCTCACTAACAACTCAGTAGGACTTATTGTTTGTTTTTCATACGAACACTTTTTAGTTTTTTCCCCACTCCACGAACAACCTTTCTCTTAATTCAAAAACTTTTTATTTCTAATGAAATTGAACTTTATTTTCTCACACATGCACACACACACTTTAAAAAAAAAAAAAAAAAAAAAAGGCATACACAAACACACAGACAACTGTTCATCAATTGTAAATATGGTTTTCATTCTTAAACGCTGGGGATTTATTAGTTAGTTTAAGATCCATAGAGTGAATGAGGTATTTTGGTAAATGTTGCCAGTCAAGAGTAAGACTCCAAAGTCTACATTCATTACCTTTTTAATCACTTTAGTCACAAAGACCCTGAACCCTTCCCCTCCCAAACTTCTTGTAGGGCCTTGTGCCTAATTTTGTTGTTTAAGAAATTTTTTGTTAATTGTATTTTCAAGATTTTTTACTAAGCAATAAAATATATAATCTCGGCAAAGCTCTGCACTTGCTCACGGTTCCCTAATCGTTCGACGCTCGCGCAATCACTGTGACTCCAGTCTCACCACTGTAGCAGTCCAGTCCACCACCACTACAGTGGCTCCGGTCTCCACACCGTAGAAGTCCACCACCACTAAAGTGGCTCCGGTCTCCACACCATAGAAGTCCACCACCACTACAGTGGCTCCGGTCTCCACGCCGTAGAAGTCCACCACCACTACAGTGGCTCCGGTCTCCACGCCGTAGAAGTCCACCACCACTACCGTGGCTCCGGTCTCCACGCCGTAGAAGTCCACATCATCACCACGACTCCGTCCTCCATGTCGTCTGTACCTTTCATACACTGACTCCTCCCTCAGTGTCAGTCCGATCCGAGCGTCTGTCCGTACCTGATGAACACTGAACCCTCAGTGTTGCCAATTCGTTCGTCCGTACCTCTCATACACTGACATCTTTCTCAGTGACAGTGTGATCCGAGCGCCCGTCCGTACTTGATGAACACTGAACCCTCAGTGTTACCAATTCGTTCGTCCGTACCTTTCATACACTGACTCCTCCCTCAGTGTCAGTCCAATCCGAGCGTCCGTCCGTTGCTAATTCGTTCGTCTGTACCTTTCATACACTGACTCCTCCCTCAGTGTCAGTCCGATCCGAGCGTCTGTCCGTACCTGATGAACACTGAACCCTCAGTGTTGCCAATTCGTTCGTCCGTACCTCTCATACACTGACATCTTTCTCAGTGACAGTGCGATCCGAGCGCCCGTCCGTACTTGATGAACACTGAACCCTCAGTGTTGCTAATTCGTTCGTCCGTACCTCTCATAACCTGAGGCTAACGTATCAGTACTATCCCAGTCGGACCCAAGTCAACCAATCACCCGCATCAGTTACCACGCCGATTCCTCCGACGTCATTCCAGCTTACGGCGAACCGACAAGCATCCCCCTGACAGAATACACCGGCGACGGATCCCGGACCAACGTACGTCGCCCAGTGAGAAAATTCGCATTTGCCACCCTTTCGTTTGCTTAAATAAAAGGCTAATCTTCGTCTTTAAACTAAACCACCCGAGTTTGTCATTCTTCTTTGTCCTATTGTTTTCTTCCTTGTACTTGTGTCTGATATATATTTAGTTGCACGGTCAGTTGGCTAACCACCTTCTGGCCTCCCCGCAACAAGTGCATTTTGTATGAGAGAAAACAAAAACATAACAACAAAAAAAATATCATAATTAAAAAACCAAAACAAAAAGCAACGAAAAATCGAATCGCTGCCTATTTTTAAATTTTTTGGTTTTGTTTTTAATTATTGTTTTTATGACTCCAAAAAACATCGTTAAAATAAGAACAAAAAAAAATTTGTAATTAACTTTGTATGAACATAATAAACGCTTTAATATAAGTGAAACCACTAAGAACTTAGCCAGTTAGGTAGAAAACGGACACTTAGAAAATCGATTGTATTTAAAAAAAAAAAAAAAATTAAACAAGTAAAAATATTTTTTAAAAATATTAGGTGGGGGCTATAGTCTATTTTAAAAAGCAATATCTCCTTCAAGAATGATCATAAAATGTGTTTTCAATCGATATTTATTCAATAAGGGACCAGTTTTCCTATCTAGCGAAAGGGGACGAGTTTTCCGGAGACGAGTTTTCCGGAGACGAGTTTTCCGGAGACGAGTTTTCCGGAGACGAGTTTTCCCGAGACGAGTTTTCCCGGAATCCCCCCTCTCTCTCTAAATTATATTTTAAAAAATATTAAAATTTATCATTTTCTTTTTAAAACCAAATCTCCCTCAGTAATTTCTTTAATTTTCTATTTTTTAGCGATTATCAAGACCCCCTAAGATGTGATATACCGGGCCGGGCATTATTTCTCGTTCTTCCGTAACACTCGACATGTTTTTTGTTTGTTTTCTGTTTTTTTTTTTCTTTACCAAATAAACGATTCCAAATAAATTAAATAAACAACATAGTCGGCGAGGTAGAAAAATCGATTTTACCCTTTTATAAACAACAGTATATAAGTAAATTCTTTTTATATTAATATAAAAAAAAATATGCGGTCTCGTTTATGAACATAAACGTTTTTATTAAAAACACAAAAAAAACATTAAACAAGTAAAAATATTTTGAAAAAATATTATGGGGGGGGGGTATAGTTTATTTTAAAAAACAATATCTCCTTCAAGAACGATCATAAAATGTGTTTTCAATCGATATTTATTCAATACGGGGCCAGTTTTCCTACCTAGCGAAAGGGGACGAGTTTTCCCGAGACGAGTTTTCCCGAGACGAGTTTTCCCGAGACGAGTTTTCCCGGGACGAGTTTTCCCGGCACCAACGTTATTATTTCGAAGGTGCCCGGAAAACTCGTCCCGGGAAAACTCGTCTCCAAAAAACCCGGACCCGGAAAACTCGTACCCCCCCTTTTTACTCGGTAAGAAAACTGGTCCCTTATTGAAATAATATCGATTGAAAACACATTTTATTATCGTTCTTGAAGGAGATATTGTTTTTAAAAGAGACTATGCATGCACCCCCATAATATTTTTAACCCTTGCTTAAAAAAAATAAACTTGCTCACGGAGTCAAGATACGAAAAACGAAACCAAATATTTATTAAAAAAATACTCTAGTGTTAACACTTTTTGTGCCATTTCAAAAAAAGAAAAGGTACTGGTCGCGGTAAGAGTTCCCTGCCGAACACCCTCCAAAAACAATGATGTCTCCCGTTTCTCGCGCAGCCGCCAAGGACATGTTTTAGTTGCCATAGTAACAACACTTTTTATCGACATTGTTTTACTGTTTAAAGACATTACTACACATTTATTAATAATATCTCACTTTTAATCACTTTTATCGACTTTTTAAAACTTTTTTTTTTTTACTCTTTTTAAATGACAACGCTAATGTTTATGAATATTGAAATAAAACATTACTACACATTTATTAATATCTTTTTTTTTCTTTACTGTTTATGTGTCAATTTTATCGACTTTTTCTTTTCTTATATTGAATATTGAAATAAAAGACATTACTACACATTTATTAATAATATCTTTTTTTTTTTTTTTACTGTTTTACTGTTTGTGTCACTTTTATCTTCTTTTATGAAACTTATCGGCGGTTCTTGAAATTTACTTACCACAAAACTTGTCGGCGGTTCTTGAAATTTACTTACCACAAAATGATGATAGAATAATAAATTTACTTACGTTTAATCAATGTTATTTTCTTTTTTAAATAGCATTTTCTTTTTAAATGACGACGTTTTTACTGTTTATGAATATTAAAAGAAAAATAATTACTAAACATTTATTAATAAGAAAATGGGTGCTAGTGCACTTATGATCCGCGCTATATTTTAAATCGTATTTCTAAGCTTAAAGTTTAATGTTCATAAACAGTAAAAACGTCGTCATTTAAAAAGAAAATGCTATTTAAAAAAGAAAATAACATTGATTAAACGTAAGTAAATTTATTATTCTATCATCATTTTGTGGTAAGTAAATTTCAAGAACCGCCGACAAGTTTTGTGGTAAGTAAATTTCAAGAAACGCCGATAAGTTTCATAAAAGAAAAAGTCGATAAAAGTGACACAAACAGTAAAAAAAAAAAAAAAAAGATATTAATAAATGTGTAGTAATGTCTTCTATTTCAATATAAGAAAAGAAAAAGTCGATAAAATTGACACATAAACAGTAAAGAAAAAAAAAGATATTAATAAATGTGTAGTAATGTTTTATTTCAATATTCATAAACATTAGCGTTGTCATTTAAAAAGAGTAAAAAAAAAGTTTTAAAAAGTCGATAAAAGTGATTAAAAGTGAGATATTATTAATAAATGTGTAGTAATGTCTTTAAACAGTAAAACAATGTCGATAAAAAGTGTTGTTACTATGGCAACTAAAACATGTCCTTGGCGGCTGCGCGAGAAACGGGAGGCATCATTGTTTTTGGAGGGTGTTCGGCAGGGAACTCTTACCGCGACCAGTACCAAAGAAAACACGGTCTTATGTAATTTTCGTACCACGCTGAAATAATAATTATTATTTTGAAAGCCATTCTTAACATCGGGAGGGGAGGGTATCGTTTAAAAGTCATTTCGGGGGCACTTGTGCTGTGTACTTAAAAATATACAAATTTATTTTCTTTTGTAGGTGGGTGAGACTCGCTTTAAAACTATATCTACCTCAGTATTTTCTTTAATTTTCGGACATTTTTTGTTAAAAATTATTTACTAAGTAATGTCGAGTCTGACATTACTTGTTATTTCTTTTTAATTAAATAAACTCTTTAAAATAAGTTTAAACACCAAAAACTTACAAAGCTAGGTAGAAAACGAAAACCTAGAAAAATCAATTTAATTTTTTTAAAACAATAAACATGTAAAAATATTTTTTAAAATATTATGGATGTGCATTTGCATTATTACCTAAAAATATAAAGATTTATTGGTAATCGTGAAGAAAGAGAGAGCCTGTTTCCTCCGTTTGACTATAGGTGGCGTTACTGTCTGTCCACCCAGTTACGGAAGCACAAAATGTATATAATGCCACCCTTGAAATAAAAATAAATGTTTTTGTTATATTTTAATTTTAAACATGGTTTGATTTTTTTGGGGTGGGGGGTGCAAACATATTTAAGTTTTGTTTTTTGTTTTTTCAAACATATTTACGTTTTTTTGTTGTTTGTTTTTGCAAGCATATTTAAGTTTTATTTTTCCAAACATTTACGTGTTGTTGCTTGTTTATTTTAAAACATTTACGTTTTTTTTTTTTTGCAAGCATAAACTAAATATTTTTGAAATATTTTTCTTTTTGAAAAGTTTGCTTATGCACTTATTGGTACCGCGCTATTTTTTAATAGTAGTTTCAAGTAAGATTCAGGTTTTACAATATCCTTTTTCAAATATATATATATATATATACTTGCGGAAAAGGTAAAATAAGTGCAGAAAAATTAAGAAAAAAAAGAGGGGGTCCATAAAAAAGATAAAAGAAAAAACGTTGATTTTTTTTATTATTATCATAAGAGCGTAAAAAATACTCGCGGAAAAACGGTTGTACCCATAAATATGTTTAAAAGAAAAATATAGCAAAAACATTTAGTTTATGCTTGCAAAAAAAAAAAAACGTAAATGTTTAAAAATAAACAAGCATCAAAACGTAAATGTTTGGAAAAATAAAACTTAAATATGTTTGCAAAAAAATAAAACTTAAATATGTTTGCACAAAAAAAAAAAAAGAAACATGTATAAAATTAAAATATAACAAAAACATTTATTTTTATTTCAAAGGTGGCATTATATACATTTTGTACTTCCGTAACTGGGTGGACAGACAGTAACGCCACCTATAGTCGAACGGAGGAAACAGGCTCTCTCTTTCTTCACGATTACCGATTTATTTTGTTTTGGAGGTGGGTGGGGGGCTTTTAATTTTAAAATTATATCTACCTTAATATTTTCTTTAATTTTCTATTTTTGAGCAATTAGCCTCCTAAGACGTGATCCTCTTATGTCGGTCATTTTTTGTTCATAAGTAACACTCGACATTACTTTTTTTTTTTTTTTTTTTTTTTTTTTTTAAACTAAATAAACTTTTTAAAATAAGTTGAAAGACCAAAAACTTTCAAAGCTAGGTAGAAAACGAAAACTTAGAAAAATTAATTTAATTTTAAAACAGCAGTAAACAAGTAAAAATATTTAAAAAAAATATTATGGGATATGTATTCTCTTTTAAAGACAATATTTTCTTCAAGAACGGTCATAAAATGTGTTTTCAAACGATATTTATTCAATAAGGGACCAGTTTTCCTACCTAGCAAAAGGGGACGAGTTTTCCGAGGTCGAGTTTTCCGGAGACGAGTTTTCCGGGGACGAGTTTTCCTAAATTCATTTTGATCGGCTATGATTTATAAATAAGAGAGATACAAGTCAATTCGAACTATCGAGATCCAAATCAGGGCGCTTCTACACTAGTAGGACGAAATGTTGGAAATCGTAATACTGAATTTCACATCAAAACAAAGGTATCTACGTATTCCTCATATTTTTAACATGATTATATCTAAAATTTACGAAAATCGATAAGGTAGAAAATTATTAAAGAAAATACAAAATAGAATTTGATGAAAACGATCGTAAGATGCAGGGGAGTTAAAAGGAGAGGTAATTTTCCGTTTTGATTTAAACAAGATGGCCGCAATTTTTACCTGCTAACACGATTAAAGTTTTTTTAAAATAATTCATTAATATTCAGGTAATTTCGACTGCATAATTTGGAAGCTATTTTGACAAAAAAAATCAGTAGAAACCATTGTTTTTATTTGAAAACTCCATTTATCGACTACAAAATTTTGTCCTAATAGTGTAGACGCGCCAAAATCAGCATTTACATGGATGTAATTTACTATTAAAATCGCTATGTTCATGTTCCGTTCTATCTCCTCTGGGATCCTCTGACCATTCCATTGTATCAGTTAAGAAATGTAATAAGTCTTCTGACGTACTTCTCCACCGTACTGTATATCAATACTCTATGGCTGACTGAGATAGCTTCCATACATTCGTATCTGATCTACCTCTGCATTCCATGTTTAAAAAGGATGTGTCCTCTATAGTATCAGATCTGATCGAATGGTTAATTGTAGGCATAGACCAATTCATACCATCCAAAAAATTCCAACAAAAAACCTAACAGTCAGCCATGGTTCTCCCCAGAATATGCTGCTGCCATTGTGCACAGAAATCACTTTTTCCGTAGCTACCAACGTAATAGATGTATCGAGACTAAAGCTGCTTTCAGGGCTGCCAGCAACCACTGTAAAAGAGTAATAAAAAAATGCAAAAGAGCTATATGCTCAGTCCATTAAATCCAAATAGCTGAGCAGCGGCTTGGTTCCCACCAGTTTTGGCAAATGGCAAACAGGATCCTGAACAAAAGCGTGTGTTCTATCCCAACCATCATCAATAGACCTGAGGTCATCTCGTCAGCATCAGACAAAACCAAACTATTTGCCAAGAACTTTGCAGCTAATTCTACCTTATGCGACGAAGGTCATCAACTCCCTATATTTCCCCCACACGCTATGTAACATACAAATATCTGTGCGTGATGTCACCAAGCTAATCAAGAATCTTGATTCCAGTAAAGCAACTGGCCCAGACGGCATTCCAATTATAGTGTTGAAAAAGCTTCAACCAGAACTTGCTCCCATACTTACAAAACAGTTTAAGTGTTGTCTTAAGGAGATGTGCTCCCCAAAACCCTGGAAAACCACATCAATATGCCCTGTATTTAAGAATTCTGGTGATAAGTCATCTCCCTCTCAGTACAGACCAATAAGTCTCCTGTGTGTCATGAGTAAGCTGCTGGAATCCTATTAAATAGAGAAGTAGTCAACCACCTCAGCAGAAATAACCTTCTTAGTGACATACAATATGGTTTCCGTTCTGCTAGATCTACAGCAGATGTGCTAATGGTTATATTTCATAGGATTAGTGAATCTCTCGACAAAGGCTTCCTTTCTAGGACAATTGCTCTTGACATATCAAAGGCCTTCGATAAGGTATGGCATAAAGGCCTACTTCACAAGATTTCCAGCTACGGTATAACTGGAAATGTTTTCTCAATTATTAAATCATTTCTCTCTGATAGGCTCATAAGAGTAGTGGTTGATGGGCAGAAATCAGAGGCCCAGATTATTAATGCTGGAGTTCCTCAGGGGTCCAACCTGGGCCCAACTCTCTTCCTGATCTACATCAATGATCTCCCAAAACACATACTTAAATCATTCGTTGACATCTATGCTGATGATATGAGCATCTATGGCAACACGTCAAAGGCTGTGAATGACAAAGTTCTCTCTGATTCTAGCTCCCCTGATCTTGAGCATGTGGTACAATGGGGGAAGAGGTAACGGGTTACTTTTAATGCATCTAAAACCAAGCTCCTATCTTTACATCATCAACGCTCTGATCCCCATCTCGCATCAATTGAAATAGATGGCTCTTGTCTTTTTGACAAGCTTCTGGGTTTGACCTTTACTCCTGATCTGAAATGGAACACGTACATCAAGTCTGTTGCCCGGGTCGCTGGGAAAATGGTGGGATCCTTCCACCGTTCCAAAAGATATCTCACGATTGATGCAATTCTCTATCTGTATAAAAGCCAAGTACGTCCAAGGATGGAGTACTGCTGTCACTGCTGCCACATCTGGGCTGGAGCTGCTAAAAACAGCCTATCCTGCCCTGACAGAGTACAGAATAAACTTTGTGGCTTAGTGGGGGATGCCCTTTTCTCTTCCCTGCAACCTCTCTCCCACAGAAGAAACGTTGTGAGCCTGTCTTTGTTTTATCGATATTTCCATGGCAAGTGCTCATCTGAGCTCCAATTTCTGGTTCCCCCTCGCCAATCTTTCGCAAAAAACACCCGTCTAGCTGTCAGTAATTTTCCCCACTCTTTATCTGTGCTTAAATCAAAACGTAGATTCCATGAACAAAGCTTCTTTCTTAGAACTGCACGCCTGTGGAACTCTCTTCCATTTTCCTGTTTCCCACCTGACTACAACTTGGATGTCTTCAAGTCCAACATAAACAAATTCCTGATGAATCGCCCCCTTAAGTAAGACACTTTATCAAATCTCCAATACTAGCGATTACTATGATACTACCCCATTGATTACTGTACACACAATAACCCTTATCCCCGAGTGGCTTCCGGGCCTTGATAAGTGGTGACCTCCATGTAAAAAAAAATAAATATGACTTTTAAAATTGTCGCTGGCATGTAGTATTTATGATATTAGGACATTTATCATTCAGTGTAATCCCCACTATCTTCACTAGTCGCCATGTTTGCTTATGCAAGCTTGCACATTCAATATTTGCATGAGCGCAAAAATTGAATGCATGCATTCTGCGACCCTGCCCACACATGAAACTCACCTAACATGGAGGAGACTGAATTCGATGTCTTGGAATCATCAACTTTCCATGTCAGTATAGGGACTCAGATTGGACAAATACAACATTTTTTGTTGTAGAAGTACTGGGATCTGTAGTCGTAGGACTTCCAACATGTAAAAGGCTAAAGCTAATAGCTATAACTGTGGACACCTTTTAATAAGTGTTTAAATACACCTACTTCTATCAGCCAACTTACGTCACAATACCCAAGCAGTTGGATAGAATTGGAAATTTTAGTGGGACCACCAAACACCTACTAAAGGAGGCTGCAGAACCTTTCATCGACCCTCCATGCAAATGCAGTATCCACCTCAAAGACAAATTGAAGGAGGATATTAACAGGTTCCTTGAAGAAGATGTGCTCTGGAAAGTTGAGAAACACACAGGCTGGTGCTCCAATTTGGCATACAGCATAAAGGAAAATTGGTCCCTTCGAATATGCATGGACCTACAGAAACTCGATGCCAGCCTCAAAAGATGTCTGCACAAAATACCGACAATGGACGAGCTAAACCCATCCTTTGCAAAAGCCAAGGTGCTCAGTAAACTTGATGTGAAGGTGGGTCACGTGTTAGTCCATCTGGATGAAGAATCACAACTGTTGACAACCTGCAGGATGCCATTTGGACTGGAAGCATCTACTGTTTGGTCTCAATGTCTCACAAGATATGTTCCAAGCAAAAATGCGCCAAAGCCTAAATGATGTAGCTAGCATAGCTGACGATGTAGCCGTATTTGTTCAAAACAATGAGGACCATGACAAAATCTTACATAACTGCATGGCACAAGCAGCTGAAATTAGCCTTTTATTCAACAGCAAGAAGTGTTTCATAAAGCAGCCCAGTATATCTTTTTTGGAAACATATACATGTCTACTGGAATTAAATCAAACCTGGATAAGGTGTGCGACGTCAAGCAAATGCCAAAGCCATAAAACAAAAGGGGAACTACGTTTTCTAGGTATGCTAAATTACTTGTCACTATACATTCCAAACTTTACTGAAAAGACTTACCCATTACACAGTCTTCTTAAACCCCAATCACCATGGATTTGGGACAATGACCATCAAAAGTGATACGATCATCCCAAGGAAATGATTACTGATGACTAAGGCTATGACAACAGCATATTCTTTTCATTGTTTTGACTCTCGAGTATATATCGACACAGTTAGGCACAGTTAATCAACCAAGAACCACATCACTTTATATAAAAGCATATAAGATATCAATGGATATACACTCGAGAGTCAAAACAATGAAAAGAATATGCTGTTGCCCTAGCCCTATAACACATGCCTTTCATACTATGATCAGACTAAACCCACATCACTGAAGGTGGATACCTTACTAAAGGGCCTAAGAGTGGCACTGATTCAAAATAACAAACTAATTGCATTTGGATCCAAAACATTAACTGATACACAAACCAGATAAAGCAACATCGAACAAGAGATGTTGGCAATTGTTTATGGTATTCAATGATACGATATCTATCTCTACGAAAAAGCTTTTTCCATCATCACAGATCATAAGCCACTGGTTACAACATGTGCAAAACCATTGCATTTAGCACTACACCAGCTACATCGAATGCTATTGAAAATCCGGGGATACCTATACTAAGTAGCGAAATGATCCCTGCCGACACTCTAAGTTGATTGCCTAACCCAAAAAACAACCAATTAAGCTAGATGAGACAATAAATAGCAAAAAACACTGAACTCGATGAGGATCAGACCATCTCAATACTAAAACTTCTCATTTCAAAAGAGGAAAGACCATCTCAATACTAAAACTTCTCATTTCAAAAGAGGAAAGACCATCTCAATACTAAAACTTCTCATTTCAAAAGAGGAAAGACCATCTCAATACTAAAACTTCTCATTTCAAAAGAGGAAAGACCATCTCAATACTAAAACTTCTCATTTCAAAAGAGGAAAGACCATCTCAATACTAAAACTTCTCATTTCAAAAGAGGAAAGACCATCTCAATACTAAAACTTCTCATTTCAAAAGAGGAAAGACCATCTCAATACTAAAACTTCTCATTTCAAAAGAGGAAAGACCATCTCAATACTAAAACTTCTCATTTCAAAAGAGGAAAAATGCTTCAAAACGAAATAGTGAAAGACGTGGCAAGATTCAGTCATATTGATCCTTTCAAGATGAACTTGGTTTCAAATCTATAATTCTGTTCAAGAGCAAACAAGTACTAAATCCAGACTCCATGAGGGAAGACATCCTATATCAGTGCCACCAAGCCCATCGAGGCATAGAAATAAGAAAACTAAACAAAATAAATGTAGGTCAATAAATATTTCAACATTTTTTAAAGTTGAAAAGATCAAATAATTAAAAAAAAAAGTAAAAATGTGTGTGTGTGTGTGTGTGTGTGTGTGTGTGTGTGTACATTTTCCTACCAAATAATTCTGTCAATTTTCAGTCTGCAGACTTGAGATTTGACATAAGAAGTATTGAAATTGGGAACATTTTTTTAATCGGTTTTCAGCCAGAAATTTGGCTCTCAAGAGGTCAAAGTTCAACGATTTGAACTTTGAAAACTCTTCCAAACTCCTCCGTAAATTTTGGGTCTAAACACTTGAAATTTTAGAAATAGGTTACTTGGACATGGATCTAACTTTATAATCAGATTTGAGCCTAAAACAATAAATGTTAAGGGGTCATAATTGGGGTCAAAGTTTTAAAAAAATTGACCTCTGCGGTCTTTACCAAATTACTCAGCCAATTTTTGGTCTAAACATTTGAAATTTTACATAAAGTGTATTCAGACATAGAGCCAGCTTTTTAATCATCTTTTTGCTGAAAATTTAGCTTCCAAGGGTCAAAGTTCAAAAGATTTTACCTTTACAGTCTCTAGCCAATTTTGGGTCTAAGCATTCGAAATTTTACATAAAGTGTATTCAGACATGCAGCAAGCTTTTTAATCAGTTTTTAGGCGAAAATTTGGCTGGTAAGAAGTCAAAGTTGACCTTTGCAGACTCTACAAAACTCCTCTGCTAATTTTAGGTCTAAACACTTAAAATTTTAGATGTAGGTTACTCGGACATGGGTCAAACAATTTAATTTAATTTGAGCCCAAAACAATAAATGTTAAGGTGTCAAAATTAAAAAAAAAATTGATGTCTGCTGTTTCTACCAACATTTTTCTATGGTAGTTAAGGAAGCCTATTATATAGAAAGTCATTACTGTAAATATTCACACTTTTTAATATATACATATGCACATAAAGTTATGAACAGTACATAGGGCCCAAGCAAAGCTGGGCGGAAATGCTAGTGTATATATAAACACTTTGGGTTTGTATTACAATACACATAGATTCGAAAAGTGGTCAAAAATCAAATATATAACAAATAAATGTTATCAAAAGCAAGATAAGTTACTTTTCTACCTATATGCAAAAGGTTTGTTATTTTACTCACTTTAAAACATGAAATCTTTCGAAAATCATACAGTGTTTATTGATATATTTGAAAAAGAAAAATGCCGGCGTGCTCGCTGTTGAATATGGTAAATTTAGGAAAATGAGTTTAAACTAAATAATTATACAAAACACTGTTAGAAACCCATCGAATATATGTCTGCCTATGTCACAGTAACATATATCGAGTGAGTTTCTAACAGCATTTTGTATAATTATTTAAAAATTCTTACCGTATTCAACAGCGTGCCACCATTTTTCTTTTTAAAATATATCGATTAACACTGTATGATTTTCAAAAGATTCCACATTTTAAAGTGAGTAAAACCACTAAAAACTTTTGCAAATAGGTAGAAGACTAACTTATCTTGCCTTTGATAACATTTATTTGTTATATGTTTGATTTTTGACAACTTTTTCGAATCTATGTGTATAGTAACACAAACCCAACACTTTTTCTTGATATTTTTTCTCTCGGTAATATAATTATTTGAATTACAACAAAAAACAGAATTCTAAAAAATAATTATTTTTAAAAAGCTTTAAATGATATTAAATTCAAATACTACACGATGTGAAATTTAAACAGATTTTTTTTTTTTATAACAGATTTTTTTTCTCTTTTTTTTACACAGGCATCGCCACATTATCAAGGCCAAAAGGCCACTCAAGGATAAGGGTTAAAGAGTGTACAGTAGAAATTGGAAAATATAGTAATCATTAGTAATGAAAATTCGGTAAATTTGTTAACTTATATGGAACGGCTCATCAAGAACTTGTTTACGTTAGACTTGAAGACAACCATATTGTAGTCAGCTGGAAAGCAGGAAAACGGAAGACAATTCCACAGGTTTCCAATAATAAAAAAATATAATCATATTAAAGAATATAAGACTGTTGAGATAATAAAAATTGCAAATCTAAAATCGGACTTGAAAAAAATTCGTTTTGATTTTATTACTTAAATTGATAGAGGGTGGTCCTTATGTTTTGCACCTTTTTTTTCAAAAGAGTACGGAGGCCAGTAAGCAACATTATCTTTAGATACATAAGTGCAAACAGATGTTGAAATTCATTTTATTTCATTAACTCTCGTCTGTGTAGTTCGTTAATAAAAATCTATTTATTTTACAAAAGGTAAGTCTTAGTTACTTCCATTAACCATTATAACGTGAATGGCCATCCATAGAATTTGACACAGACATGAAATGATGACGTTGCAGTTAAAGTGTACAATGATGACGTTTTACACACAGCTGTGTAGATACCTAATGTTGTTTAATAAAGTTCAAAGTTCTGCATTATTTATAAATAAAATATTTATTAAATTTTTTGGTAAGTTTTTACTTTCACATGTTAAAAACGGCTTTCAGAAAAACCCTCCCCCCAACCTCGAAAGCCATTCTTAACATGGGGAGGTTGGGAGGTGTTTATTACGAAAGCTGTTCTTAATATGGGATGGTTGAGGGTGTTTATACTACGCTGGGGCAGGTCGTAAAAAATACATTTTTTTTTTGTTTAAAAATAAAATAGTTATTTAAAAAGTTTGTTTAATAAATTTCTGTATTGTTTAAAAATATAAACTTATTAACTTAAGTAATTGTTTAACATTAAGTCCCCCCCCCCCGGTGTGATCGCTTTTTAACGTCCCCTCCAGACATGTTACAGCCCATTTTTTTTTTTTTTTTTTCGCTAAAAGTAAACATCTGCCTTGCCTTCTCTCTTTCAGAAAGGGTTAGTTTATTGCTAATCTCTTGTGGTTCTCTTAACGAGGAATGCCAACGGGGCTGTCCAGGCACTTTTTGCAGGTCAGAGTGTTCCTCCTTGGGGGCGCTGACATCTGACTCCACTTTCCGATCCTGGTGTCACAGTTCTTGATGTGGAAGGGAACTAAATATCATCAATATTTGGGTGCTAGTGCAGTTGCAGTACGTAGTGCACTTATTGATCCGATCCGCGCTATTTTTTTAAATAGGCCCTATTCAAGTTTAATTAAAGTTTTACGGTGTCTTTTTTTATTATTATTATTATTATTATTAAATTGTTAGGTGAAAGTACAGAATAGGTACACAACACTCTCCCGTCCCCATGTTAAGAATGTACCTATTTACTATGCCTCCCCACGGGACAGAGTTAGACACCAGGGTCGTTTTTTAACGTGGAGAAAAGGTACAAAAATAAAAATTGTCTCAGTCGTGAAGGATTTCTCCTCTACCGAAAGAGAACAAGAAATAGAAGTGCAGCATCTATTTCAAAATGATAACGTAATTATTTCAGCACGGATCCATAAGTGCACAATGCACAAGTACCAATATTTAAATTCAATACACCGGTGTTTTCTTGTTGACGGTGTAAGTCTTACACCGTCAACAAAACACGAAAACGAGGCTAAAGAAACAGGGAGACAAAAGGACGACCCACGAAACTCAACAAATTTGTTGACAAAGTTACGAGAAGTTATTATTCAAGCAATTTACCCACAACAATTTAAAACATGAATTTATCCGAGCTAAACGACAAACTACAGTCTGTGGAAAAAGTGATACAATTCTGCCAAGAGCAAAAACTTATCGGCAAAATTAAAAGTTGCCGGATATGTGAGCATCCTTGCCAGTTAAAAAAAATGCGAAAAAGCTATGGCTGGAGATGTGGAAATGCGAAATGCAGGACGTGGACTGCGTTGCGCGAAGGGACGTTTTTCTCCCGGTCCAAACTGGACATTGCGCAAATATTAAAATTTATATATCTGTGGTCGCACGAGATGGCGACAGTTAAAGATATAAAACGAGAGTGCGGCATTAACTCGGCGCATACCCTGACAGACTGGAAAAACTTTCTAAGAGATATATGTGCAGAGTATTTTCTGCGGAACCCTTGGCAGATCGGGGGGCCAGGGCATACGGTCGAGGTGGATAAATCCTTTTTCAACAGAAGAAAACATAATGTCGGGAGGGCCACGCAACCGCTCTGGATCTTTGGCGGATACGACCCCGCAGAGAAGGAGGGTTTCCTGGCTACCGTATCGAGCAGGGATGCCGAAACCCTCCTTCCACTATTCAAGAAATACATCTTGCCGGGGACAACTGTCGTATCTGACTGCAGGTACGAGCACAAAACGATAAATCACAAACTACATTTCGTTGACCCGACAACTAAGGCGAGAACGAACCACGTAGAGAGAATGTGGAAAGAAGCGAAGCAAAGAATCAAAATAGAGGGTGGCATAAATAGAGACTTGGTAGACAGCTATCTGACAGAGTTTATGTGGAGACAGAAGTTCAAACAAGATCCCTTCGTCTCCATATTGAACCAGATAGCTGAATACTACCCTCAGTTTCCTTCCACTTTCTCTGCCTCTTCTTTTTCCGCCGTTGTCGTTTGTCCTTAGTCAATGTGCGCTAGAGAGCCAACTAAAGACTTCCTTTTGAAAAGTTAATTTTTACTGATATTCAGTTCTGTTTTGAACGAATATCACATTTAAAATCGTCGCTGACAAGTTGTTTTTATGATATTAAGACCTTTATTATCCAATGTATTCCTTATTGTTTTCACGGGTGGCCATTTTGAAAACTACTTGTCGGCGACAATTTTAAATGTTATAGCTGTTCAAAAGACTCGAATACCTCTAGAAATATTTTTAAAAGTAAATATTTAGTTGGTTCTCTAGCGCACAATTACAATAAAATAAAATTATAAAAAGAAATAATAAAAACATTTAAAATCAAACTATTTTTTCACCTTAAAAAATTATAAAAATGACCCCAAAATTAACAAATCTACGAAAAAACAACAGTCTTTCATATTTGTTTTATAATTTTTTGACTTTTGCTTTTTTTTTTTATTGTTATATAAAAATTGGAGCTTTACATTTGCTGTTATTTTTTTCTCCATATTATCGTTAAAATCATTTTAAAAATAATAAAACATTGAAATTCATTTTAGAAAATTACCAAACGTTGAACGATGTTTTATTAATTTTCTCCTGAAAGTTTTAGAAAAATTTATCCATTAAAAAAATTATTTTTTGTCTTCATGCGTTTCGGTATATCCCGGTTGTTTCCATTATCGGCCCGGAAACGTTCGTGAAAGTTCGGTTTTATCGCGGTAACAATGATGCATAAGTATCAAAAGGAATAAATTCAATATATCAGTAAAAAAAAAAAAACAAACTAGTAATAAAATGGTAGTTTTCTTAGCGTAACGGAAGAATGGACGACTATAACCGGTGTCAGTTGAAAATCGCTTACTAATGTAAAATTGTTCCCCCTCCCAGACCTGTCTTGTTTTTAGTTTTATTTAGCAGCCATGTTTTCAGATTTTTTTGGCGGACCCGCTAAAAATGCATGTTTTCTACCTCTCTCTCTCTTTTTTTTTTTTTTTTAACTTTTTTCTGACGATTATTATAGATTACAGACTTCAGTATCATATTAGTAGAAAAAATTTTGAAAAAAATAAATTTAATGACTTTCTCGGTTCAACTTCATTGCTACCTGACTTACTATCCATTTCTTTACCGACTTGTCACGTGACCGGTGAGATTTCTTTAATACAACAATTGTGGCCTGGAAGACCAACACTAGACCTACCTTAAAAAACTTGTTTTTTATAGGTTTTCGGGGGTGCTTAAAACGAATATCGCATTTAAAATTAGGGCTGGCAACGAGTTTTCACGATACTGAAAAATACTTTTCCACACGTTTCATGTAGCAATAGGACGTGACTGCCATATTTGACCATATTTGTAAAATTTTACTTGCTTTCCACCTTAATATTTTCGTTTAAAATAACTTGGTAGATTTTCGAGTATGCTGAAAACGAATATCTCATTTAAATTTCAGCAAATAAGTTTTCCGAATATTAAGCAATGAAATTCTTTGTTATAAGTGGCAAAAACGTGCGTGTGCAGCCTACCACTTTTAACATAAAGAATTACATTGCTTAATATACAGAAAACTATTTATTTACAGAAAATTTAAATGCGATACTTATTGTTATAAGTGGTGGCCATTGTTGTACGCACAAGCGCAGATTTTTTTAATAATAAAAAAGATAAACTCTTCATTATCGTGAAAATTCATTACGTTGTTTCTGTTTTGAACAAATATGGCCGTGGCGTGACATTACTGCACGAAACATGCAGAAAATTGTCTTTTCAGTATCGTTAAAACTAGTTGTTAGCCTCGATTTTAAATGCGATATTCGTTTTCAGCACACCTGAAAACTCCTCGAAAACTAGTTTTTAAGGTAGGTTTTGTGTTGGTCTACCAGGCCGCAATTTTAAGGGAATTAAGGGAAATCTCAACGGTCATGGGACACGTCAGTAAAGAAATGGCCAGTAAGTCAGGTAGTAGGGAAGTAGAACGTTAAAACGAGAAAGTGGACCCCTTTCTTAAGTCATTAAATCGACTTTTTTCAAAATTTTAGGAGCAAAGTGTAATATCTGTTCTGATACTACACTTCATCTTTTCTGTCCTTGGTTAGTGGAGGAGAAATGATAGCGTGTGTGTTATTTATTTTGTGTGTCAGGCTTACATCCGAGTGACTGTCATTTAATTGTTATGGACATCCATTTCTTGTAATGGATGTCCATAACAATTTTACAATGAATTTTGCATAAGTTTTGGTTTCGGTTTCGATTATAATTGGTGACACTTAGGTCATTTATTTTTGTTATAAATAATTTTATAAAGAATTCTTCATAAGTTTTGGTTTCAGTTTCGATAATAGCTGAAGGAACTCAAGATATATATATATATATATATATATATATATATATTTTCATGTTTTAGTTTCAGTTTTAATTCAAGCTAATGTACTCAAGTCATATATATATATATATATATATATATATATATATATAAATATATATATATATATATATAAATATATATATATATATTTCTTTTTGTTTTGAAATCACAATTTTATAATATATAACAATTGATAGAATATTAACTCAATAATAATATATATATAAAATCTGCAAGAAGTAACATATATTTAAGCCCGGGCGTCTGCTAGCTTAGATAAATTCTTTTGTATTTTTAACAAAAGGGCTACAATAATATCAAAGCGTCTCCATTTACACTGAACATATACAGAGTGCCAACATCAATATATTACATATGAATGAGTCTCCTGTAGAATTTCCACAGGTCTTGCTAGTCCTCCATGATTGAGGCAATTTTTATTCTTTTTCCTATCCAGAGTTCCCCTTTTTGGGGAGCTGGATTTTACCCACTTCAAAAACTGACTATGTGTCTAATTCTTCCCTTGTGGGGAGACAAATAGGAATAGGATACTTAGATGAATAGGGATAGGATACTTAAATCTGTAATCTCCTATATATACACTTGTGCCCGATATTATTCATACCCACCTTGAAAATTGAGTTTATTAGGTGTAACTTTGTAAGAATTTATTGTTTACGTCCATATTGATACATATTCCTAATAAACCTCTTCTGATCATTTTCGTCATTTTAAAATCTCGGGATACTTGTAATAAAAGAAATATACAGCTATTTATAAAATCTGCAATGTTCAAAAATAATCATACCCCCTTATTTTTTCAGTATTAATCGAGTTGCTGACTGTTTGTTTCCTGTTTGATTCTTATTTTGAATGCTTTTATACAACCTTTAATTAATTTCATTTCGTTTTTTGCATTTTTCAGAAATTAAAATATCAACTGAAAACCAATAAAAGAATAAAAATTATTAGAATGGGGAAGAAAAAAGAGCTTAGTAATGATCTTAGGACTAAAATTGTGAATTCACATAAGGATGGTTTAGGTTACAAGTCAATTTCCAAGAAATTTGAGGTCCCTACAGCAACAGTACAGAGCATCATCAAAAGATTCCAGAGCCACAACACAACAAACAACTTGATTGGTAGAGGAAGGAAAAGGAAACTGTCTGCTAGAGCCACCAGGAATATTGTAAGAAGTGTTAATGCAAATCCAACCACCACTACTAAGGACATTTTAGAAAATCTGGAGTCTTCTGGCATAAAAATATCAAGGCAAACATTGCAAAGGACTCTGCATGAAAATGGTCTGAAAGGAAGAAGACCAAGAAGGACTCCATTGCACACCGGAAGACACCTTGCCGCACGTCTAAATTTTGCTAGGACCCATGTGAATTCTCAAAAGTCCGTTTTCTCAAGTATTTTGTGGACTGACGAAACAAAAATTGAATTGTTTGCCCATATGGATGCTTCTTACGTTTGAAGGAAGAAAGGAGAAGCTTACAACCCAAAGAACACCATACCCACGGTGAAACATGGTGGTGGTAGCCTAATGTTTACGGGCTCCTTTTCGGCTAGTGGTCCAGGTAGTTTGGTCAAGATAGATGGAGCCATGAAGAAGGAGCAATATTTGGAAATATTCCAGAAAAACATTAGACAGGATGCGGAGAAGTTCCATTTAGGACCAACCTTGGTCTTTCAACAGGATAATGATCCAAAACATACTACCAAAATAGTCAAGAAATGGTTTGACGATAATCAAATTAATGTTTTGGAATGGCCTAGCCAGAGTCCCGACCTGAACCCTATCGAAAACCTCTGGCACATATTGAAAACTGAGGTTAAAGAGCGGAAAACTAGACATTTGAGGGATTTGGAGAACTACTGCATTGAAGAATGGTCAAAAATCAGTGTTGATGCTTGTAAAAACCTTGTTGATAAATATCCAAAACGGTTACAGGCAGTTATTAAGAATAAAGGGCATGCTATTGACTATTAGTAGGAGAGGTATGAATAATTTTGAACTAGTGCCATTATTGTTTTTCTTTGTATAATGTTTCAAACTTGCATAATTTATTTATTTGTTGAGTTTAAATTAAATGCTTATGCTTGATTTATTGTTTGAAATCCCTTTAATATTGTCTACCTTCTGGTTTGAGCAATATTCTTATAGAAATCCCAAAGATCCGAGGGGTATGAATAATATCGGGCACAAGTGTATATAAAAGCGAAAATGTGTATATGTAGGTTCGCTTTTTGTGTATGTCCAAGAAAGGCTTTTTTCCGAGAAGCAGTTGGTCCGCTCACAACTTCTTGAAACTTTTTATATCACATATAAATCATAATATCTATGAGTTAACAACGGAGGTCGCCTGTCTATTTAATTTGCTTGACTTTGAAAAGATAAAGATTCAATATTTTTCGATCGACGCATGTGGATTAGGCTTTATCGTATAATAAAAGCGATGCTAATTCTGGCGGTATTTTTCTGGTCGCAATCGCTGGAAATGTCCGAAAACAATCAGCTTTGATCAATGTGGAAATTTTCCTTATATCAGACAATTGCTATTCAATTTGGACAATCCCCTTGTTATGGGGAGCTGGCCCCCCCCAACATCTTGGGAAAATAGAAATAAAAAAATCATTCCCGCAGTAAATGAAATACTACCCTGCAGTCATTAAAACGTGCACCTGCCAATTCTAAATAATTAAATAAATTCAAAAGTGTTTCTGTTAGTATTTCGCGGTAGCCTAGTGGTTAACGTCGCACATTTTTTTTGCACACTTTAATTTTCGGGTTCGATCCTCATACTTACCTACCAAAACATTTTTTTTTTTACCCCCCCCCCCCCGAGTTTTCATTTACCCAAAACCACACACACCTCCAAACACCTAGGAAACGCCGGGTACCCCCCCCTCCCCCGCTAGTCTATTATATAAATCTCAAACGTCTGTTTTTTGTTTTTTTTTTTTTTTATTTTACTTCAGTAAGTTTTAAGAGATCAAGGGGCTCCCTCCTGGAGCTAACACTCGATTCTGTTATGATTTAAATTTATATCCGAGGGCTCTTTTAAGAATAGATACTGTTCCCTTTATGGCTGCTATCTGTATTTCGTTACAGCTTGGTCTTCCAGGGATTGCTTCTAAGTATTTATGAAGATTCTTTTTTATTAAGCCAGTTGCTCCTATCACAACCGGTATAATTTTTATTTCTTTCAGAGACCATGTCGTTTTTAGATCATTTTTTAGGTCCTGATATTTTGTTATTTTTTCCCATTCAGTTCTGTTAAGGCCGAAATCATTTGGGACTGTGACATCAACAATGAGCGCAGTTCTTTCAGGCTTGTTCCATATAACAATATCTGGTCTGATGGCCTTGTCTTTTATGTATCTGCCTGCCTGTAATGTCTTTGTCATAGAACACGGTCACATTTCCATTTGATATTATTGGTGGTGGCTTATGTTCCCAGATGTTCAGTGATCCGTCAAGTTGCATCTTTCCACAGATCTTCCAATGGAGGTACTTGCATACTTTGTTGTGACGAACAATGTAATGGTCATCTGCCAATAAGATTGGGCATGCAGACATTAGGTGGCTTGGGCTCTCAATTGCTGAGTGGCAAAACCTGCACTGGCCATTTGTTTGTAGGCCAGCCATTTTTTTAAATTCATTTGTGAGTAGGCCCTGATCTTGCCCGGCTACAATAAGTCTTTCCTCATCAAATGGAAGTCTCCCACTCTTGAGCCATTGGAGTGAAGCATCTTTGTCCATGTACTCCTGGTTGAGCTCCTCTAGGAACTTCCCTGCTCGCTTATTTTGTTTCCATCCTTGTTTTCTTGTCTCTATCTCTATTTCGGTGTATTTTTTCTTTTGATTCTTGCAATCTGTGTTGCTGGTTTATCGTGTACATCGACAGTGTTCTCCAGTATGACTCCTCCAAAGTTTTCAGCAAGCTTTGTGATTGAGGTTTGTTGAGAAAGGTGATCATGATGGTCTTTCACCATTTCCATTGTCATGTCCGTTGAACTTTTAATATATTGGCCCATGCTTACTATAGTGGCTCGATATGCATGGTTGAATTCAGTAAGGCCTAAGCCCCCTTTTTTTCGTGGTAGGTATATCCTGTCCATGCATTGGTTTCGGTATGTTACCTTATGTAGGGATAGTTGTTTCCTGGTCTTTGTATCGAGCCTGTTTATGTTATATTGAGACCAGTCTATAATACCGAAACCGTATGTGATCACAGGTATTGCAAGCTGGTTTATAGCCGTAATTTTGTTTTTAGGGGTTCAGATTTGAGGATCTTTTTCAGACATACTGTGTATTCCTGTTCTGCCCTACATCTCATTTTTTCATGTTCCACATTAATGTTTTCCTCAATGCCGAGGTATTTGTATGTGGAATCCTCTCTCAAATCTTCAACGAGGCTGTCATTGATCCGAAGATGTTCGGATGTTGTTTTTTTCACCTTTTTTATTGTGCATTTAGCACATTTGTCAAATCCAAACTCCATGCAGATATCCTCTGAGAACGTTTTCACAATTTCTATCAGGGAGACAAGGTGTTTTTCTGACTCTGCATAGAGTTTTAGATCGCCCATGAAAAGTAAATGATTCACTCTTTTACTTTCATCTTTTTTTCTGCATCTACTGAGATTGTATCCAGCATCACATTTTTTTAGAAGCTTGCTGAATGGATCGATTGCAAGGCAAAATAGTAGTGGTGATAGGCTATCGCCTTGAAATATTCCTCGTTGGATGCTAATGTTTGGAGACTGTATTGTCCCTTCCATGTGGTGTATGCTTGTATGTCTTGCTAAAACCTTTCGACACACCCGACCAACACCGACAAAATTGGTATCGTTTGGAAGTTCCTTCTCTCCGCCGTTAAATATACAAAAATTGGTCAAAAACATTCATTCTTTCACCGTCAGCAGGGTCATGTTTTACACGGTGGGGTCATTTTTTTCGTCAACACTTTTGCAAAGTCATCATATGCCCTGCAATGACTAGCCTTATATCGAAACCTGCCAAAGTCGTTTGTCGTGGTGGGCGCTGGGGTTGGCTTTTCTTTTCAGTTTCCTCCTTTGCAATACAGGCTAGAGTCTGGTGATTGCAGCTAGTTTTTTTTTTTTTTTTTTTTTTTGCACCCGTGCATGTACTTGCTGCTATTTAAATTTTTTTGAAGGAGTTGGTTGATTTAAAAAAAAAATTTTTTTTAGGGCTCCGTTGCTCTTATAAAACCTTACCACACCCGGGCAACGCTGGCTACCACAGTGTGTTTGTATGTCCGCTAAAAACTTTTGTCAGCTGCAACGGACTGGGTCAAAACTGGTACCATATGAAAGAGCCATCTCTTGGACATATAATATGTGAAAATTAGAAAAAAAAAATTAATTCTGTGGTGCTCAACTGGATCATTTCTTGGAAGGGGGAGGGTCACTTTTTGCGTCACAATTTTCGCAAGTCACGCACATGTATAAAACTGAAATTATGTTCAAAAAGGTTATTTTGCATGGTCATGACATCATAAGGCGTCATGGACTGATGGCCACAAGTGTTTGCCAGTAACTTTTTTCCTCTTCTTTCCTCCTTTCATGTTTCAGGTTCGAGCCTGCCTACCGCGGCTAATTTTTTTTTTTTGCAGTCACGTGCACTCACTGCTATTTTGTTTGAAAGAAAAGTTGTTTTGATTCATTTATTTTTTAGGGGGGAGGGCTTCCAGCGCACGGGCTGCCAAAATATCTGGTGGGGAAGTTACCACCTACTTCGTTTTTGGGCAATTACGTTCTTTTCTGGGAGTTGCTCAATATCCTTAGCAGCTGTGTCCAAACTGAACTTTGTCAACTCGGGTAACGCTGGGTATCCATGCAAGTCCACTATCTATAATATAAATCTCAACCGTCTGTTATTGTGTGTGTATGTTTGTATGTCCCACTAAAATTTTCGACACACGCGACCAATACTGACAATATTGGTATCGTTTGGAAGCTCAGTCTCTCAGCCGACAAATATCCAAAAATTGACCAGAAACATTCACTTTTTCACTGCGAAGTGGGCCATTTTTTACAAGGAAGGGGTCACTTTTTTTGTCAACATTTTTGCAAAGTCATCATACGCCTTGCAATGACTAACCTTATATTGAAACCCGCTGACGTCATTTGTCGCGGTGGGTGTGAGGGCTAGACAGTTGTTTTTTTTTCCCCACCTTCTTTTCCTCTTTTGCGTTACAGGTTTGAGCTTGGCTACTGCAGCTAATTTGTTTTTCTTTTTTTTCGCTCGCACAGGTGCTCGCTGCTATTTTAATTTGGGGGGGGTAATTTAAAAAAAAAATTTTTTAGGGTCCCGTTGCTCAATACTCTTACTATAAAACCTCTCCACACCCAGGCAACGCCGGGTACCACCGCTAGTTTATAATAATCGTGGAAAAAAATTGAAAAAAAAAAAATAAGTAAAGGTGAAAAACAAGCATTTTTAGCGGGTGTGCCCTCTCGTACAGGTCTGCCAAGTTTTTTTTTTTTATTATTTTAATTACACCACAAAAGTAATATGGGCTTTTTTAGGTTAAATAGGCAACATGGCTGACCGATACTGAGGTGACGTGGAAACTTACAATTGCGAAATGCTGATATAGGAATAAAATGTGTTTTTATAGATATATATCGACTTTTTTTGCATTTTCGTTTTTCAAACAGTTTTTACCGAAATCTTTCAAAGTGATTCGTGTATTTCATTTTTCCGACAATTTATTGTTTTCGTCTTCTCTTTTTCCAACAATTTATTACTTAAATCTTTGAAAAGAGATTCGTTTATTTAAATATTATTTTAATTTTATTTATTTTAAATCACATTTCATGTACTTTATTTTTTCATGCATTGTATTAGTAAAACGTATTTCGATCCTATATTTACATTTCGCAATTTTAAGTTTCCATGTGACGTCAGCATCGGTCGGCTATGTTGCTTATTCAACCTACCAAAAGTATTGCACACAAAAAGTATTATTCCTTAAAAAGTATTTCAATAAATAAAGAAATGTTCACGCGCGCGCGCACACACACACACACACACATACACACACACACACACACACACACACACACACACAATAAAATAAATAAATTATCGGATAACACTCTATTGTAATTGTTGCAATTGTGGAGAATCTTTATCGAATTAAAATTTAATGTAAAAATGACCCCCCCCCCATCCGGTCTATCCGAGCCATTTTACCATTCCACGGCAGTTAACGAAAGTTTTCGGCCCTAGTACCATCGCATCACTTGGAATTTGCTTTTGTTAATTTAACTTCCGAAAGAAACCAATAAATATTTAATAAAGTAATATATTTTTATAATAACAAAACAGATTCAAACCATTGAAAAACATTTTAATAAAAGAAAACGGTACTTGTACAGTTTAGTCAAGACATTAAAAAATGAAAATATCGAAAAAAGTTTAAATTGTATGTATTCGTTATGGAACGAAGTTCTCAGAAAAATAATTTCACTTAATTTCATCAAGTAGTTTTTTTTTTTTTTTTTTTTTTTTTTTTTTAACAGCGGAAAAACACGTTTTTATGAGAGCGCGTTGAGGGCAGCCATCTTGGATTAAAAAAAAATTGTTTGAAATTTAGAAATGCCAAAGGGAGATAACTCCAGTTAAAGCGCTGGCACCCCTCCCCATCTTTAATACTAGCTTTTCTTCCTAAAAATCGAACATTTTGCTCGGTATCATAATAAATTGTTTTTTTCGCTGTAAAAAAAAAAAAAAAAAAAAAAAAAAAAAACTACTTGAAATTAAGTGAAATTTTTTTTCGGACAACTTCGTTCCATAACGGATACATACAATTTAAACTTTTTTCGATATTTTCATTTTTTAATACTTTGACTAAACTGTTCAAGTACCAACCAAACAATTAAAAATATTGTATTCTATTCTAATAAATATAAAGAATGCAATAAATATTTAATAAATTATTTTTATGCTACTAATTCTAAATTTAATCAAGTATTACTTTTGTAAAATATACGTAATAAAATAAAATTGTTTACAAAAGTTTTACATTTTCTTTCATGCCAATCTGTTTTATTTTATTTTAAACAACGGAACCTCGGTTGTTCCACTCGGTTTTCACCTGACACCGGTACGGCCGGATGTAGAGTCGCTCATTATTCCGTTATGTGTTTTTTTTTTCGTTTTCAGTTTCAGTAACCCAGGTTTCATTTTATGTGATCGCACTTCGGTAGTTATAGTAGTAGCTCGTCACCGGATTTTAACGAACCAATGCAGGCGTGAGGTGTTGATCTATATGACTAGTTGTATTCATTAGTAGTAGTAGTAGTAGTAGTAGTAGTAGTAGAACTAAGAGTATTAACTGTTAACGCTGGGGTTTTGTAGTAGTAGGAGTAATAACGATCAGTGTTTGGTAGCAATAGTATGCTCACGATACTACTGCTACTATTACTAGTAGTAGTATAAAGCTCGATTAAAGTAGTAGTAATAGTAGTAGTTGCTATAGTAGTAGTTAGCCTGTATAAAATATCCTCATTACTCTTGCTCAATAAGAAACAAAAGAATTTTAATGGCGTAAATTATGAACTTGAATTATCGTTTTCTTTTTTAGTTAACATATGTATTTTTTGTTTCGGCGTTTCGTTAAAGTTATAAAAATAAAAATTGGGTAAATTTGTAGATAAACATTCTCATCTCCCGACTCTGCTACAAATGCTATTCTATTTTTTTTTTTTTTAGTAAACCATTAAATGGTCGACATTTGTACAATTGAACCGAGATGCATTCTGGTGAATTTGATCGCGTAATTAATGTTTAAAGTAGGATTTTTGAATTTTCGCTTTATTTTGCAGTTTTGCTATCCGATTTAGTAATATATATATATATATATATATATATATATATATATATATATATATATATATATATAGGATTAATCGCATAGAGGCCAGACGCTTGACCAAATTATAGTATCTGTTTCGGATGTATACACTTGTCTTTGGCCAGTAAACTTTTCAGGCAATTTCTGTCTCAATCCAGAGTGCCATTTTTCAGGGAGATATACCCCCGCCCCTTAAAAATCGACATTAACCCAGTTATGTAAAAAGGTTTACATGAGATATCTTCGGGCTACTAACGAATATGTAATGTGTTACAAATCAGATGAGGAGAAAGGCCTCTTAATTTTAGTTAATTTTAATTTTTGTCCCGTCCGTCCACTGTGTCCTTTTTTGGAGATCTGATTTTCTTGAATAAATAAAAAAAAAAACGACCCTGTGTCTAACTTTGGCTTTATGAAGAGATACACAAGACCCGGTCCAGGTCCATTGCATTTTTTGTACTTCACGAACGTAGGATTTTCACGTTAAATCCAATTTTTACAGTACCTTTTGTTTATTAAATTATGAAAGTACAGAATACTTAGCAACTCTTTCTCACATTAAGAATGTTATTATTTCAACAACACATTCCGTAAACTGCATAAAGTATTCATTTTTTTTTTTAAATTTAATTATCATTAAAGGTTGAGCTACTAAATTGTTTTTTTGTTTATTTGCTTAAAAGAATTCTTCACATTAAAAAAAAATATTCATTTATTTTCGAAGGCAAGAACCATATCTTAATTTTTTTTTTTTTTTTTTGAACGTGAAATTATTTTTTAATCGACAGTTCGAATTTCGAGCGAAACAAACATCGTATCGGGCATTTTGTCGCATTATTATTAGAGATTAAAAATGACGGTTATCTTGAACTTTTCAGCTTTAAAATGGCCGTCATTGAAGTAACAAACTACTTGGCCTTCGGGTCAAGATCTAAGTGTAGTATCTGTTCTGATACTACACTTCAATTTTTTGTTCTCGGTTAGTGGAGGAGAAATCTTTCACGAACGAGACAATTTTAATTTACGTTCCTTTCTCCATGTTGAAAAACGACCTTGTTGTCTAACTCTCTGCCCTCGTGGGAAGGCAAGGTAAATATGAACATTATATTAGCCACGTGAGTACTAGTTTTATAACAAACTAAATTTAATCACCAAACAACGCCGTAATACTATAATCAGGTTATAATAACCTTATTATTACGGTATGATTATGTTGTTTTAATGGTAGGCATGGAAGCCGAAAAGTTCAATATAACCGAAATTGCTAGTAACTGTTACTTCGAAAATGCTTTTGTAGCCTTTAAACTGTCGATTTGAAAGTAATTTCTGGCATGGATTAAAAGCTAAAGTCGATGAAATTGTGCTTTAACGGTCCTGTTTGCGGCCTTCGTTAAAGGTCGTGCCCTTTCGCCGCATTCATTTTGAGCATAGTTTTCCAAGCGTTTTTTTTTTTTTTAATTTAAAATTTTTTTTTTTCAGTTTATTTTTCGTATTGCCATTTATTATTATAGATAGTGTTATGGCATATGTTTTTTTTTTTTTGTTTTTTTTAATGACTTTTAAATTACAGTTTTCGGCATTTTTTGCAAGAACTAAAAAAAAAAAAAAAGGGTGTGTGTAAAGAAAATGAATATACAACAACTAAATGTTACCAAAGGCAAGATAAACTACTCTTGTATCTACCTGTATAAGCTTTTTCTATGTTTTAACTTATTTTAAAGAGTTCATTTACTTCGAAATAAAATTAATGTCAAGTCTTGAGTTAGAACGAAAAAAAAGTCAGTTTCGTTGTAGGTATTTATCCCCAAAACAATGTGAAAAACGGAGCGCATGTTTCCGTGACGTCAGACTTGTGTTAACTACGAACTATGGAAAAGCAGAAGCGATTTAATGCTTTTTTAAAACCTTTGTTTATCTTCTTCAAACTGCAATTAATAATTAATCTTTGTTATAATTTTTTTAGGTTTTAAGATTTACACAGTTTAATGATTAATAATATTATAAACATTTGTATATTAAATATGAAATACGGTTTTACTGAATGTTCATTTGATTACCTACGGGCTTCCATATTTTGTTCGGTAAAAAGAGACGAACAAAATATGAAGGGGGGGGGGCTACAAAATGCTTAATATTTGTGCAATAATATTTTCAAATCGGTTTTAATCTGGGGATAAAATAGCTGGCAAGAGCCATGTTTATGTAAAAACTTAATATTTAAAAAAATTTTTAAACACAGTTAATTAAAAATCTATGTTGTAACGGAACATTTTGAAATAATGGAATTTTAATCGTTTTAATCTTTAAAAAATTAATTAATGTTTACGAAGTTTCTTTTTCAAGGCAATTCAACTGGTTATAGTATATATTAATTCGAAAAAAATGCTATTAAAAAAAAACAATAATATTAAATTTATATCATTTTTTAATTGCAACTTCAAGGTAAATTTTTGTTCAATATGTGTATTTAAACTTTTAAAAAATAAATATTTTTTACTTATTTGATAATAATAGAAATATTTTTTACTTATTTCATAATAATAGAAATTTCGATAGATTTAAATATATTTTGTTCGAATTTCGAAAAAATAAATATGAGGCAGGGGGGGGGGCACGCACTAAAAATATTTCCCCTCATATATTTTACGGAAACTGTGCATTTTATATGTAATTTCATTCTAAAATGGATAAGTATCGAAAATTTCACGAAAATCTGAACATTAGTTGATTTTTGCTAGATGTATTAAACACGGGTATGTTTTCACGTTTGGAATGTCTACTACATGGGAATGTTATTTTAAAGCGCCAATTATGTAAACACGATTTTCGTGTTGCAATTTCATTATTTTCGTTCGATGAAAAAAAATTTTTTTAATTGTTACTGATTTATTTTGCCCTTCTTCTTTCAAATGGTACAAAAGTTATGCTAATAATATTAATTTATAATAAAGTTACATCGTGTTACATATAGGGTGGAGTAATTCTGTGGTGAATTTTGGCAGTCCCTATGTTACAGCAATTTGAATTGTTGATAATCGCTCAAAAGTTGAAAATTAAACAAAATACTGGTGAAACTCCACCCAATAAATATCATCAAGCGTGCAAAAATGTAGTGGGCTGGGCTACCAGCTTTTTTTTTTTTAATTTTCGATTTTTGAGCGATTATTGAGTATCCAAATGGCTGTAACGAAACCACCATTTATTTTTCGTTCTAACTCAACAAGCTTGACACTATTTTTATTTCCAAATAAAAACAATGCCTTAACATGAATATAAACACACACACACACACACACACACACACACACACACACACACACACACACACACAAATTTTATCCAGGTAGGTAGAAGAGTAACTTATCTTGCCTTTGGTACGAGTTATTTTTTTAAATTTATATATATGTATATTTTCACCTTTTTTTTTTATTTTGTTGATTATTGTAATGTCCAACATTTTATTCTTATTTTAATCAATTTCTAACCTAGATTTTGACTCACTATGTTTACTGAATTGTCTCAGCAAGTTTTATTTATAATCAATGTATAACCCGATGCGCTCCACCTTAGGGAGGTACGCCAGTATATATATTTTTTTTATTTTTTATTTTTTTTTACACAGTGATCACCACTTATCAAGGCCCGGAAGCCACTCAGAGATAAGGGTTATTGCAAGTACATTAAGTTAATGAGGAGATTTGCTGAAGTGTTTACTTAAGGGGGCGGTTCATTAGGAATTTGTTTATGTTGGACTTGAAGACATCCAAGTTGTAGTCCGGAGGGAAGCAGGCAGACGGAACAGAGTTCCACAGACGTGCAGTTCTAAGAAAGAAGCTTTGTTCATGGAATCCGTGTTTTGATTTAGTGGGGGAAAGTTTTCACAGTGGATTCAGCTAGACGGGTGTTTTTCGTGAAAGATTGGCGAGGGGGGACCAGAGATTGGAGTTCAGACGAGCATCTGCCATGGAAATAACGATAAAACAAGGACAGGCTCGCAACGTCTTTTCTGTGGGAGAGAGGTTGCAGGGTAGAGAAAAGGGCATCCCCCACTAAGCCACGAAGTCTATTTTGTACTCTGTCAAGGCAGGATATGCTGTTTTTAGCAGCTCCTGCCCAGATATGGCAACAGTATTCCATCCTTGGACGTACTTGGCTTTTATATAGATAGAGAATTGCATCAATCGTGAGATATATTCTGGAGCGGTAGAAGGATCCCACCATCTTTCCAGCGACCTTGGCAACAGACTAGATGTATGTGTTCCATTTCAGATCAGGAGTAAAGGACAAACCCAGAAGCTTGTCAAAACACGGAGCCTCACCCAGACGAGAGCCATCCATCACAATTGATGCCAGCTGGGGATCAGAGCGTTGATGATGTAAGGATAGGAGTTTGGTTTTGGATGCATTAAAGGTAACCAGCCACATCTTCCCCCACTGAACCACGTGCTCGAGATCAAAGGAGAGAGAATCAGAGAGAACTTTGTCATTTACAGCCTTTGATGTGTTGCCGTAGATGGTCGTGTCATCAGCATAGATGTCAACGAATGATTTAAGTATGTGTTTAGGGAGGTCATTGATGTAGATCAGGAAGAGAGTTGGGCCCAGGATTGACCCCTGAGGGACTCCAGCATTTATATATGAGTTTGTTTTAAGCCTTTCCGATCACGGAACGCCTCCTCCAAAATTCAACAGTTATTCTGGGTGACCAGAATAACTCTCACAACACGGCAGTTTGGACTTGATCTTCTACACAGGTACAGAGTTTGGCGAGAGATTCTGGTTATTCTGTTTCAACAAGAAAAGTCGGCCAATTCAGGAAAATAGATGCGACCACATGCCACGTTGTGATTATTGTTGTTGATCCGTTAGCCACAGCCCTTTCCCAACATCAAGTTAGGCACTCCTCTCTTGATAGACGGTTCCTGAAAAATAACTCAAATTGACCGTTCGGTCTGGCAGCAATTCAAACTCCTTTGCAGAAGCAATAAGTAAAAGATCCACTTGTTGGTTTTCTTTTTTATAAAATTTATATTAACAGAAACTATATAACTGCAACGTTCTAATATAATACCATTGTACAAAGATAAAGGTATGGGCAGTTGAAATTAAAATCACTTCAAAGTCCACAGTCAACACATGTCACATCTGCAACTGATAGTGCTTGTACTAATATAATACCACTGTACAAGATAATCTTATAGGCAGTTGGAATTAAATCACATCAGAGTCTACAGTTCAATATGTGTCGCATCATCTACGACTGACAGCGCTTTCACCTGGAGAAACAGTCACCCATAATTCCGGATTCAATTTTTGTATATTGTAAATCTCAATAGGTGGGAAATTGCTAGCTGTGAATCTACGTGAATCAGACTTTATATATTGTCACCAACAGTCTGCAGATGTGGATGTGGGAGGAAGCTTTTGTTTGCAATAGTGTTAAGCATGGAATTATCAGCAGTGAGGGTTTTAGCCAAACACAAATCTATTTTTGTTTGTGCAAAATACGATATGTGATTGAAAGTATTCAACTAAGGTTTTCAGCTTGAGAGAGAGAGAGAGAGAGAGAGAGAGAGAGAGAGAGAGAGAGAGAGAGAGAGAGAGAGAGATTGACAACGGTATTTCAAAGTCGGCATATTTCTCAGCAGTCAGGGGATTTTGTTCAGCTCGCTGTCAGCTCAACCCTATTTAAGTCTCCTCAATTCTACTGTTCAACTCACTAAAAATCGCTCGTGCATAAGCTTATATATTCAGTGGAAGGGTGGAGAATGAAGGTTCCCCAATCCAAACTAGCCAATCAAAGGTTGTTATGACATATCCCCTCTCTTCTGATTGTCTCCATGCCAATTGTGCATAATCTTGTATCAAAATAAATTTCCATCTCATTGTTCCCACAGTGATCGTCCTAGGAAGATAACCTCCAGGTAAGATTCTGCTCCCAAACTTAGCCAAAACAACTTTCAATACTCTTCTCTCAAAATCAATTGTTTTCTTCATAAAGCAATCTTATTATCAAAATATTGTTATCAATCCCAAATCCGCTAACTGAAACTACCTTTCCTCAGTATGGTTGCATCATTGATCAAATAAATGGAATCAGCAAGGTAATTGAGTGTTGCCCGGGATTGTTTACATAATAAAAGTTCTAATTTAACTCTATTTTAACCATTTTAATGTAAAATTTGACAACCATAGGTAGTTGGGTCACAATGTAAATCAGAAATATTGCTTACTAATCTCCCTACGAGGGCTGGATATGACCCAAAGTCGACACTTATTATTAGAATCTAATGTTCGATGTATCATGGACCTTCCCAGATTAGGTAAATTCATAAAACATTGATTCTTGGTGCTACCAGATCAGAAGATATT
Source organism: Euprymna scolopes (assembly GCF_053919585.1). Taxonomy (NCBI): domain Eukaryota; kingdom Metazoa; phylum Mollusca; class Cephalopoda; order Sepiida; family Sepiolidae; genus Euprymna; species Euprymna scolopes. The sequence continues at coordinate 100,282,396 of NC_136499.1, read as the reverse complement.
TGCTCCCTAACTTAAAATGCACCAAACACTGATGTTACTGTTTTTTTTTTCTTTTCTTTTTGCAAAACTCAATCATGTTCTGCAAAGTAAAAAAAAAAAACAACTTCTTTCTGCAAAACAACCAAACTAAATACAATGAATAAATATTTGAATATTTTACATAAAGAATATGAAACATAAAAACTTTTTGCTAAACTATTGGATTTGGCATTAAATAACCCCAAAAGAGTTGATATGCTGTAAAACAAAACACCCAAACCAAACGTCATGAATAAATGTTTGAATATATAAAGAATTATTATTTATTTTACAAGGAGGTCATCACTTATCAAGGCCTCAAGGCCACTCGGGAATAAGGGTTAATGAATGTAATATGGCAGTGTAGTAATTGTTAATAGCGTTAGTTAGGTACAATTTGATTATTTAAGGGGACGGTTCAACAAGAACTTGTTTAAATTAGACTTGAAAGCTATCATAATGTAGTCGGCTGGGAAGCAGACCAATGGAACTGTGTTCCACAGGCGGGTAGTACTAGTAAAGAAGCTGTGTTCGTGGAATCTATGTTTAGATTTAGGCACAGATAGAGTGGGGAAACTGTTGATAGGCTAGTGCCTTTTGTGAAAGTTTAGCAAGGGGGCCATAGATTGGAGTTCAGAGGAGCCCTCGCCATAAAAACAACTATAGAGCAGAGGCAAGCTCGCAGCGTCTCTTCTGTGGGAAAGAGGCTGCAGGGAAGAGAAAAGTGCATCACCTACTAGGTTTCGAAGCTAGTTTTGAACTCCGTTGAGGCAGGATGGGGAGCACCAAGCAGCCCCTACTCAGATATGGCAATAGTACTCCATTTTAGAAAGTACTTGGCTCTTACACAGATAGAGGATTGCATTTGCAGTAAAATACCTTCTGGAGACGCAGAATGATCCAACCATTTTTCCAACAATCTTGGCAACAAATTTGATGCATGTGTTCCATTTCAAGTCATTCCCAGAAGCTTTCCAAGACATGGTGCTTTCCCAAGACGGGAACCATTCATTTTAATGGGAGCCAGATGGGGACCCAGAACAATTAGGATAAAAAAAAAGAGAAGCTTAGTTTTAGATGCATTAAAATTAACCAGCCACTTTTTCCCCCATTGAACCACGTTCTCAAGATCAGAAAGATCTTGGTCACTGCTGTCCTTTGAAGTGTTGCCATAGATTGTGGTATTGCCAGCATAAATATCTACAAATGATTTAAGAATGTGATTTGGAAGATCATTGATGAAAATCAGAAAGAGAGTTGGGCCCAGGATGGAACCCTGAGGGACGCCAGCATTAATACTATGAGCTTCTGATTTCTGCCCATTGACGATTACTCTTATAAGCCTATCAGAGAGAAAGGAGTTAATAATTGCGAAGATATTTCCAGTTATTCCGTAGCTGGCAATCTTGTTAAGTAGACCTTTATGCCATACCCTCTCAAAAGCCTTGGATATGTCAAGAGCTATTGCTCTAGGAACAAAGCCTTCATTGGGTGATTCACTAATCCTATGTGATATAATTAACACATCAGCTGTAGATCTAAACCGGAAAAGGGTTGATATGCCATAAAACAAAACTAAACCAAACCAAATCAAATCATCGATTTAATCGAACCATTTTTCGGTAGGAATACCTCAGATAATCGCTGCTCTCCCTCCCTCCTCCTCCTCCGACAGTAACTCTTTCATGTTTGTGAGGTTAGCCTCCTTCCTCAGCACTGAAGAGAAGGCATAAATCAAATCGAAAACGGGTGCTAGTCTACAGATGAGGACCTCAAATTCTAGTCTTGTTTTCATTTCGGAAAAGTTAGGTCACATGGTACTAGCTGACTATACATTTTAGCCTCTCCCGTCACTTAAAAATTAACCAAAATTCAGGAAATCAACCCATTTTAATGAAATTTTCAGTATTTATTAATTAATGATCACAGAATATAATGAACCCATTATATATTTGAAAATAAAAAAAATTAGTGAAAATTTAGTTTACGTAAACAAAAACACCTTTATTAAAATTAGTTTTTAAGTACTAAAAAAAAATTTATGTTTGCTTTTTTATGAAATTAAAGCATCGTAAATGTAAACAATTAAAATTAAAAAAAAAAAAAAAATTCAGGGACATTATGAAAAAAGACCCTAAAGTCCGTGTTAATGAAATTAATAATAATAAAAAATCCTGGACTATCGATATTATCATTAAATTAAGCATTGCTTATTCAATATTTCCGGCCAAAAATAATATAATTGCAAAATGTGATTTTAATGATGATAGTTTTCGATAAAATTTTCCTTTGTACTCATGAACGAGTAAAAAAAAAAAAAGAAAACAAATGTAAGAATTTTTACTTAATCTTGAAAAATAAAAAATGGCACATCTGCATGCCAGTGACATGAGGCGAATGTGTGTATTTTAGTTTCAAGAACCACCGACAGATGTCACTTATCAGCCAAAGAACAGATAACTCTACCTTTTTTAAAAGTGCGTGCAAACAAAAATTATATTTTCATACATTTTCATACAACCTTACCACACACACAAAAAAACCAAACAAACAGATAATTCTAAAAACAATCATGCTTTTATCAAATTTATTATTTTATTTTCAGTTATGAATCACTCATTGAAAAAAAAATTATATTAATTCATTAAAATTATATTTTGATACATTTTTTATACAATAAATGTTTCGATTTTCATATTTTTGTGTTATTTATTTTGTTATTATATATTTTTGCTTTATCATAAACACTTGTTTATCTTTGAGGTTAACATAATGGCCGATAAGATAAAGATGTCTCCTGTAATCGCAATCTTCAATGTGTTCACATCAAGGGAAAATGCAAATTTCCCCAATTTTCCGTAAAAATTACTTTTAACTATAAATAACTTTCTACTCGATGAATGTTCGTAATTTTTGGATATGTTACTATTTTCGACATGCCAATTAAGTACTGTTGTTTTTGCTTAAAAGCTATATATTAAAAAAAATCGATCTGTCAACTCTAGCTTAACAAGCACCAAAAATAAAAAAATTAAGAATAATGAAAAAAAAAAAAAAAGAAGAAAAAAAGAGATTCGGGGTGACTAAGAAAAAATAATTAAAAAAAAAATGTATAATTTCTACTAACGATTAATTTGAAGAAGTATGCGTGGACATATTGGCGAAAAAAAAATCTATAACTTTCATTAGAAAATAATCATTTTCTTTTAAAATTGAATTCTATTTAGATAGAATTGTTTTAGTTTATTTTTATTGAATAATAAAATTTAAGAATAAATCGAGTAATTGTTTGCTAACACTGACTTTTTAAACAACATTTTACAAACATTTCAAAGTCTAAGGAAAATACATTGGTAAATAAAAATCATCAATAATTTGGGGTGTTATTTAATACAAAAAAAAAAAAAAAGTGGGGTTTGTATTACTGTACACATAGATTCGAAAAAGTTGTCATAAAACAAATATATAAGAAATACATGTTATCAAAGGCAAACTAAGTTACTTTCCTACCTAACTGGATATGTTTCTAGTGTTTGTATTTAATGTAACATTGTTGAAATTTTAATAAAGAAATAATTTTTATTTATTTTTTATACACACATAATCACACCTCGACATTTAGGGAAAGGAACGCACTCTTTTGACCGGCTCTTTGCAGGTCATTTCCACCACCACCACCACCACCACCACCACCATCATCATCATCATCATCATCATCATCATAGTCTGCTATACTCTCCTACCCTCTGGAGAGTGAGGGAGAAGAAGATAGAACTTTTCACCATTTTCATTAGTTCGAACCTAGAGGAGGCTAATTTCGGCTCCGTCAAAAGGATTTTTGACGTTAAATTCTTACATTTTTTTTTCTCCTCCTTTGGAGAAAGACGTTTGTTTAGAACTCCATTGGAAGGTACTAAACTTTTAACGTCATTTTATTCCCAGTCATTAAAAGACAACTAGGCCTTGTGACTGGAAAATTAGTACCAGTTATTAAAAGGCAAACAAGAGTCTTACAACTGGAAAATTATTAGTCTCATAAAGGATTATCGAAAGAAACCGGCTGTGTTTTAAGGATTCCTTTTCTGTAAAGAATAAAAATTGATTTCGCCGATGAGACGAGCAGAATATCGGCTCTAGAAAGAAAATTCCCTCTTTGTTCTAGGAACTTGAAAGATTATTCAACCGAAGTTTCCTTCAGAAGAGAAATCTTCCATAATACAAGAATTTACGCCGTACTTGTACACATAAAGCCTACCAAAGCGAATTTATGGTTTTCTATTTCTTTCCTTTGAATTTAAAGGTATCTGAGCCTTCTCAAAGGAAAAATTATTTTAATTCTTTCTCCCATTTAAGGTCACAGAAACTTTTTGTTTGTGATTACTTTCGGAAAAGAAAAAAGAAAAGACATTTTGTCAAAGAAAGACTGAACATTTCGTTATAAGAAGGACTGAATTTAAAAAAAGAACTGTTTTCTATTTTTTATATGTTATTTTCTTTCAGCCTTTCTTACAAGTAAGAATTATCGTCTTTTTTGTATTATTTTTAAAAATTTATTTTAAATGTTTCTTAAGTTTTTTTTTTTAACCACAGCCTTGGGAAATAAAGGCAATTGATAACTTTTTGTTTTAATAAACTTGGATCATTTTAAACACATTCGGGCCTGTATTTCTTTTGCTCATTTCTATTAGTTTCCCTTATCCAACAAATTTGCATTAAATGCTTTTCCACCTTTTTTAAATTTCATTTTTGTTACCATGGAAAACGGACTTTGGTGACGAACACAAAATTCCGTTAACATGTTTATTCAGCTCGAAAAATACAATGTTTACCGATGTATTGGAAAATTTAAAATGGCGCCCGACTCTCTCTTTGACACGGTAAGTTTGGGAAAGGAGTTATAAATAAAAAACTAGACAAAATCCTGATAGAAACTCGCTCAATATATGTTACCGTAAGATAGGCTGACATATATTCGGTGGGTTTTTGACAGTATTTTGCATAATTTTTTATTTTTAACTCCTTTTCTCAAACTCACCGTGTCAAAGAGAGAGTCGGGCGCCATTTAAAATTTTCCAATACATCGGTAAACACTGTATGTTTTCGAGCTGAATATGTAGAAAATGTGTAAGGAAAGTCCTTTAAAATTACTGCGCCCTCTGTAGATGTATAAGGAAAATCCTTTAAAAGTACTGCGCCCTCTGTAGATGTGTGATGTTGCAGTAACGTAAAGCAATTCAATAACCAGTAAACACCGGTTCTGCACGGAATCCAACTAGCAAGGTACCTAGATGGATGCGAACGGTTACTCAGAACGGACCCAACAATCGGTTACTCAGAACGGTCCCAACAACGGTAAGATATGCTCACACCCACACGGCACGAGAAGCAACAGCAACACGATTCCCGACCAAGTCAATCATCGCTCTCCCAACGTCTTTCAATCACCCGCTTTTATGGCCATTGTAGGCCAGCTAAATTTGCATATTGCGAGAATTCATGTGACTTTGCGAGATATCATCCTTTACAAAAGACGGCGGCCGGCATCTTGATCTTTCTTTCTCTATTTTCGGTCGGCGACGCCGAGCCGGCCCCGAGGTAAGTCTTTCCTTTTCGTCTGTCTCTCTTACGCACCCACACAACACACAAACACGCGGGTGCTTGTCTCCTGGATGCACATTACACTCCCCCCTGATCTGATGATCACATAGGGAGCATTTGGGGGGGTGGCCTTTTAGTACGTGTGCTTCTGCGAAGAGGTACATTCACTGGTTCAGATTTGGGCTCTGGATCTGGTTCCGCCTCATCAGACGAAGTATCACTATCAGTCTCTGGAGGGGGCTCACTGAATCCGTGTATCAGCAGCTCATCACTGGACGCTTCACTGCTTTCTTCTGTAGTTGTGTGACGCGCCTCTGTAGCTGGGCAAAGATCTCGCACATGTCGTGGGGTTCCATCGACCAACACAGACTGCTGGCTAATCACTCCGGATATCTGTCCTCGCTTAAACTTGCCGGTGCACCGATTTCCTGGGGGCCGCACCCACACTGGATCTCCCACTTCATATCTGTGACATGTGTTGATTCCCTTCACTACGACTCGGTATGTGTAAATAGCATTCGCAGGTGCAGTTGAAGGAGACGTCCCTTCCTTTGGCGTAATGTTATACCAATATGTGGCTTCCGTAATAGTACATCGCTTCCTGGCAGCAATTCTTTTGATGCTGCGATGGCTTCTTTCAGCAATGCCATTTCCTGACGGCACATGCGCACATCGCAACCGTAGTCGGACGCCCCTCTCATCTAACAACTGCCGGACTTGCTGGCTACAAAACGCTGCATCATTGTCAGTCAGGAGCTCTTCCGGCGCACCTCGCTCAGAAAAAATGGATGATAGATGGCGAACAACATTTACCGAATCCTGTCTGGTCATCTGCCGCCACACCGCAAATCTCGTAAGCCCGCAATCAATGAGAGTTAGAAAGGGCTTGCCACTGTAATGGGTGATATCCATGGCCAGCCGCTGCCACACACCCTCAACTTCCAATCGACCCTTCTGCCATCGCTCTGGTGCCGGATCAATAGACTGGCAAGCCTCACAATTTCTGATGATCTGTCTGATATCCATCTTGGTCGCTGCTGGGTATACGCGCCTCACAAAATAAAGGGTCCTCTTGATACCCGGATGTCCGCTCTGTGCATGAATTTTTTGTATTTGACATGGGTCGATTGCAACTGCACAAGATCGAGCAGTAATCTCCATTCCCATCTTCGTGGCTTCATACCATTTGTGAGGTACTCGGGTCAGTTGGTCAGCACGATTACAATGTGATTGCACCAGAGTGACGCTCAGTGATAGCCCATACTCAGATACCAGTTTTTTTAGCATATCTAGCCTTCTCCGTATTAACATTTCGCTTGCTGCCTTGGTACGGATTCGTGTCCGTCCTGAAAGTGTGTCAGACACCCAGTGGTAAACACAGAAAGAATCTGTGTACAAGGTCAACTTCTTAGACTGCCACTGCAGGGCTAGATTTATCCCCTTTACAACGGTGTCCAGCTCTGCCAGGTTGATATGCTGAGAATCTGTTATGGGCCACAGCCAACATGCATCTTCAAACACGTTTCCTCCTTGCTCCAACGATACTCTCAACGCCAAAGAACTGGCATCAACCCACACACCTACGTTGTCTCCATTAACACACCACCGCCCACAGGCAGGGTCCTTCTTGTTCACTCTCTCCAGTGTCTCTTTAATCATCAGAGTTAGTAGGACATCATCGGATATGTCATCCCAACCTGTGGTTATTAAATTTGCTCTGCGTTTAATTACACCAACAGCTGCGCGGAGCCAGCCACAGGCCGGTAGGTGACCAACAAGTTTTCCACACCAAGAAAAAACGGTCCACCTTGTAACGATGTTGGGGATGCTTGGAATTTCGCTGCCACGCCTCCATTGTAGGATGCCATCTTCCTCATAAACATCCAATCCCAATACACGTGTTCCCTCAAACGTTTGGGATTCTTGCATTCCAGACCAAACTGAGCCAACTTTTCTTTGACACACGACGCAGACTGTACATCTTCATTGACGTATACGTCATCAATATAAGCTGATGTTGAGTCCCTCATGGGCTTTTCTTGGGACAATACTGTGTTGACAATAGTCTTCATAATCTGTGGTGCCACATTTAGGCCAAAACCGAGGCATGTAAACTGGAACCAAACTGTCTGGAACGGCCACAACGTCTCATCAACTCGCACCTGTAAATAGGCTTTTCGCAAATCCAATATCGAGACATTAGTGCCTTTCTGACGCCATTCCCTCAACTTGCTGGCACATACGTCAGCATCGGCAGTGTAGGCTTCAATATGCTTGTTAAGCTCCCTATAGTCCAGCACCGGCCGTACTTTCGACTTGTTATGCTGGACTACTGCCATCAAGGGTATTAGACCCTTGGGAGGCCAAAGCTTGTCCTCAGGGTAGGGGATTAACCAGCCATCTTGGATCCACGCCTTTAGTTCCCTTTCGTATTCTGCTCGGGCCTCACTGGGTATAGGGTACTCTGCAACCCCATTCTTGAGTTTAGTCGGTGCCCTTCCCTCGGTCCACTTCCAAGATGCAATCCAGGCCCTCTTGCGAGAGTCGTAGTCCACTGTAAAATCCGGCCGATCGATGTGGAGTGCTGCACACACTAGTGCCTCCAAGAATCGCACTTTTCCATCCCGATGAATTGCGACTCCCCCCAGCGCCTTGATGGCATCGTATCCGAGCAACAGGTCAAACCCCAGGAGATTTCCTTGGGTCACGAGCACATTGATCTTAGTGGCTGCACCGATGTCCGTGTAGACCTCGACAGTTCCAGCTCCACAGCATGTCTGGGCTTCGCCTCCTATCGTGGTGACTTTGATCTTTCTCTTAGTCCAACTTGGACACAGCCTGGCGCTCACTATAATATGCAAACAGCCTGAGTCGAGAAGTGCTGAGCAGGGTATCCTGTTTACGTAGACGGTCATCACTGGTTGCGCCTTGTTCAAATTTTGCTCGGGGAGCAGGGCGGCGCTGACGTTCTCTCCCCTGATACGTTTCCCGCACAGTTTTGGGCTGGATGCCCCAAACCGCCACAATTAAAACAGCACACACGCCCCCTGTTGGTGCAATTCCTTGTAAAATGTCTGCGTCGGCCGCAGCGAAAACATTTTCCATTGCTTGCAGGGTTCTGATTCGGAATCTCCCGAGCGCCAATCTGGCCTGTCTGTGTCGCCATCACAACTGGTTCCCCCAGGTCCTCCTCATCTTTGATGATGGCTTGAGCACGTTCCATCAAGTGTTCCATGGGCGTTGTTGAAATGCTGGTTGAGGCTCTCAATAGCTGCTTCACCCGAGTGGGAAGGCCCGCCACAAACACGTACGCGAGCGTCTGCTCCGACACCCCTCCACCGAATAGGACTGTGAGTTTCTTTAACTCTGCGAAGAAAACGTCCACACTTTCCTCCGGTAGAAGTTTTCGGGAAGCAAATTTTTCATAGGCTGTACAAGGATCCATGGCGAATGCCTTGTACAGCGCAGCTTTAATTGCGGTGACATCTCCCTTTTCGGCAGCACTGAGTTGCTGATACACACTCAAGGCACCCCCAGCCAATCTCAGGGGAATCACAGTGTGTACCCTTTTTACCTCACAAAGGTTGCCCGTCAGCTCGACCCTTTCAACCCAGTCGACAATGGATGTGGACCCGTCAAACTCGGGTATGAGCTTTAAGTCGAATTTCGACTCGGTCATAGTCCTAGAGGGCAAATAGCCGAAATAGCTTGTAGAAAATGTGTAAGGAAAGTCCTTTAAAATTACTGCGCCCTCTGTAGATGTATAAGGAAAATCCTTTAAAAGTACTGCGCCCTCTGTAGATGTGTAATGTTGCAGCAACGTAAAGCAATTCAATAACCAGTAAACACCGGTTCTGCACGGAATCCAACTAGCAAGGTACCTAGATGGATGCGAACGGTTACTCAGAACGGACCCAAAAATCGGTTACTCAGAACGGTCCCAACAACGGTAAGATATGCTCACACCCACACGGCACGAGAAGCAACAGCTCTCCCAACGTCTTTCAATCACCCGCTTTTATGGCCGTTGCAGGCCGGCTAAATTTGCATATTGCGAGAATTCATGTGACTTTGCGAGATATCATCCGTTACAAAAGACGGCGGCCGGCATCTTGATCTTCCTTTCTCTATTTTCGGTCGGCGACGCCGAGCCGGCCCCGAGGTAAGTCTTTCCTTTTCGTCCGTCTCTCTTACGCACCCACACAACACACAAACACGCGGGCGCTTGTCTCCTGGGTGCACATTACAGAATATACGTTACATTAAATAAAAACACTAAAAACATATCCAGTCAGGTAGAAAAGTAACTTATATTGCCCTTGATAACATTTATTTGTTATATATTTTTGTTGACAACTTTTTCGACTCTATGTGTACAGTAATACAAACCCAAAAATATAAATATGAAACTTTTTGTAGAGAGAAATAACATTTTTTAACTTGCGTATATTTAAAAATATTCTAATTAAACAAGCATTTCCTATTTTATTGCAACAAAATTAATTCAACGCAATTATTACACTTCCTGCGATCCGTACTTTTGTAACGTGGTCGCTACTTTTTAATGGTGTCGTTAGAGTGCAAAGTTTTCAGACCCATACGCTGTCCGGCAATAATAATAATAATAATAAAAAAAGGAAAGCAACAGGTTTGCATTTACAAAAGTACAAATAAAATGGTTCATCCAAAACAATGACTTTCGTCATATTTGCAAAGTCTTTTAAAAGTCTCATATACATCTTAGACTTTGTTTATGTCGTTCGTTCGCCATCAAGATGTATTTTTCTCTCCTTTACTTGTAAGACAAGCTCGAACCAACTTGTTAATTTGTATACGATAATCAATATCACATTTGCGGCGTGCAATTTGCTGGAGTTCTAATACGCCCTAAGCTCAAAGGACATAACAATACATTTCTCTGGCAGTAACAGACTAAAGTAGATATGGTAGATTGTTGCCATACAACTTCACTACCTCATGCAAAGATTATATTTAATACTGTCCGTAGAATACTACTGAACTTACCTTAAGATCTTTGTCAGGGTCAAGATTATAGCACAGTAGACTGTTCTTTTCAGTTTGCAGTCGATACATACACATTGCTATATCTTTTGAAGATGTCTACTAACCTAAAGACCAACAGAACCTTACAAACCTTCACTTAAAATAATACTTAGCAGATAAAAAGGTGATTTATAAACAGTGGAAATCGTTTTTCTTCACATGTCAAATGCCGAAACCCGCGATAAAACCAGAAAACCTTAGATCTTCAGTCTAACGCTCTCCCAACTGAGCTATTTCGGCTGTCGTAATGCCATTATTATTTTTCCTTTATACTGGGTTTTGTCATCGCAGTTTAAAGTTGCGATTTTCTTTCATTTTCTCACTTAAAAAACCCAATCTATTTTATTCTCTTTTATCGCCTTCCCCTCTACTTACCTCTTAACAATACCTCTCTTTGATTACCTCTCCTACACTCTAACTATTTCAGTACAAATATATTTAAATGGGCACTGCAACGCCATGTTAAGGCAATAAATATGTTAAAAACTGACAACCGCCGGATGCCGAAACCCGGGATTGAACCAGGGACCTTTAGATCTTCAGTCTAACGCTCTCCCATCTGAGATATTTCGGCTGTCTTAATGTCATTATTATTTTTCCTTTATACC